>NC_092661.1:18790671-19106505 GCF_032118995.1 Asterias amurensis | reverse complement strand
GGGAAGGTTTGTATGCTTATTGGATGTATAATAGTTATGTAACATTTTCAAAGAAATGTCCTTGGTGGAACCTCAGTATGTACATGTAGTCATACCAGTATATTATGTATGGTCAATAAGCCCTTTACATAATATACACCTAATGCTCACCTAACCTTACTATAGATCAGATGTGAAGATAGTTTTTAGCTTACTCGTCAGTCAGGCACATCCAGCACATTGTTTGGCTATGGGTGAATTAAGTCATAAATGAACATTCTACCCAACCCAGTGTTACAAGAAGACAATTATTTGAAATCAAAGGAATCATGAACAACTTCATTTGTAGCTGGTGAGTTCAGGATTGGTTGAGGAACCAAAACATGATTAGAGATTCTTTACATTTGCCTCCTCCAGACGGTGAAACCCCACCCCCTTCTTCCAATAAGATCCATTTTGATAAAACCACCTAGTCTTGGTTATGAGATGCTACAGTGTGACCTGTTCTTTGGGTGAAAGAGTTTAAGGCGGTTAGGTTTTCTGAAGACAGATGAATCAAGACAAAAATTGACTTTTTTTTTTTTAAGTGTGACAACTAATTGGAACCTATGTTTAAAAAAATGTTTTGCTGTTGAAAGTTGCTCAATATCACACTGACAACGTCTGCAATGGTTTAAGATATAAATCATACCACTGAAACAACAATAATTGCAATCTAATTTGATTAATAATTAGTCAAACATACCCGTTTCTTTAAAAATTATGTTCACGTAGACAACTAATATCTGGAAAAAACATTCACTTATCATTGAGCATTCACTGTAAATAAACTATACTTAATGCCTACCTGCAATAATATTCTAAAACGGTAATGTACACCAAGGTCAAATTCAATGCACAATAAATTACCTGTAATAATGTTCCTCTCATTTGAAAGTAATAAAACAATGCCTTAACTATTTAAGGACGTTGTTTATGTTCTATTTTAAAATAATTGTCAAGGATGTTGTTCATGTTTTATTTATGCCATTGGACACTTTCGGTGAACAGTATTGTCCAAGGCCCACACTTCGTGTATCACAACTTATAAAATAACAAACCTGTGAAAATTTAGGCTCAATCGGTCATCGGAGTCGGGAGAAAATAATGGGAAAACCCACTCTTGTTTCCGCGCGTTTCGCCGTGTCATGACATGTGTTTAAAATAAATCTGTAATTCTCGCTATCGAGAATTGATATTGTTTTAATGTTTTCTCAAAAAGTAAAGCATTTCATGGAACAATATTTCAAGAGAAGTCTTTCACCATTACCTTCTGTAAACCCTGTAAATTATTTGTTAATCTGTGAACCTTTTGGGGTTTTTTGTACCGAAAGTGTACAATGGCTTTAAATTGTAATCAAATTTTCAACAGCTCAAAACAAATACAATTTTTAAAGATCTATATAATTGTCGGTATACCTTTGGAGAAAGTGAAAATTAAAAACTTATACTTGAACAAAATAAAAGATAATTGGATGCATCTTGCTACTCCAGTTGTTAAAACTAAGCACAAAAGCAATCACTAAAACAAGTGTGGCCAAAAGTATAGGCCTATAAGTAGTTATCTACTGCCCTCTGTTGGTCACATTTGCAAATCAAAAATAAAATACAATAATACATCAGTTTCCTCGACATCATCTGGTTTATTAATCAAAACAATTAAATAATTAAATTCAAAGGGATCACTGACTTTGCCGACAATCAGAAGGTGATTGCAAACTTAAGAAGTTTTAATTGGGTTTATATATTTTATATTTGAATGTTATTTGCAGGGTTTTAATGATGGGTTTATTTTGAAGAGGAAGCTCTCCATGTGAGAAGACCTTGTAAACCTAACACTGATATCGTTCAAACCAATGATCACCATTCAGCGTGGTACTTTTTAAAACAGTTTGTGTGCATAGATGAAAAGAGTACCTAAAAAATACTATTTTCACAATTGGTGACTATTTTCTATATAGGTTAGGCAAGCACAAACATGGTTTTATCTGCACACATTTGGTAAAGTTGATATTTATTTTCTCTTTAGAATTCCCATAAACCATGGATGACCTTGAAGGTGTTACCATAGGTAACCACCTTTAAACTGAAATTGTCTTTTTCTTGGCAAAGCCATCATTGAAATCTCCTTTGACATAGTTTAAAGCAGCGACCCAGAATACCAAAAGGTTGTCTTTTGTTCCACATGTTGAGTTTTTGTTTGTGGAATCAAGATCGAATCATCCCCAGCCACACACTGTTACATTATTTACAATAATATGTCCTTGGTGTCACAACACTGCACATGAACTATGATTGAATAACCAGTCATTCACAGTCAAATAGCAACCACAGTGTGTTTTCTAAATAAAATCAGCATGCAAACCTTGATCTACTTTCTGATCCAGAAAAAAATCCAAGCTGCACTATCCCGTTTCTCCTCCTAAAATGAATAAACTTCCTCTTATTTGTAAAACCTAGATCTTTTCAAGGTCCTTCTTTCAGGCTTGTTGGGAAATTTACCAACATGACATTGGATTTGTTTTTATGTATTCGTAAAACAGGATTATAAAGTGTCCCTGAATTCAATTAACACACTACTTCATTTTCTTCAATTCAAATCAAACGAAGGAAGAACCCCCAAAACCAGTGCAAAATTTCATCAATAGGAACTGCCTTGAAATGGTTGAGGTTTGTTATTAAGTTACAGAATTGTCAGCATTTTTACTTGACTGAATGAGGATAGATTTGGCAAAGATTTGAAAAAGAAGTTGAAAAAATATTTAAGTTATATGAAACAGTTTTCTCAAAGGATAACCCAAAGTTGTATTTTAGTTTAGCTGTATGCCCCAAAATGGTTGAGAAATCAGATCTAATCTGCATTTGCACATTTTCAAACATTACTAACAAGAGTTGTGTTTGAAAGTGAACTTTATTTACTTTTCAAGAAACCTTGGAAGTTGTCGCACAGGATTGGCTCAAGTTCAATATTTTTCAGGAAGTGGTAGGAGGGACCTGAGCACATGACTTAGCCATGTCAAGGCCCACTTACTCCATTAAGACTATTTGTAAAGTTTTGCCAAGAAGGTCACGAGGGACAACAAATTGTAGCCCACTATTATGGGATAAGATATTAGTTGCCAGTGTAGAAATTTAAAGATTTAAGGAATAGAAGCAAGTATTGGTTTAATTAATTTTTAAAAAGACTATCTTATCACAAATCAAGGAAAAACTTTTTTTTGAACAAATTCCACCACCATCTTGGTGAAACTGAATTTGCAGTAATTCAGAAGACCTTGTACATTTTTTTTGTACACAGAATACACTTCATCGTCATTTGACATGTTTGAAATTGTTAGCTTCAAATCTCCAAGAGTCAGTGACATCACAGCAGTCTAAATGTAAAACCAACCTTGGAGTTGTTGATCAATTTGAAATTTTGTCATCTCTGACCATGCTGCGACTGAAGACCAATGTTTCTAATTCTTGGGAGGTTTGTGGTGGCATCTTGTTAATAAATCTCCTTATGAGTTGTGGTGGTTCTGATTGTTTTTCTACAGATCAGAAATCAGTGTCTTGCAAGTCCATGGAAAGACCGACCTCACATAGTTCACAACATCCCTTCAAATAAATTTGGCCTCTGAGAAGTGTCATCGTTCTCTTTACTGTTGTTGTTGTTGTTGTTGTTGACATGTATATGCAAAAATTGTTTAAAATTGTTGTGGTAGTAAAAAGGGTTTCTTTGTAATAAAAACAATGTGGATGTGTTTGTGATACACTCAATTCAGTGGGAATAGCCATGTTGGTCAGTCAATAACAACAACTGGATAGGAAAAAGATGAATATCAAGGAAAGGTTGACAAAATGTGGGCATATTAAATAAGACCCTCCGAAAAAAAGGTGAGAGACAACTACTGAATTAATCCAATAATAGAAACGGCCCTGAATTAAAGTGAATGGTAAAAATTGCATGAGATTGAAGACAAAAACGCATTTGATAACGAGATCTACGGCCAAGGATACGGCAATGACCGTGAAAAGTCCTCCATGGCGGGCAGCAAAGGACCTTCATGGCGGGCAGTGCATCATAAACCATGGCCTTCGCACCTCTGCTAATAGAATGGGGTATTCTTTTTCTTTGTTTTGCGTTTCACAAGGCGTGCGGAGGGATGTTTGTTCCAAGGGTACGACAACTCACGTTGAAAAACCTGTCAACGTCATATATTCAAGTTAATGGAACGTAATGCGTACATTGCTAATGGTAATAGAATCAAAAAGAACCTTCAGTACTGGTAGCTTTTGATTGATGCTAATGTAAAATAGTGTAAATAAAGCCTCACTTGCTCCAATTTTTGTTGCGAAGAAAAAGAAGAGAGAGAAAAACAGCCATTTCAAAAGACCCGTCAACTCAAATGATGTACTTGACAAAGCAGTTTCCTATTAACAAATGTCAAGTTCGATGTGGGAGGAAAATGTCAACTGTTGTTTATTGGTAGAACTTAATTGACCTAATGGAGGGACTTTCTTTAAGTATTAATATCTAGTAACTAACCATTTCATAGTTAGCATTCATGATCTAGAAAATTGTCAAACTTCAAATACTTTCTTATAACATCAGTTTTATAATTGTTTTTAATGAAAGCGTCTTCACAGAAGCATCTGTCAGAATGGAAGGTGATGGGGTAATAAAGGGTCGTCTTGGAAGAAGCGACAGCGGAGGCGCCTACAGCCTCTTTCTGATACGACCAGGCAATATCAGAGGTTCAGATGAAAAGTCACTGTTAAGAAAAGTTACTAATAAGAAAAGACTTGATATGTCTACTTGAGAACTCTCCAAGACAAACCAGTTCACATGACTGAATCATGAGTGATGAAAGTAGGCCAGAGGAACATCTGTACCTCCCACACAGGAACATACAAGTATGTAAGGATGAATTAACATGACACGCAGTCTCAATCACATAAACTGGGTCGGCAAAACCCACAGGCAATCACTACAAATAGGTACAGGAACTTAAGCCAAATGCAGAGTCATAGACAGAATGCCATATTACTTCAAGCTAATGGGTTAGGGATAGATTTTCAAATGAAGCTTTTAAGTGACACTCAATTTAGAGTTGAAATTGACAGGGGAAATACTGTGGTGCTAGGTTGAGGGAAATTTTGCTAAAGAGATGTTTCATTCAAACATGTATAAAAGTTTTGATAACATTATGAGCTTTTATGGTAAAAGGAAAACCTTCATTACTTTAACTCAGAAATCAAGTTTCAGTTAAACTCAAAACACAGTATTCCTTCTAATGAGCCTATTCGAGTCACAATCATTGAGTCCGTGTCCTAGTCCTCAATTATGAATCTGAGTTTAATTTGATTTGTTTTGTTGAATGTGAATGTTGGGAAGCACCACCTTGATCTCAATTTTAAACAAAGATCTCTCTTGAAGACATCACTAGAAGTAAGACGCCTTGAGAAAAAGAAAGCAGTTACAGAATAAAAGACAGAAAGTTCTCTGTTACAGCATCTCACTGAACACAATTTTGTTGCAATAAATGTATGTTTTATTTATAAATGTCAAATGTATGCTGTTGAGTTCCAAGTGACTATGGAGTCTAATTCCAGAGTCAGAGTCACTGACTCAGTTCGACGAGTCCAAGTCCAAGTCATTAAGATGGAACTCAAAAGAGAGTCAAGTCCGAGGTCGAGATCAGGAGTCAGACGAAACTTACAACAGACCATGCAAAATAGGTGAGGTAACCTAACTAGCCACAACCAAAAATACAAAATTTCAGTATTGAGTTTTCAGTATAAAAACAATACAAGGTTGAAAGAAGACCATTTTATAGTTTGAAATATACATGAAAGATATATTCATGATAGATCAATTACTGGAGCAGAAATTTGACAAAAGGTTGTAGTTTGGGACCAAGGTTGTATTGATGAAAGGACTTCCTCTCCTCTGGAAATTCAATTTATCGTCTTATTTAAATTTGTGATGAACGTAAAAGGTCAAGGTATAATTATGGGAATTTAATGGCGCTTTTGTTAGGAGAGGAGAATAAGATAAAGAACAATTCAATTAAAAACCTGTACAGCAACAAAGCAGACAAAGAAGTAAATTAAATAATGAAAAAGGACAAAAAATATGTAGAGTAAGTGAGTAACTGGACAACTAATAAAGCAAAAGAAGATGGAATTTAAAACAAAATACAATGTTATAAAGGTTTAAATTTCATTGATAAGAACTCAATCAAATTTTATTCAGCTACACTGTTTTTTATCTTAGAGGAGAGGACAAGGGAGCGCAAATCATTGCGATCCTTGATTAACCTCACCTTGAGCACCTACATTTCTTTGGAGCGCAGAAAATTAACGTGAGTGAGTTTGGCATTTGGCAATGATCATTTTGAGTGTATTGTTCTGTTACACGAGGACACCAACGCAAATACAAGGTTACTAATTTATTGATGTATGTTACCTTCAAATTGGGTCTGAAACTCCATAAAAATGGGCTAATAAATTAATTAATTTGTTGGCCGTTTTGTAATGCTCAAGTAGGTCACCGTAAATTTTGAACAAGGCATGGCGTGGTTCGGATGGAGGTTATTTTACAACAATAATATGTAGGTGATGGCAAAGCAAGGTTGACCCTACAGCAGGAATGTTACAAATTATCAATTTTGTCGCCCTTTCTTCAAATTTGTATTGTCCGGTCTTTCTTTTGGGATATTCTGACGTTGTATATGTCTGCATACACAAAAGACCACATTATAAAAATTTTTATTTGATTACATTTACAGATTTTTTGTTGGCACTTGAAATCAACGAGTAATTTTATATTACTTTTTATTTATTTATGGATACTATTAACAATCATTAGCTTGAAGCACGTTTACACAAAAGCAAACATGACTAACTTGGGCAGTATGAACTGTTATACTGACACCATGTCACAGTCCGCACACACAATAACAATAAATGATGTAAAAGGGTGCCAGACTTTTAAAACCTTTCAGCTTCCTCCATTTGTTTTATGGGGAACAACGTAAAAACTGCTTTGTTTCAACTGAAAGTATCTCTTTTAACCTCCCTGCTTTTGTGAGATTAATAGTCAACAGTGTCTAACTCTATAATGAATGTAAATAGCGCCCTCTCTTGATAATTTGAACAACATCAATTGGGAACTTATTTCTGTGATCATTATATTTTGAAGCATGTACACAAAAAATATACCAGGACTGTTTTAGTATAAGAAAGGTCAGGATTAAAAAATTACTTTTGACTTACTTTTTTGTTAAAGGATGAAAGAATCCAATAAATTGAGTGCAATAATAGTCTTCAGGTCATTTGTGAAGTTTGAGTCAACTTGTGGTAACTGTTCAATTATTCTTGTCATGAGAGCAAATTGTTGTAGATAAATTATACTTTTAGATAAATTTTGTGAGATAAATGTTGTTTTACAATGTAGACACACAATAGAGGAAATAGCACATGGGGTAGCATTGCAATAGAAAGATAATATATTATTTCAAATAAGTTTAGTTATCTAAGTAAATGTAAATCTATCCTTAAAAACCAGACTTGTTAATTTGGGATGTGTTAGCGAAAGTAAAATTGTGAACATGCAAAGTGTGAGACACAATCAAAGGAAGCTTGCAGTACTGAAGGCATCCAGGAGATGTTTTTACATGTAACTTTACACCAACACGATACATGCCACAAGGATACATCACAGAGCAGTAACTAGGAAGAACAACTTTGAACAAGACCAATAAACAATATAAACCTGAAGAAAGTGATCATGATAGCTGTTTGTTCTTTGTTCCGTGGGAGTAATTTGATGCAGCATGACTTATATGTACCCTGACATTCCAAACTGAAGATTAAAGTTCAAGGGTGTGTGAAAGTAACAGGAGAGCTCCGTATGCCACTCTCACAACTGTGGACCAGAACTTTCACACATTTTTGTTGAGCCAAAAACTTCAAGGCATAAACTTTTAACCTCAGTCTTGCGAAACCTTGCTCCATTGTTTTCTTCCCTTTTGCTTGTTTAATATTAAGTTTAAAAATGAAATGTAAGTTTTGAGTTTTGTACTTTTGCCTGTTTATATGAGTCATCATCAATTAATTTTCTTTGAAAGTTATCACTAGCAGACTGCTTCCATACAGTGCTGTCCATATCTCTCATGTGTGACTAATTTGTTTTAGGCAACAGTGAATTTGAAAATACTAGTTCAGAAAGGTACAAAAACAAGGTTTTTATAAAAACATCATTAAATTTATAAACAACTTTTTGACAGTACGCCCACTCACAAATTGACTGAGCCTTTACTGTCACTGGGTCTAAACTAGATGATGGGGATCTTTTCCCAAAGTTTGACCAGCCGGACGATCCTAGTTGACACACAAGATGTAAATAGTGATTATATGTCACTGAAACTTTCTTAATCCGACAATAAAAGCCTAAATCGGCAAATCATTGTCACTCTTTAAGGCAGTTTCAATCAATTTTCTAGAGTGCTCAGTTTCCGGGCAGGGAACTGATTGTATAAAATAATAACTGCTGGTTCTTACAGAGTGGATTTTGAAGAGCAGTGGTTACAAGATAAAATCTAGGCCGCCATCAAGGCCAGCTGCTTTAGCACGCTCATTTTCCCCATTGGTGACCCTGAGAGAGTCAGCCTGTCATCCCAACAACCATCTCCTTTGACAGTCATCTTCCTGATATATGATGGTTTTGGCCTTGGAGTGTCGGCACCAGTACAATTCCAGGCAGTAAATGAGGACTATATGCTCCATTAGTGCATATCATGGGCTTTGACAATGAGTTTGGAGTAGGGGGGTTCTCATTGGGACTTCCAGGCTTTCAGACCAGGGGCATAAAGGTTATTCCTGATAGAATAACAAGGTTTAGAATTGCTGCATTCAGGGAGACATGCCATTAGTCTTCATGCTTGGCCTGATTATTCCCATTACAAAAAGACATTTTAAGTGACCCGATTGGACATTGGCTGACTAATAGATCTTTCCAAAAATAAATACGACTAGAAATTGACGCATCAAACAACTCTCATAATCAGTTTAGATGTGTTTTTATTACCATGCAATTTGCACGTAGTAATAACTCTTGTAAAACTATTGAATTATCACTAATCATCACAAACAAGCTCCCCAATCGAAGTCTAAAGTCCTAACAAATAACCGACAAATAACAAACAATAAAAAAAAAAAAAACCCACAAATCTCTCAAACTAACCCTCAATCCACGAAATGAAACTATAAAATTTTGCAAACGTGCACACTGTCCACGTACCTGACTTATTGTTTACAAGTCATAAACGTTGAGGTGGCTTTTCCCTTTTGTTCAGAATTTATCAGCTGTATCCAGCCAGACACGATAGAATTATACATCCATGAATTATTTACTTTACCGACTTCCTGCAAATTCTTTTCGGGGGAAGATGCTCGACTGAATGTTTAAAGTACTCTCTATCTTTTGTGATCAGCTGGCTGAATATATTTTTCGAGCATGGCTGTAAACAAATTCATGGGACCTTTGTTCTATAAAAGAAGAAAAATCGTCATCAATTATGTACAATTGCCTTAAAAAAAACACCCACAAAAATAAACAGTTATGGTTTTTTTTCCATTGCAGACCTCCTGCAGGACTTTAAGGGACAACAATCACTGCATATATATATATATTATATACATTCAGCATGGTCAATGACGTCATGGCATACTGAGCGCGCTCAGATGTTGGCAACATACGCACTGGATGGCCCTGAACTAGGCAATACGAGTAGTATGTCTGTGTTCTGACAAAGTTTAACAGTCACGGCCACTGCCATTGGGTCCAACCACTTTAAAAAAAGGGGTTCTCATCAGGTAACACAGTGTATAATTTGTTTAAATCCACCCGAACAAAGTCCTGCCTTTTACAAATAAACTTAAAGGTATGAACACAAAACAATCTCATCTAACTCATAGAAAAGTCAGACAACAAGATAGTTTCTAAAGCATTGGCTATGTTTTAATTGGGGGAAAAAGGTTCAACTTGGTCTAAATTTTTCCCGGAAATATAGTTACATTGAAAAGTGCTGTCATTTCTAATAAAAGTAAAATAATTTCCTATTACAATTTTACTGAATAAGTCATTTCTCATATTTTTTATTAAAGTATCTGAACCAGAATCATTGTTGACATACGAAGAAACTGCCATTACTTTGTACTGTAATGGTTCCAACAAAATAAGCATAAGTGCATAATTAGTGCCACTAACATGAAATGCTTTCTGAAGCACTTACTACATTTATATCATGAATTAATTCACGACATTTGTGGGAAATGCTATGATATGTGCACTGTCTTCAAATAATCAACGATCTTGTAGACTACTAATGAAGCAGAAGCCAGTATTTCATTATGTAAAAACAACAATTTGCATTTAGAAACGACCATTAGCAAAAACTGTATTATCATAACAATACCGTATCCTTGAACTGTAGTATTTATGCACCAGAAAACCAAGTGAAAATGATGGATTTGGTGCCCTCCCGGAAAACAGACTGCTCTAGAATTGAATTAGTTCATGGTCAGGAATTAGCTGGGCTTCCATTGTGATAAATCTTGCTCCAAAGCAAAAGAGTTGCTCCATCAATTCTCAATAGTCCTAACCTCATTTCTTTTTCCATGGAGCAGATGTCAGTGCTCTCTATCTAGAATGTCACATCCTTTAAAAGATTCTTTTGCAAACTCACATTGTCTCTATGAAGTACACACAAAGGCAACACAGGGAAGCTTCTGCGACCATCTAACAAGGGCTGACATACCTTTTCTATTTCGTTTTTCCACCTCCTTTTCTTTAAGAAAGGGAGAGTGAGATTGGAAATAAGGATAATCCACCGTGGGTTTAAACACTTAACAACAATACTGTGTATAGGAAATGAGAATTGAGTCATAAATCTTCGGACGTCCCAACAGTTTAGTACAAGGCTTATCCACAAATGGCTATGAACTTCAGAGGGTAAGAGCGTTATTTGGGTTTGCCTTGACAGGCGCCGATTAGATGCGGGGTCCCTTAAGGTCAAGTTTATTAGGTGGCTCTTAGTTTTAGTTTTCCTTTTTGAACTGTGGGAGGATATGCCATAATCTGCCAAGACGAGGTTTCTTTTTGAATGATGGGAGGGGCAGGAAGGGGGTCAGGTAGGGTCAAGGCTTTTCTAACAATGGGGAGGATGATGACCGATGGGAAAGCAAATTTAAGGAAGGGAAGGATTATGTACCAATCCTGTCTGGTCTAAAGTAAAGACAACAAAAGCCCTTCAAGATTGATGCATGAGTCGACTAAAACCAAACCACAAAGAAAATGAACCCTAATGGTTGGATGCCAAATCATCTCTCTTCCTTAGAATATGTCATCAAATTAAACTCAAGTCTCAGTTTTTGTATGTCTCCCTAACAAAGCAACATTGAAGAGGACAAAATCACCTAAAAAATTGTGTGTGAAAGTTTGCCCCCCAAAACAAGGCTAAAAGTCAAAAGGGGATGTTTGATTAAAATATGTTAGATGAAACATAGGAATTGATATTCCTCTTAAAACAGTCTAGATTGGTAATGTAGGGAAACAGTCAAGATGTTACAAAGGAGGAGTTACAAAGAAATGCAGTACTTGGATTCAAGCTGTTGGAATGGCTCTTTGTTCTACATCTCAGCAACGCAAAAGTGTGTGGATGGGAAGAGGCAGAAAGCTTGGTAATCTTTGTAAGTCACAAACACTTAAAAAGAGGTCAGCATTAACATGGAACACCCCTAAAGATCCAAGATCTGATTCATAAAAAATAAAATCAGCCTATTATCTCATCCATGCATCTTACAGGAATATCAGTGATTCATTGTATCTGAACAAAGTGTAGCCGACTATTTAATTGAAACTATGAAGTGGCCCTATATAGTTGTTAGACCGTGCATAATCCCACCACAAGAGGGCTTTGATTTTCCCACAGCAAATACATGTAAATTCTGGGTTGAGTACTTCTAAAGGTTACCCCTGCTGTGTACTAAATGACTCAGAAATGACAGCTATTCAATCAAATCAGACACCCCACAATGAGCAGACTCAGTAGGAGTTCTCTACCTACCCGACATTACATTCATGTTATTATCATTTATATTAACACAAGTTTAAAGTGATGGTCCGGCAGTGGTAATAACCTACTCAGATAAATGTGCTACAAAGTTCACTTTCATTCAAACTTGGTAGATGTTTTTATCATTAATGTGAGAAATTGTGTTTTAATTTTGTGGAAAGTACTGACTGAATGAATGTCAGAATAGAAGATGCCAGCTGGATGCTTCTAAAACCATGCAAACAGGATTACAAAATGTGACTTCAAATTATTGACCAATTATTTATTGGATAAGTGCTGCAAACAGACAAGGTTAGCAGTTCTTATCCACAATCCGGTCAACCTTTAATGTTTTGCTTTCTAATCTTGTTCTTGTCATCACTATTCTACATTTTGTTCTTTCCTTTAATCCTGCTTTTTCATGCACTATTTCCCTTTATTGATAGCCTCTTCGTACAAATAGTCGGGGACAAAACAGCCCTTTGAGGTTCATTGATTGAGAGTGAATGAATACCTTCTTCAGAATTCTCCTTATTTAAACAAAGGATGACCTTGGGTATTATATATCGCTGGACATGTATCTAGGTCAGGCCAAGGAAGTTAGAATTTTGTTTTGTAAATTATTTCTGCAGAGAATAACCATTGGCGTAGTTGGCAAGGCTCTGAACAACTTTAAGTGGAAATGATGTATGGTACACATCAATGGAGGAGTAGGGGGTGGTACATACTTTCTGACCCACTTTCATCGGGGATACGTGTGCCTTCAAGTTTGAGCGCGCTCAGTCCCGTCAAGGACATTCCGCTGAAACAAGACAACGAGATGAAGATTGCCAAGGTCGCGTAGAAAGAAGGCTATAGGATACAATTGTGTTAGCTATAGAATGAAATGATTCAATCACTCACGTACGTGTTCACACAATTTCTTTTTCCTTGTTAAGCACGCACGCACAAAATTCAGAGATTTTTAGAAAGGCATCGTTGTGGTTCAAAGTCAAAGAATGCATAAATTGACCTATTTGGAGTAAACTGTGACTGTGAGTGGGCACCACTGTAATTCCACCTCACTTAACACGTAAATGGGTGACAGTTCAAAAAGCACTATTAGATCTGGATGACAAAGAAGTTGTTGTTTTAGGGCAGCAGGTACAGTTTTCACCAACGATAATTGAAATCTGCCCCTCCATAGCTAGCTCAGGAAAGGTTATCCCTCATAGCAGGATAAAACATTTGCTTTGTTAAAACTTAACGTTGCCTTGGAGTGAACAGTTTGCAGAAAACAAAAAGGTTAATATTTCTTAAGGAGAGTAGACAGAAGAGCACTACTAGAGTTTGAATGACTCAGCCACAACACAAAGATCATGTGTAGCCCTAATTAAATTATTTTGTAGCGTTTCTTATTTAATTCATTTGATTAGTTGACTCCTTCTTTACTCTCTATTTGTTTTCCACCTATATATTTATTTAATACCTTTTTTCCTTGACGCTCCATGTATCTAGATTTCTAACGCCCTCTATTGATTGGCGTTAAACCGCAGCCATCAGTGGATTTGAAACACCCTGCTGTTGTTTGTTTCAGCATTACACACCCCTGTTGGCATGGATTATTTTTGGTGGGACTAATCATAAGCAAGTGTCCTTGGCCTGAATTGAGACTCATGGCTTGCGGACAATGACTTTAAGTACTCTACATGGGTCTAGTTCAATATCATTGGCCTCTCAGCCATCCAAATATTCTGTTAGGTTTACTGCCAGCACTTTCAAGAAACTTAAACACTGCAGGTTTACTTGAAATATTTTTGATGGTATGTATTTTTTGCCATGTATTTTCTGTGAGCATAGTGGTATACTTTTCAATACTGCATTGTTGGCAAAATAATTTATGTGAGTTTGCAGTACTTTGATCTTTAAAAGGCCTCCTTTGTTTGTGTGAGTTGATCATAAGAATCAGTAGCACATGTTCATTTCTTATTTCCAGTAAAACTGAAATGTATTGGCCTCACTCGTGTTTGTTTGGAGAAAACTAATTAACTTTTAAAGCCATTTTAAAAAGAATCAGTTAGGCCTACTTGTTTCAAAACCAAAGAATTCAATAACAAAGATCCCAAATGTAACTTTGTCAGTAAAAGAAAGTCAAATCACATAAGAATGTAGTCAAGAATGACTGTAATTTATTACTACAATAACAAATCCCAGCAAGAACTCAAGTCATGATCTAACACACGTTCATCATCCCGACTGAGAGAAGTACATGAAAATGTACAAACATTTGTAACATGAAAATAAGACTACTGTTTTTAACAGATCAATTGAAATTTAAGAGAATGTCAGCTAAAGATGTTTTAAAGGAAGACTTTATAAACTAAAAGGAAGAAACCATAAAGATAGTGATCTGTTCGGTTTCATCTTGGGTAATCAAGAAAGATTACAAGATGTTTCTTCTATAAATGGGTAAATTTGAGCTAGCCAATGAATTCAATGTCTCCCTGAAGTGGTGTAATACTGATTAAATGCAGCATTTATTGTATGCGATTGGACATGGCTGGATGCTCTAGAGGTAAATCAAACTAAAACCTATTTTCTGAGAAATGTTTAGGTTTGACGTTGGAAGTTGCTTACCAAATGAGGTCATTATCTATATTTATAACTTACTGCAAAATACACAGTCTGGAAGCATCTATTTCCTGATACAAAACCAGTTCAGTTCTTAAAAAAATTATCCCTAAAATAAATTAAAATAACAATTAACCATTCTTGTATAGCGCATAAACTGTAATAACTAAACATGTCCCTAAGCGCTCTTGTGAGAAGAACACAACAGAATACAAATACAAGATGTGCATTTCTAATTTGATAATGTCCACTGAGTGACAGTGTCAATTTCTTCTTTCCAAATTGTAAGATTTCAAAATAAAGACATTAGAAAATTATCTGATTAGCAAGCATTAATTTCATAGAAGACATCCATAGCTGTTAAAAATCAATGTCATACTTTGCCCGCGGAGTCTGGGTATCCCCATATGCACAAACAAGTTGTTGAGATATGAAACATAAGCTTCAAGGAACTAATTAGCAAAGACTCTCATCTTGTTCCCAGGAGTAACAAATCTCACAAGGAATCTTCTAAATATTGAAATAAGAAATGAAAGTTTTCACAGCACTAATTGATCACTTTTCCTGAGCTGTAAGACTGGTCTGCCACTATAGTGCTAGTCACACAACAGCAGTTTAACTGGGATCCTTGCTTAATTTTAAGTATGGTTGTAAAATGTAGCAAGATAACTTGGACAATAGAACAAATTGGTTTCCTTTTACACAAGGTACATTTTGTTAAATTTTACAACCATGCTACAATTTAGCCAGGGACCCTTGCTAAATTGCTTTCATGTGAAAGGGGCTTTAGTTGCCCTTTAAAATACATTAATTTTCACAGACTGGCAACATCATAGGGTAAAGGTTATGAGAGGCACACAGGTGCTTTGCTGTATAATCAAGACCATATTGACATATTGATGGTGAGTCCATTGGTAGTCTGTTTCACCTTTTAATAGATCCCAGCCCCATCCTGTTTACCAGCTATGTAGTAATGATGATAACCGTTATCTCTGGATATCCTATCCAGGAATAATTGACTGAATATCTTCATGTATCATTATGCCAAGAGGCAGTGCTAATTATGGAGTGCACATCAACCACACTGTTCAGGGACGTGTACAAAACAGCAATTTTAAACAAACTGATTCAATTACATTTCAAATTCACAAAGACTAAACACTAATGAACAATAATTAGTTTGGAATAAAATGGAATACCTTCTCTTTAGTTGATTCTGACTGTTGCTGCGCTTTTTAGGAAAAACATTTAGAACAAAGTATTGACTGTCTCATTTCCTTAATGTGTCTAGGCAACAGAGGGCGACATTATTTCGCGCAATAGCCAATCGGATCACAGGATAGTAACTGATTTCCTACAGAGTACAACTGGAATGAATGACAAACTTCAATGAGGCACAAGTACCTACACAAATACTTACATTTATCATGAAACTAAATATTCATGATTCAAGCGAACAAGGTGCCCAAAATCAGTTGTTTGGCCTTACAACACCATTAAAACATGTTGTTTACAGACTTTTTCAAAGCCGTTCAACTTCATTAAGATCACGAACATACCTACGCAGATTTGTTGTGAACAGTAAAATGATGTGTTTTTGGGGAGTGATCAACTTAATGAATAGATGTGATGAGATGCTTAAAGTTTCACAAACACATCTTGACTATGTTAACAGATGTAACAGAAGACATCTTTAACAAGCTTTGTGTGTTCTTAAATGCCCTGCTCAGTTGCAGCCCACAATCACTTCAAGTCATGGGTTCATAATCCAACTAGACAAGCTGACAGCTGGTAGCTTGACCACCCAACTATGTCCCAGGTCAGCTAGCCAAGACCTGTCCTCAAATGAACTGAACTAAAGTAGGTCAGCCAAGGTCACATTATGGCCTGACTGGACTGGTCAACAAATACACATCCAGTCTGGATGGTCAACACAAAGGCTCGCAATTATGCCTAGGTACAAACCAATTTGACTGTACAGTGGAGCTTTACAGTCACAATTCAGTGGACCCCATACTCTCAATTGACCTACACAAACAACAGCACTGATGAGAGTCAACATCAAGCTATGGTGATGTAAAACATCTTTTGGAAATAAGCTTCCAAACTGTTTTTTAGTGACCCTCTTATTAGCACTGTTGAAAGACAATGTCCAAAATTGTTGCTTTTTGAGAACAACATTTTCACAAAGCCAATGGCCTGCTTCTTGAGAACATTTCACAATGGCCTGCATTGGGTATTAAATGACTCAGTGTGGCTATAATTACCAAACAAACTACTTTCTGTCTAAGGTAATTTAAAGAGAATGGTCAATTGATCTCACATGGTTGGTCACAATGAAGAATGGACAGTTTGATGATTCAGTAACTCGACAAGTCTTAAATACCCGCCCAAATTGATGTGCATTGGTGTAAAGAAAATAAACAAAATATACTCTTTACAGACTCTGAAACAAAAGTCTGGGCCTACATGTTTGTGCGTTTTTTGAAGCGAGGGTGTTTTTAAGGGGAAAAAACACCAATGTTCAGAAAACATTACTGAGGACTTGGTCATTCTCTAGACCATAAATAAAATATTACATTGCCGATTATAAAACAAAGGTGATACCAACATTCAGTATCACTCAACTAGAAAACATTGGGAGATTTTATAGTACAGCAATTTTTCCATACATTTACTACATAATAAATTCATTAATCATTTGCAGGCAGGTGTCCAGGCTGCAGTGAATATACCTGTCAAATTAGGTCACATTTCTTCAGCCTCCATGAGTTTCAGCCTAAGTGAAATTAAAATGAAATTAACGTATGATTTTTCCAGTCTTCATAACATGGGCTTTGTTTGTCTCACTAATAGAGTGACCTTGCTTTTGTTAAAGGGACTATGAAGTCCTTGATAACAGTCAGTTTTTAATATCATAAAAATCAATTTATTTTATATTTCATACAACGTTGGCCCTATCATTGAGAAATTTGTCTCACTGTAATATTTTTCTCTTTAGGATTTTTAAACTGTTTTATATACAATAAAACAAAATTCCAAACACCCATTAACCATCAAAAATTACAATTTGATTGAGGGCATATTTTTTTAAATTGGAAATTTGATGCAATCAAACAGAAAACGTGCATAAAAAACCCAGTGCGGCATCTTTATTGCACAACATCTTGTTTAGGTCATTAAAAAAAAAGACAGGAAAATAAAGTTACTTAGCAAGTGAATAAACACCTTTATTTCTCATTTTTCACATACAATTTCACTAAATTTAATTTGCTTTAATAAGTTAATTGCAAATATGAATGGTTGACAAGTTTGGACTTTACTTCTCCAAAAACAATTAAAATCCAAAGAATTGCTGAAGAACCAACAATGAAATTGAGAAGAAAAACAATTGTTCTTGCAGCTTTAATGTTTTGTGACTTTATTGAGCCCATCAAGTTGTGCATTATGAATAAGTTGAGTATACAAATGCAACAGCCTTGGCTTCATATAACACTGGCCACACATCTTACTGTGAGGCAAACACATCACCAATTGAAGATGAATCTTCCAATTAGCTATTTCTCGGGCACATTTTTCTTGCATATTCCATTTTTTTAAGGGGATTTTCAAAATATTTATATTTTCCGGGGGAGCTTATTAGATTCCAAAGCAGGGTACAAACATCCCGAGAGCTGACATGCAAGAAACATGAAATATATGTCAGAAATTAATCTACACAGGATTCCGCACTGATTATCTATTTCCATGCAGGAATAATCACAAGGAGTTTGACCCAAAAATGTTTAGTATCTAATGCTAATGATACTTTTTGCAAAACATGTTCAATAAATTTGAGTTTACGTCTTTTTTTTCTGAAAACATTTTAATTTTCACAAACAAAAGACAGAAAAAATGCAACCTCCACAATTTAATCTAACAAAATTAGATTCTAGTTCAGTGTTCATAATTCAGTGCCTTTTTCTTGATTATTGAAATCTTTAAATTGATAAAATTCTTGAAAAAGATGTGATTTTTAACCACATCAACAAAGTGAAATTAGTCTGCTTTAAGAACAGTTTAAACAGGGGGAAAGTGTTCAATTTTGTTGATTGCAATTTCGTACAGAAATTGACAAGAGTAAACAAATTTATTAGATTGAAATTGATTGGAAGTCTCCGACTTGAAAACATTTTTGTTTCTTCAATTTGATGCTCAAATTAAGAAAGTATAAATCATTACTTGGACTTGAGGATCTGTAATTTATTGCTGTTGGCCAGCATGGTGAAAGCCCGTTGATCAACATCCAGTACTGGTTGTTACTGTAAAGAAATTATGAATGCACGCCCTTCTGCTGAATTTACACAGGCTATTTCATGAACTCTTCAACTTTCTTCCTGTTAATGAGAAGGCGACTGGGATTCTACAAGATGACATATTCTTTTTCCTCTCATCTGGTTCCCTTCTTCTTTTCTGTTTCCAGAATAGAATTCAAGTTCAGTCAAATGGTGTGAATTGCTCTCTTGTGTCACCACACTGTCAGTTAACCCCCAGCACTGAAAGGTGGTAGGCGGGGCTATGTCAGAGAGGACAAGGGGCCAATAGAGATATGCATAAAAGGCCGGCATCCCATCTGTGCCGTGAGACTGTACTCAGTCGGGGCCTGTCCCTAAACGCCCCGGTCTCATTTGCATTTTTCCTTGAACGTTTCACCTCATGGTGGGCACAGCCTCTTGCTCTGAGTTTAGGCCATGGTTAGGCAGTGTAATCTAGAACACCAGCAACGGTGGATGACCTCCTCTCACAAAGACAGCAGGACCATACCACTCAATTGGCAGGGGTGCTCCCCGTACTTGAACTTGACAAAAGACGGGCGAAAAGTAAACAAAGTAGCATGCAGAGACGCTTATTAAGCCAAGCGGGTAATCAAAGGATCTAACCTGGCAAATGAAAAGAGCTACAAGGACATGGTAACACTGAAAAGCAAGGCTTTATTTTGTTGGTTTTTGGTTCCTATTTTGGAGTTGGTAGAGTCTTTTTGATCAGCAGTCAGTGACCTTAGTAGCTGTCAAGGACTGGCCAGACACCACCTGCGTATGAAACCACAGCGTCTGACTTAAGTCCATATCCACTCCCTCCAACCATGGTCTCCCTCCATACCATATCCACATGGCCCCAGACCATGCACAAAGAAAGGAAAATACACAATCTATCCTAAACCTGATTTGTAACAAATTGTACCCATATTGAAAGTCATTCACCATAAATAATTAGTCCTGATCATTGTGCAACTTTAAAAGTGTCTTAATGACAGATGAATCTTACATTTGTTTCAAATATCGTCCGTATTTTTTGCAAGAAATATTGTTGGCAACACTGGACAACAGATTTCAAGCTCATGAGTCTATCTTTGACAAACCTCTCTTTTCACTGCAAAAAAGTTGGCCTAACCCCTTTTGCTTGTTTGTTATTAAACCCAAAACACAACTTTGAGATATGAAGAGCATCTGAACTAGAAGGGCGGAGAAAAAAATTTTCATCCTGTAATTCTAACTAGTATTTTTGTTTTATGAGGGTATGCCCAAATGAAAGGTAATTAAACTGATTAATGTGTCTGCGTTTTCTACATGCTAAAACAAATGCCAGCAATTTGAAAAATAAAAAGAGATACTTTCACAATCATGCAGTGGGATTCTATACATGTAAGGGTCGAGGTCAGGGGGGATCGTTATCTGCATGTCAAAATAACAGCGTTGGAAATTTTTAAAGCGAACCCTTATATTTTAGCAAAGAATTTTTTTTTTTTAATAACACTAAAGTAGTTACACTTAAAACCAGTGTGTGAATTTAACCATTAAAGCCCAATTTTACTTTAGTTTCCCTATATCTGCTTACACCTTGTTACAGTAGGACTACATCTTACACAGAAAAGATCTAAATTAATTAGGCAGGCACTGTAGACATAATTCACACAGTCAATAATAGTAATCTTTTCAACTCATTTAAAGTAATCGCACAACATCACAACATCGGTAAACAGTATTGTCCAAAGGTCCACACTTCGTGTATCACTACTTATGTATAAAATAACAAACCTGTGAAAATTTAGGCTCAATCGGTCTTTGGAGTCGGGAGAAAATAACGAGAAAACCCACCCTTGTTTCCGCTTGTTCGTCGTGTCATAACATGTGTTTAAATAAATCCGTTATCCTCGATATTGATAATTGTTTAAATGTTTTCTCCAAAAAGTAATGCATTTCGTGGAATAATATTACAAGGAGTCTTTCACCACTACCTTCTGTAAACCCTGTAGGTTATTTGTAATACTGTGAACTTTTAATTTTTGTTCTGTTCAGAAAGTGTCCAATGGCTTTAAACTTGACCACATTGTATTTATAGCTAGGTCAAGTTCATCTCTAGAGCTGTTTTGTTTTGACCAGGCAGAAGGGACGCCAAACAACATGACCTTTACCCCTAATGCTTTCAGACATTGGCTAGGTCATGGCTATTTATAGAAAATGAATGACCCCCAAGTATGGAGTTGTGAATTGATAATGCATACAAAAATATTGGTTTTGAAAGAAATGTGTAGCCTTTGACAGTCAGTACATTACCACTAGGACTGAAAGGACTCTTTATTCAATTTTACTGTGTAGTTCATTGTGTGCATGAGTGAATGCTTTTTTCTGTTATCAACAGCAGTTACATGTATTAGAAGCCAAAGTTCAAAAGGTCGCCAATGAACCTGGTTATACCAGAAAAGGTATATTAATCATTATGAGAAAAAGTTTTCCCATGAGTTTGCAATTTAAAAATATAATTTAAATGTTAACATCAGAGTTTAGGAAAAACAGAAGTAACATGTCTTTTCCTCTTGATTTTCTCAGAAAACAATTAATCTTTCGAGTTCTACATGTCACATGTCATTATAGGGGGGGGGGGCTATATCGCAATAATATTCCTGAAAAATTTGGTGTGACAAGTCCCTTTAAGGTGTCTCTTTATGGTATAGTAGCATTGTTACATTCTCAGTAAAGTTCAACAATATCTCATCTTTTCAAATCAAAATATAAAATGGGTTTTGAAGCATTGCATGGTGAGCACTGAGATATCAGTTTGCTGTAACACCATTGTGTAGAGAGAACTTGTCTTGCCATTTATTTTACTACCAAGGAGTAGATTTCAGAATTCAGGGGGGTTAACTTAGTTCTGAAAAGAACTGACCTGATTATTAACTACTACCTGTGGGATGTAGGAAATCAGCCGGGACTACTACTAGAATGCAATAGGAAAAAAAAATTCATTCCCAAAACCACAACTCGGTAACAAAATCGGGTGGTGACAAGTTGATTTCGCAAAAATGAAATGATGTAAAAACCACACTTAAAGTGCTTCTATTTGATCAGGTTGGTTTGATTCTACCCAAATGATCATTTGTTGGTTTTCCCAGGTTAAGATTTAATATAATGAGGTACACAATGTACAACTAGAAAACTCTCTAAAATACACAAATATTTCAATAACCAATTTAGCGGGCTGTCTTTGTTATGTTTGCAAACACAAGGGCCTGATTAAAATGCATAAAAATGACCAGTTCAGTATTAACTTAATTAAATTGTCCCTAAATTAATAAGGTGTAATTAATTGAGCACGTAATTATGATACAAGTAGGCCTAGCGAACAACATAATAACTGCTTAATTTTAAAAAGTATTTCAACTGTTGTTTATGGATTAACCATGGCTACTGCAGATTATACATTTTGTGGCATTTGTGCAAAGTGTTTTTTGCTTGACTAGGTTTATGTACATAATGTATTGAAATGGCATGAACCATGAACATTACCCTTTTTGTTTGGCAAAGGATCCCTTAGGACTTTGCCACCAATTTTAACACATTATTCCCGCTGCATCAGAGCTACATGTCATTAATGTGCTGTAACATAAATTCCTAATCATAATATACAGCTTGGTTTTTCAAAATTTATTGCTATGAAAGAGAAGTATGTCAAATATTTTAAAGTGTTTTCATTTTTTTCTTCATAATGATATAGAGCGCAAATAATTTTAGTCATAATATGTACATGTTTGTATGTCCAATTATGCATGATTTACAACCCAACACAATTGATGTGTGGAAGGCAAACCACTACTTTGTTTCAATAAAAACGATCTTCAAAGCAAACCTGCCCAAATTAAAACATTCAATAACGAACCTAAGAGTAAAAACCATACACATCAAGTTGATCACAATTAAAGACAACAATTAATGTCAGAAAAATGTTGATATCCTCCAACACAGCTACACATTATTAATTTGTAAAAAAGGAATCCATTTTCTTTTGAGGTGATGTACTCAATAATTGAAATCAGACCTAAACAATGGGCCTCATAATAAAGGCGCTAATGCCTCCCAATATGGGGACATTGATGAGGAGGCATTGTAATCACAGGCAGGATGTTGCCCTTATTATTGTCTGCCGCCACCAGCTACAAAGACACTTCTCATGGGAAGGTTGGGTTTAAATGTTGAGAACTTGTCATGGTCAAGACTGGGGACTGTGAGGAAGTCTCATCAAAAGACCGAGTGAGAATCCCCACGCCCTTTGCATTGGGTCACAATTGGGTTCACATGATCAAATCATTAGGCTACTGACTGAAACTCTTCAGCATATAGTATCCTACATAAATTATGACAATTCTTGGTACCGGTCACTGATGAAATCAACAGTGATTGTCCTGGGACAATCTGTGGAAAGAAACCATTATTGCTAGTGGATCGGGAGTGTAGTATTACATTACGATAATAAAAACTACTCTAAAATAAAATGTATCAGAATGGGTGTTTATCATGGGAATATAACTCAATGCTAATGTTTCTTTAAAAAAAAATAAGATTTCAGTTAAATGCAAAATTTGTTGAAAAGATCCGAGGAAATGTTTTGAATGTCTTGTGTAAAATTACACAAGGATGGTTATTAAGTTTGTACCTTTCAAAGAAAACAAGGGTTTAGTTTGTAAGATTTCATTGCAAGTTCTCTTGAACAATTAATTTTCTTAGTATAGTGTACTTCCTTTAATATGACTACACAAGATTTAATTTATTTGCATTTCTTCTGTCCGGCTTCAAGTTCTGTTTATAACCAGCAGACAATATTGCATTTACTCGGTCCTTGAAGAGGAATCAAGTCTGAATTAACATTAGAGTTTCCATTTATCAAGATGAAGCCTCGGTGAACAGGCAGGTTACGTTGCACAGTATTTTACAATTCCTTTCAAGTACGTATCAGCAACTATTCAAAGTCTTTGAATTTGTTTCTTTCGCTCAAGTTTTACCGTCAGACAATCTAGCATTAATTTGGCCCCAGAAGAGTTCAAATTCAGCCGAACGTCGATAGTTCTCTTCACAACAAGGTCACCAGTGATGCACTACTACCAGCCCCAAGGTTGCAATCAAAATTGATATAATAAACAATTCAAGCAGACAAAATGTGCCTTTAGAGATTGGGACCTCAGCGGGTTTTTTTTCTTTCCACCTTGGAATTTCTTCCGCTTGACTCCAAGGCCGTTCATCTCGCTGATATCGCCGCGCCGCCGCCGTGGCTTTGAACTGGCAAAAGTACAGCGCGTGAAGGGTCGTGGACAGTGGGTGGCAGGCTTTAAGCTGACAGATGTATGGCTCAGTCCGGGAAGGGATTGTGCAACGACGCGCACTGGCTCATCCACGAAGGAAAAAAGAGGCTATTGGTGATGATACTGTGGGATTAAACCAATATGCAATGCATTCTTGCTTTAGTACACGTCAGGTAATCATTACGCGGCGGAAAGGTACAGCCTCCAATCAATATTCAGCATGCTGATCCAGTTTCTCAGCAGGCAATGACCCAAATAGATAAAAAGTACAGCGTTAAGGGTGCAAGGATGGGGGCGGACTGTGTCACTCACACCAACTCTCTACTTATTCTATCTCTGTCTCAGAAGGGTGGCAACCAATTACATTTTTCAAAACAAACATGGTTTGATTTGAGACAATTAGCTCTAGAGCCTTACAATACAGGGCATTTCCATTGCTTCGCTTTATTTGTTTTGCCCTCTCATCACACTTTGGATAACTGTTTTTAAAAAATCAACCTCTGACACTTTTAATATAAAAATAAAGTGCTCATTCTAACCAAATTAAATAATAGCTTAGCAAATCACCAGATTACCAGCTGAATTTTAAAACGTAGATGCGACATTCAGAAGCAGCACTTCAGAAAGCGTTGTGACTTGCCTAATTACTTGAAGTGGTATGAAATGTTTGAATAACAACAGCTTGAATCTCTGTTGTTTATATCATGGATTGTTTTGCATTTACTTAGACAAGTATAAAATCACCTTATAAAATTTCCAAGATGCAGACAAGTGTCGTGTACGTGTGCTACGTACATGTTTTATTTTGTTATGAGGTTTACCCAGAATATAATTATAAACTAAGGGTAATGTACACAAAAATGTACATGTAGAGTGTCTGGACATGTTCTGAAGTAAAGATTTACCACAAGAGGTTCTCCCAGCACATATCAATGTCAAATTTTCACTCACAAAGTTGAAATACAACAACAGAAGTGTTATCTTCACTGTAATACCTTTTCTTTTCCCAGTTTGTTAAATAATTGCTTTATACATGCATGCAGTCTGTTTCTATAAATTAGTTTTTTCTCCCAACTACATGAAGTGCCTGGTGGCATTCTCAAATTAATATGGCAACAATTTTTTTTACTTTTTTATATTTTATTCAACCTGGCTTCATGTGGCGCATGTTCATCAATTTTTACATGTTCCCTATAATATGTTCCCTTGTCAAAGAAAGATAAATGTGATTAATTTGTGTCTGTTTAATTAAGGTTTGAACTACACTTAAGAGAAGTAATCATCTATAAGTACACTCAATTAAGTTTTTTTGAGATAGGGCAGACACTATGCTACAACACTGTAAGGTTTGGGTAAATTTGTGTGTATGCACCAAACCAAACAGTACACTCATATCATGTCTGCCATACTTCATAAAGGCTTATTATTTGGGATCCAAAAATAAAAATGTACAATGGGTATAAATAAAAGAGTTTAACAGTTTTACTGGTACTGCAACTGGAGAGGATATAAAACCTATCTTTAAAGTTGTGTGTGGTTAATTCCTTCAGAAATATCTGGTGTTAATAGCAAACTTAATAGAGAGAAGTATTTTTAAATGTATTGTAGTGCATAGTGAAAAGTGACCTGCAGTCTTGAATTCAGAGAGATGCCTTCAAAAAACTATTTAAAAAAAGCTAAGTTGGTTTAATTGGACTTTGCATGTTCAGGCATTTAAAGCAGGGATTTCTCCTTGTGTTCATAACACTAACTAACTTGTTAAAGTAGGCTGTGAAATCATCAAAACAATAGGGCTACAAAATGATGAATAATTCTCATAAATCGTGTCTAGGACTTCAGCTAAAAAAAACTTGCCTTTTGAATAAAAAATTTAAATATGATGTTGGGCAGAAAGTTCTCAGTTTGATTATTTCTATTCCCACAGAAAGAAAACAGGCAAGGTATTAAGGAGGGGAGGGGGGGGGGGTGTTGCAGGAAGGAACCTTGGATGGTGTGATTATCTGATCCCAGCATGAATGACATTTATTCCTCCTCATTTCACTCAAGACTGTTTTCATCTTAGGCAGGTATTGTTTTGTGTCTAAAGTACGTCTGTGCTAACTACTAAGATATCTCCTGTAACTGACGGGCTAAATGAAGCTTAAAGCTCAGTGTTCTGTTTATAAGGAGACCTAATGGCGGTGAGCTCTGTCTCAATCAAAAATCAATACAAACGTGACTTGAGACGAAGTACACTGACCCCACTCATGTGTACTTTCTTGGGTGAGGGGGGATGGGGGCGAGTGAGTCTTCTGAAACAATGCACATATATTCTAAAGACATCTTAACGAAGAGACATGTAGAGTGGCCGTGCGTAATGTCACTTGGTGAGATCCAAGCATTTCAGCTCAACCAAATACACAGTGATATTGACTTATGGGCAGGGCATTGCACTAACATTGGCCCAGCCCTCCCTTAGGGTATAGGCCTTCATGTAGGCTTGACGTTTAGGCTTGATGTATGGCTTTAAAATGTAATTTTTCAAACATTGTAATATTTTTGGTCTAAATCACTTTTATTTAATGGCATTTTAAGGAATTGTTAATATTGCAATTGCATCTAACAAATCATAATGCAAACGGAACTTATTCTCAGTCATATAGACACACAAACAAAAAACTTAAAAAAGACGGGACTGATTTAAAAGGGCAAAAAGTATCCCAAGGGAGACAAGAAGACTACCCTTGATCTTACCTTTTGTTTACATCCATGCATTCACAAGGAACAAATTATTTCAGTATGGCGCCTGTAAGTAAAAAAAAAGCATTTCCAACAACCTACTTTCTGAAGTTGGCCTTTGTACAAATCATGGCACACAAACACCAAGATCTGCAAGCCCATCCTTGATCCATACCATGTACATGCAGACACTCGCACCACGTTTGGTGTGGATAGCCAATTGAATTACCCAGTCCTTGAACCAATCTTCTGCACTTTCAAAATTGAATCCCTCTGTACAGAGCGAGTGTGAACCTAAGAATAGGTAATGAACTTTAGAAAGAAATGGCCGGGAACAATAGTCCGGTTCTAGCGGCTTCAGAATTACCTCGGGCCGAGGAAGAAAGAGGAAAGAAAGGTTGAGGGTTGACTTTTAAGTGCGAACGTGACTCGGGAAGTTTTTTGTATGGATAGATCTTCATTACAAACAATTAACGATGTCTATGTACAATTAGCAGATAAATAAGGAAGTTTATGCGTCTGTCAAACTCTGAGTTATTGTATGAAGTACATCCCAAGCATAAAAAGTACAAAAACTTCACCATACACTCAATCATTTATTGAAGGACAAATTAACACTTAAACAGAGAGACCAGGCCTGTCAGGTTGTAACACGTAACAAAACAAAACAAAACATTACTCGAACTTTTAAATTATTTTGTTGCATCAGTGCAACAGCATTTAAGTTATGGCAAGATAATATGTGTATCATGCTTATATAATTCTTAAATTGAACAAACAAACCCAAGAAACAAGATTCTAGACATTGTAGCAGTTCTAGCGGCTTCAGAATTACCTCGGGCCAAGGAAGAAAGAGGAAAGAAAGGTTGAGGGTTGACTTTTAAGTGCGAACGTGACTCGGGAAGTTTTTTGTATGGATAGATCTTCATTACAAACAATTAACGATGTCTATGTACAATTGGCAGATAAATAAGGAAGTTTATGCGTCTGTCAAACTCTGAGTTATTGTATGAAGTACATCCCAAGCATAAAAAGTACAAAAACTTCACCATACACTCAATCATTTATTGAAGGACAAATTAACACTTAAACAGAGAGACCAGGCCTGTCAGGTTGTAACACGTAACAAAACAAAACAAAACATTACTCGAACTTTTAAATTATTTTGTTGCATCAGTGCAACAGCATTTAAGTTATGGCAAGATAATATGTGTATCATGCTTATATAATTCTTTAATTGAACAAACAAACCCAAGAAACAAGATTCTAGACATTGTAGCAATCCTCAGCGCACACAATATTGTTGATTCAAAGGTCAAATTCTACCTATTTACATAGTAAATTAATTCATCGGAGAAATTTTATTAAGAAACCTTGGGAAACACTTAGTTTCTTGACCTGATGAAACCATGATGAAACTACATCAGTCCGGCCAAAAAAGGTAAATTTACATAATTCTTCAAATAGATGCTGCATAATTGGAAGCATGTGCTTGGATTTCCTTGAAAAGGAAACACTTGTAATCTCGAGGGACAAAAATACTTTAGTACCAATTTGAATCTCAAAAAGAAGACAAAACAAGGGTCATAAAAACAACCACAGACAAAGTATTCACTTGCTTTTGCACTTTCAAAAATGAGTTGAATGATAAACTCTTCTTTTTTATGATTTTTGTGAATGGATTTGTTCAGGTCAATGATGCTTCTGACCTTCTCATGGAAAGATGACTTAAACATTATTTGACTCGATGAACAGTTTTGATACACCATCGTAACTTCTTAAAGGCAGTGGACACTATTGGTAATTACTCAAAATAATTATCATCATAAAACCTTTCTTGCTAAAAAGTAATGGGGAGAGGTTGATATTATAACAAATTGTGAGGAACGAATTTGATTTCAAGACCTCAAATTTAGAATTTGAGATCTCGAAATTAAGCATCTGGTAGCACACAACTACGTGTGACAGAGGTGTTTTTTTCTTTCACAGTTATCTCGCAACTCTGACGACCAATCAAGCTCAAATTTTCACAGGTTTGTTATTTTATCCATAACGTTGAGATGCACCAAATGAGAAGACTTGTCTTTGAAAATTACCAATAGTGTCCATTGTCTTTAAAAAGCAGTCTACAACATCACAATACACTGGTTTGATCTGTGCTACAATACATAATGTTAAGACTGGTCATACACCCTGCAAATGCTTTGTGCGAAGCAAATTTCTTGCGGCACAATTGGAAGGGGAGCAAGTATTCTCTTCGCAATCGCAGTATGAACCGGTCTTAAGTCACACAAACTACTTGAAGATACTGAAATCGAAGATGAATTCTCCCTATTGCTTGGAAATAATTCATTAATGTTATCAGAATTCTAATTTAAATAATATCATAAATTAGTGAAATTGAAAGTCATCAGAAAGGACTCGTCGTACATGTTTCCTTTTTCGACTTGACCTTTTTGTAACTTTGTATGTTTGTCTTACTGTCTTTCAGTCTGTCAGTCAGACTACAGGAAGAATAACTCAATAATTAAGTTTAAGATGGATTTTCACGAAACTACATCAAAAGAGTTATCATGGGCAAATAGATTTTGGTGAAGATCAGCACATTTGTGTGGATACATGACCATTTTGAAGGACACAGCGCTTTCAGCATCAGTCAAGTCTGTGATTTTCATTCCTTACTGCTCGAGGTGGCAGGGGTATTCACTCAATTGAGTGCTTATCTTGGATTCATTTTTACTATCTAAAGAGGTTGCATTATTGCAAAAATAAAAAAGCTACCATTTAGCTTCTGATAAGCATCCTTAATAATACAACCACTGACATGACTTTAAGTTGATTCAAACTATTTAGACTTTGTGGCGAAACAATCAAACAAATATCCCTAAAGATTGTTTTCAAATCAATATGAATAACCTCCAAGAGGAACGATGTCTCAAAGACTTTCAAGCCATAACTTTTGAGGGCCTTATCTCACATTTTGACACATATACAAAATTGTTAGCAGAAACATATTGGAGCGAATGCGTTTTTATCGTTAGATTTTGATTGATAAAAAGTGAGTGGACATGACCCAACATCTTATAGGCAAATCAATTTCTAGTCCGAATAATGCATTTTGGCACTGTAAATGAAAGTTTTGCAATCCAAATAGCGTTATTATGAGCTGTAATATCACTCACCTGGATTGAAGAGAATCGTCATTTTCAGGTAAGCATACTCCTTATCGTCCAATCCCATCAATTCACATTTACTGAAGAAACACTCCATCATGTGAATGTCCGATTGCGTTGGGATCCCTTGAAGTGCAACCAAGCACCGCAGAAGCATATTTTCGCTTGTGTGCCCATGACAATGGTGGCACGTCTGTTGGTCACCATCGTTGTCAACACCAAAACTAAAGTCTATCTCCTCGGTTTCAAAGTGGAATTTGTACTGTGTCATCATCAGTACAAGGAGTTCCGCCCAGCAGTGCTGGAAAAGGGTGGTGCGATCATGCGGGCACAGCCGCTGGGTGGAGGGTAAATTCCTAACAAAGTCTACCGTTTTTAGGAGAAGTTGTGCAGCCTGTTGACATATACTTTCTTGGTGTTTCAGCATGATGATGGTCGGTGGGATGAAGGGGTTGCTGCCACGCCGCCACAACGCCTGGTTGACAACTTGTGAGACGGACGTTACGCCGTTGGTGGGATACCTTCTCTCGGTGGGTGTTGACGTGGTGGTGGTAGTGGTGGTCAAGCGATTGGTGGGGCTACCACTGTCTTCACTTTCCATGGCAATGGGCTCGTGTGCAGTCGAGGACAGTAGGCTATAGAGAATGCTACCTTCTTTCATTCTTTCTGGACAATTGCAGGAGGTGATGGGTAATGGTGAAGAGGAATCGGTGGATTGTGTTGTGGATTTACTTTGCATTGGTGCCATCGCCCTTTGATGCACCACCCAGTTAGTCCCTGGAAATATTTTGACCTGAAAAGCAAATAACAGTTTCTGAAATAATCAATCAAAATCACCAACTGAATAGAATGACATAAGAATATCTAGATTATTGTGACAAAATTATTTACCTGCCCATTGGCAAAAAGAACACCTAATGTAGAACAATAAATTATTAAAATGTCATCACATGGGGTATTGTTTTCAGCAATAAGCAACATGCACAAGATTTTTTTAAACCAATTTAACACAAAGAAAGTCAATGAAGTAACTATTTATTTAAATAATGCAAATTTATTGAATGCTGAACAACGCATTCCTTAACTCATTTGAATTAATTAACAAAGTGCTGAACAACGCACCAATTGAGGCGAACGTTTAACAAAAACAAGTGAGTGCTGAACAATGCACTCCTCTATCATTCACTTACATCAGTGAGCTTTCTTCCAGTTTCAATCATGCCATACATGTAGGCCTAGCTTTCCTAACTGTGAAATCCCATGATTTGGAGCGACAATACAGTGCAGATGGTGAAATAATGCATTGCTGAAGCGTGCCTATAAATGTACTACAGAATGTGGATCTTGAAGTAGCAGCAAATTTTGTGTATTGGTTATTATTATCAAAAGATAACTTTTATAATGAAACCAGCCATCGATTTTCACCAAATTCTTCCTAACTTAAGATTAATCTTAGGACTTAGGACGAGTCCAGCCTCACACTGGGCGTGTACATTTAAGATTAATCCTAAGTTATTTCTTGTCCTAACTCGAGATAAGATTAATCCTAGCGTTTTGTGAAATCGGCTGCAGACACTTTAAAATAAGATTATTTCAAGAGCAAAAAGACAAGACAAAAGAGACTTATTTAAATTAACTGGGTTTCCTGTAACCTATGACCTACAGACCTAAACTCCCAGTCCAATGTTTGAGTGATACACTGATAAGTATCAACAATCAATCAAATAAAAACAACAACTACTACTCGGAGGTTTGCATTAAAATGTTTAAATACAATGTTTTGTAAAACTGACGATATTTCAAGAAATATATTCTGGAATAATTATGAAGAATTCACAACATACACATGGCTTCTAATGTAACAAATTCATTCCCCTAGTCACTGCTCAATGAACCAGAACAGCTTGCTAAAATAATGTACAATTATTCTTTGTTTATCAAGGACATATTCGGATAACAATATTGACGCATGGTTAGTTATGCATGATTTCAGTCAGAAATAATAAAGGCAACTACAGTGGAGGTGGCGCCAGAACTTAATCCTTCGCTAAAAAGAAAATCCTTTACTAAAAAGAACCAAATATCTATGAAACAATATCAATAATACACAAATGTTCACAAAAGCCAGGGGACTGAGCTTTTTTCATTAAAAAAATGAATTGTCTCCAAATTAATGAGTCGTTCACTGTGAGGCCTACAAGCCTATTTTACATCTGGAAACAAACAGTGGTCCAATAAAAAAGGGTTTGCAAACTTATGTTATTTAAAGACAGTGGACACTAATGGTAATTGTCAAAGACAAGTCTTCTCACTTGGTGTATCTAAACATATGCATGAAATAACAAACCTGTGAAAATTTGAGCTCAATTGGTCGTCGAAGTTGCGAGATAATAATGAAAGAAAAAACACCCTTGTCACACTAAGTTGTGTGCGTTTAGATGGTTGATTTCGAGACCTCAGGTTCTAAACTTGAGGTCTCGAAATCAAATTCGTGGAAAATTACTTCTTCCTCAAAAACTACGTCACTTCAGTGGGAGCCGTTTCTCACAATGATTTATACTATCAACCTCTCCCCATTACTTGTTACCAATTGAGGTTTTATGCTAATAATCATTTTGAGTAATAACCAATAGTGTCCACTGCCTATAAACAAATATCAATAATGTATATTTGGGAAGGTGCAAAAACATCAAGCTTGGCAAAAAGTACTTGCTGACTGATGGAGCACAAAGATTACAACATTTGTTTTTAGTACACATTTTGCCTTTTTTGCCCAACAAAAAGGCTATAAACACCTTTCTTGAGCCATTCTTAACCTTTAATTTCATCTGTCGAAATAAATACTACACAATGTGTTCCTTTCTAGATCAAAGTAATCCATATTGGAGACTGAATTGAAATTAAAGCTGCAAAAAGGAAACTGCAAAACAGAAGAAAAGGCAACAGTTTTTGCAAAAAGATGTCTTACGCTAATGGATTACAATTACTGTCTAAAAAACTAAAAAAAGTGAAGTATGTTGACAGAAACTTTGTGTACTTTGTAATGAAAGAGTGTAATGTAAAAGAGTGTTTGTGATGTCATTAGCAAGCCCTTCTACGTTCATCAAAAGGACTACATCTGTAAAACCAACAAATTTGTCACGCAATGCTTGTCTCAATCAAATGCTTTAATTCAAAAGAGTATAATTAATAGACCATAAAACAATGACATTAAATTTTCCACAATAACGTGCCTTCATCATACACAAGAGAATAATCAATTGACTGTGCTGTGCAAGTTTTGTGTGAATTTATATTATCACTGATCGTCATTGTTTTCACAAAGTGACGAGTATGTTAAAAATGTCAAAATAGAATTGTATTTAAACATTCTGAATCATAGCCTATTCATCAGTGCTGTAATTCAACCATTTTTCAAGACCTTTGTTTTTTTCAAGAATTTTCAAATCGTATACATTGAAATACACATTAATGGCATAGTGCCAATGCGCAGTATGAATTTTTTCGCTTTCATGATGTGACAAATCCCTACATGCATTGTTTTGTATACAGCAGCACACTCTGCTAGTGAATCTCGTTCTTTCATGTAAAATTGAAGCATTTAACTTTATTCTATATAATTGTTATTCTGGTAGTAAGCAGCAGTTTGAAAATAAAATTCTCAAAACATGTAATTGTGGCTGTGGGACCAGTTGGACAGACGTATCGTATCAGGAAAATGGTGTTTTTCATGAAAACAAACAAAACAAACTTATGTGGAATATGTTCATCAGCCATTTATCTTCAGAGATTCTACATGAAAATTTACGTGCTGTATTACTTTATATGAAAGGTTGTTATTTTATGGTCAATATCTTGAGATTTTGCATTTGTGAGAAAATTCCCTGGTCCCTTCATTAGAACACTAAAAACAAAACATGGCACAAGGTATGGTTTGCTTCTTGAGAAAAAAATAATAATCTGGTGTTTTTATGTAAAAATGTAAACAATTTAAAGACCAAGTATGCTAGATAAATGAACACCTTCGCTTGAATAAACTGCCTGATTGAATAGAGTAACCAGACCCTCTCTTCACTGGTACCATTATTGACCGAATAACACATGAGTATTAAACCCAATGATATCATTGATGTGACCTTGGTGGTCAAGGAATGAATTGATTTCCAGTAATTTGGTCAATACCTAGAAGGCATAACCACTTACTACAAGCCACAGATCAACACTCTGCAATGTCTGTGGGTGGAATGTTACATAACGGTATTTAACATAGCTAAATCACTACTTAAGTTGATAAGTCCCCACCACTTTGCCTCACTGACCAACCCTGGATTGACCAAAGCTTTACTCCTAAGCATTTTCTTAATGTGTTTTATCAAGAAATGTGCTCTAAAACAAATTAAGGACATTTCACGGGTGACTTTTTAAAAATAAATCTTAACAATATTAATAGTTTACTTTCTATTATGCATAGCAAAACTGTAAAAAATATTTAGATTAGCACAATAAATACTTTTTTTTTTCAATGTTTGTATTTATTTTTTATGCAAATTTCTTCATTCTCAATACAAACGCTGTCTGTCTACAGGTTGTATGCAACATTCTCTGTCTGCAAAGCACATCAATTTTCCACCAGCTTCTTCGAATTCTTAAACAACGTTACACATATATGTATATTTAAGCTTTCAAAGATTGCTACAGGGAAGTATGAACAGTAACTTGGGATTCCTTATTATGCTCACAATAATTTGCTTCATGATTTTGGATTCTGCAGAATAATGCTTGGTTTTCAATCACTGACACACAGTTTCTAAAATGCTGCAAATTCATTCATCAAACTTTCTTCTTTTTTGTTTACATACTCAGTTAATACTTCCTGCGAATGCAAATGCGATAAGAATGTTGACGTCCCATCAGTTGAAATGTGCTCAATTTCTGCGAAACATTCGCAGCGAAGATAAAGAGCTGTGGCGTCAAAATTTGCTTTGCATTCGTAGAAAGTATGAACCAGTGTTGATAAAAAAAAACTTCAGAAAATTACAAATATTTAACTAGTGTGCATCTTTCACTTTATGTTCAAGATTTCTGTTTCATTTTGTCAAATTCTGTGATCTTTAATTAGTATGTCTACAGCCTCTTCATGTCTGAACCTTCAAAAAATAAACAACGCGCCTGCAAACATGTAACATGTTATAATGCATTAATTAACTGAATCCTTGGTTAGAGCTTTTAGTAATAATTAATGAAGGGAAATTTATGAAGATAGTACATAGACAGCTCCAACGGTTAATTTTGTGTTCGTTCAGTATGTGGGCGAAGGTATAGAGGTACAACGGGTATTTTGTGTTCAGTCGGTATGTGGATGAAGGTATAGGTTCTCCAACTATATTGTTCATTATATTATAATTAGTACACCCACTGGTTCTTAAAATAGGAATAATTTCAGGTCTATTTTTAAATTTACAAGAACAATACGATAATGTATAATAGCTACAGCTTTCGAAGTATAGAACACAATTACTTCCATTCCAAAACATGCGTCCATTTGATCTTTCTCGGAAACTTAAATCATACATATCTTGTTGTGTGTTGTTTATAAGAACTTAGGGTTTATAACAGGATTTTAAAGGGTGTCAGGCCGTAAGTGTAAAAAAAAAGTATTTTGTAGTGCATGCTTGCAAGCACATGTTCCAGTCAACAATGACACTTTAAATATTTTGAGATTGCACATGTGTTGTACGCATAGTAGGGGCCTCTTTTTTTCTTTCTTCTTTTTTTCATCTCTTTTACTAATAAAATTGAGTGCTGGGACCGAGGTGTCTATAGTAAAAAGTTCAAAATAGATTCTGCATTTTCCCTTGCATTGAGTAAGAGTCTTGACACAACACCAAATACACCATGAAATTTTAAAGTTTGGCTTCAAGGAAACACACTCCGTCATATACGGGGAATTAATAAGGAAGGAGAAAAATGGGGTCGCAATATTTTACAAAGCGAGAATCAGTAGAACACAGAGTTCATGAACATTGAACGTCCGAGGAATTTTCTTTAATTTTGCAAAAACTTCCCTACTTTTTACAAACAAACATATGTATTTTTCATTTCCGCAAAAATCCCAAGTGCAAATTCAACGTGAACACAACACAACACAACAACTGGACTTCATTTCGGCGTGAGAACACAGAGAAAGGGGTGAACCTGAACGAAATGCCAAACAATTGGCCGAGCGACAGCCCAGCGCACAGCACCCCGAGTGCAATGGCTTTCACACGGCATCATGCTGTACTCCGAGCCCGTGTCATTGGCCTTCGTTTTACGTGAATGCGTTTACCGCGCACACAGACTATCACAAACTCACACACTTTACCCGAAAAGTGGTCTACAATTTCTTCAGTTTCTACAACAACTATAAACTTGTTAAATATGTATACATACCCAGTACAGTCTATGTACCTTTCGTATCAAACGTTTTGTAGTAAGCAGTCCCAGCTGAGGTGGAAAAGGAGTATAAAATGCTGAGTTTCCCGGCCGAAAAATTCCAGGTTCGGTGATTCGAATGCACACATACGGTTTCTGCTGATACACATGTGCTCACTTTATTATGAATAGAATTGCATGCAGCGCTTGCTTCAAGTTCGTTACCCCTGACCCATTTACCTCCCAACGCTGATTGGTTGAACTTCGCGCTTAATTTCAATAATTTTTCCAGTATGGAAAATGATTGGTTCAAGTTACTGGCAGGTGGATTGTAGTGGGCCCCGCAACCAGCACAAATGTTGGACTCTATGGAAGTATGTGTTTGTGTTTATTGAATTGCTTATGACATATGTGGAAAACTTAGCAAATAGGCCTGGCATATTTGGCGTTTACATTGCAAATGAATGTTAAGCATGGTTCGAGTTCGAGCATGATACCATTTTTCAATCAAGGTCTTTTCCTGATTTGACTTGCCAAATTTGGAAGAAATTGAGGAAGTAAAGAGGTACCGAAATCATTGAAAATTGTAGTTCACTGGCACAGTGCCAATCGTGTGAAGCAACACCCGCCAGTAAAAGCACAGAAATTGTCCCTAGTAATAGTATGAAATATTCGCCTTGTAATAATATGAAATGTGGGATTTGTGAGAATTTCAGCCCTAACTTGCTAAACAGATTACACAAGAAGGTAAAACAACTGATTTAAAGTGACCCACCTGCCATAGATATTGCACTTGCAAGGCACCTACACATCTTCATAACCAGCCCCCCAGTCCCAACCCCTTACACCAACCCAATCTTTCCATACATGTTTAAATCCCAAAACACAATTGAGTAAAATACCCTATTGCTAATGTATTTTTATTTGTTGTTATATGTTTACTATTTAGGCCTATGGGCGTAATTGATATCAGCACGCTCCGAATTTTCTCAGCATTGACCAAAAAGTCTTCCAATGAAATAATACTCCCGATGTGCTGGAATTTTTTGTCGGGTTTGGGGCCTTTTTGTGGGAAATCCATTCGAGAAGGACTTTCATAAACCGGCATTGTTTGTGGTTTTTTTCCCCCTGAATTTCTAAATCATAAGTAGTTTCTTGTCAATCAATTTATTCTCACATCCAAATACATAAAATAAATAAAATAAAAACGATGCCAGAGGGGGCAAGTTAGTCTGGCACCTCTTTGTATGTAGAGTTTCGGTATTCTTCACTGTTATTGTAAAATGGGAGCACGACGCTGGCTATAGAATGTCTGAGCATGTACAGTTCCACTGTGTCAATAAAAGGTAAACATTCAACCCCAAAAGAGGTATTTAAACAACATTATTATTGCTTACAAATTTGAAATGAATGTGCATGTTTATAAGAGGATAGTGTTGATCTTGGATCCAACATCATTTAATTAATTGAAATATTCCCAGAGTTTGATTGTTTATTAAATTTGGATACTGATTCGAAGAAAAAAAAATGTAGGACTTTAGTTTTTATTTCACTGCATAATAATTTTGAAATGACACTTTTCCTCTTCCGGGGTGCGCACAAACCTCGTGTTATTTGCCTCATCATCAGACACGTGACAATTATACGTTACCTCACAACCTCCATCTCTATAACTGAGAGGAGGTGTGTCAAGGACGAATAACAAACCCAACCTATTTGCTATATTTGTACAAGAAGGGTTTGGGTCAGAGAATCGAATCAAAATCACTGCTCCAAGGTCGAATGGGTTTTATATTACTAAGTTGTGTTTACTTGACCGAGAGTGCCTGAAAAGAATCGATTACATGGATCAGGTTGAGTGTCGATTGATCGATTTGAAAAGAATCGAACGATATGAGAGGACATTAGAAGTAACATTCAGGATTCCCTGCAACATGATTATGCTATTTTTGAGAACTGATATCGCGTGACATTAGAGTGCACCATAAGGGAAACAATACGCATGGTGACAGGCCTGCATGAAAAACAGAATTTCAAAATCATGCTTTGATAATTAAGAAGATTTGCACAATATTATGATTCCCACCCCATTCGACGATGTTTTGGAGAAAACAACAAAATGATTATGACATTGATATTAATGTAATGGGTTTATTCCAATCAGCATGGCTTTACTGTTCTCTTCACTGTTTATACCAAGTGGGGCACTAGACACTCCTGTTAGCAAAAAACTTACTTGTTAACGACCAACGGAGAGCTGTTAATAGTATAAAACATTGTGAGAAACGGCATCTGAAAGCAACTTCGTGTGACAAAGTTTTTTTTTTCTTCTTCCATTATTATCGACGACCAACTTCTACGACCAATTGAGCTCAAACGTTCACAACTTTGTTGTTTAATGCATATGTTGAGATACACGAAGTGAGAAGACTGGTCTTTGACAATTCCCAAAGGTTTCCAGGCCTTTAATGTTTAAACCATTACGTTTTTATCGCCATTGCCTTCGTATCTGGTGCATGGTTTCGCTTTGCTGACTTCTTGGAAACAGCGTCCAGAATTAAAACGAAAACTGAATGTAAGAAGTAAAACGATCCCAGTTCGAGTTGATCCGAAGGGGCGGAACCGTGGTAAGACAAGGCAAGCGATTCGTCATAACTCTACATGACGTCACCGTCTGTACATTTTCTAAGGGAACATTTCCGGCTATTTGACCACAACCAGACGGGTGGTGTGTTGTTGATTTTTCAAGGAGTGGAGGGGCGTATAGATATCGTTAGATGTTTGTTTGTTTATTTGTTTATTCGTTTTGAGAAATGCAGTTCTTAGTATGGTTTCGGTACACCTTTTTGCGTCAATTTCCGTCTTTCTTTATATAACGAAGTGGTATATAGTACACCTCTCACTGCAGGGTCCATCGACATTTTCCATCGACTTACTCAGTAAATCGACAGGGTAGGGAAATCTAAGATGTTAAAGTCGTCAGGGGGTATGGTTCAAAATGAGTCAATCAATTATTACGAAGAAAGCCTAAAAATATCCGAATAAAAATACACAGTGAACAAACAACAATGGACCAAACTATACGGAGTGAGTAATATCGCCCAAAGGACGACCCAACATTTATGCAACCAAGAAAATCCCAAGATCGTTCCCAAACTTCTACGACTGCTTGACAAATAAGGCCTTATTATAACTGACGATCATGAAAATACAACATTTGTGAAGTGACGTAGTTGCAAGCCAAGTGCAAAGCAGGTATTACACTGCTCCAAGTGCTTCACGCGATGCCCATGTAACAGTTAAATGGACGTAGCTCTTAGACCTTTCGATGGTAAACCGTAGCTTCGTCTTTAACAAGGCCAAGAATAATGTTTTAAAAATAGGCTGATATTTTCATTGAACTTCAGTGATTCAGCAACAGATCCCTTCTATCCTTGCACCTCGATGAAAGAGTGCAAGTTTAAGGTTTTACGATCTGTTAGTCTCTCGCTCGAGAGGTTGAGGCAAGGTTGCCAATTTGTCAGATTTGGCATCAATGCCATCAGATTTCCTTCACGGAGTTTTGATGTCCTTGGGACGCGCAAGAATAAAAGCACAGCAGATACATTTCTTTAGTCCCTTGTTACAAATCAAAATTTTGCAAATAAAACAAACCAAGAAGGAGTACAAACAAAGAATAGCCAATGAGGAGATTTTTTTGACACTAGCGGGCGTAGTTTGATTAGTTTTCTCGTAGAAATGGCGCGAAGCGGTCTTTGTGTTCTTGCAACTGTCCAGCACTCTGTAACCACGTCAATTCGCGCGTGATCTATTTGAGATGTGTCTATACGTGTGAAAAGCCCTGTCCATGGATGGTATGGCTGCAGCCGCTCAGAGATGAACGTGTGAATGCGTCATGGACTTGAGAGGCTTAGATGATAGACGCTAAATCGCTACCATAGACGTAATCCCATTGTACAAGCTCCTCATCACGATTTTACACTTGGACTTGTATACCACTGACCCATGGATTAGTTAGGCTTTTAATTAATGGTGCTAAACATCGTTGCGTCTGCATGTAATACAAATTGGACATGTCCCAAATACAGTGTTTGTAAATCATTCACGCGGAAGGATGAGTTTGATCAATCCACGAAGAAAGTTCTTTAATTTGATAAATTAGTCATCGGGTACGCATGGAGTAGGGTGGAGGAAAAATGAAATTTATAGATTTCAGTGAAAGAGAAAAAATTAATAATTGATTTCTGAGTCTGACATGATGCAGGTTACTGTTCAGCAGAGGTGAGCTCCATCGGCCAAATCATATCCAACTCATCTCACTCAAAAGCTGTCTAGAAAACACAATATAGACCCTTTGGCTTGGGCTTTAAGCTCCGTACGACTTGGAGCCCCGAACCGAGAGAACACGTTTTCAGAATAACTGACGAAGCCTAAGCTGTAGCCAATGCCCAAAGCCCTAGTTTCCTAAAGGGCCGTATATATGGCAGCCTCATGGGGAGTTAAAGACCAGACCATAGTCTGTACACCCAGACTGCTCTCCTCCTTGCCTCTCTAGTGAGGTTAACGAACCATTGCCTGTACTTTGGCGACCTGGCTTGGCTGTCGATACTTGTGCCTCACTGGTGACCCTGGAATCGGGCCGGGCACTGATGGAAATCCGTGTTCGTCGACAATGTGCCGTGCCGCCAAGGCGAACCACGCTGGAGTCCGCTCGATGAGAACTGATTCGCTCCTTCTTCGGCATACGACGACTATTCCATGAACATCTATAAATAGAGTTGTGCATTCACATCAGTGGAACTGGGTTCAGATCCCATCACGATGGAGTCCTAGGAATCCCATCTCGACCACGACCAGAGCCGAATCTTGCGGTCCAAGATCCCCAACGTGTAGCCCCTCTCCATTCCTGATCTTAATCATGTTCTAAAAAAAAAACTGGATAAAATAACGTCAAAAAAGAGCCAGAATGATTTTCCTTTCTATAGTCTCAATCGTAACGTTCAATAACAGGGTGGCTACAGGGTTGCTACAGTTTTCGTTTGCTTAACAAAGACAAGTTGACCACAATCATAACCGGTCCCAATATTTACAGCTAAAACAATTTACAATTTTAAGATACTGATGCTCGGTTTACTTTAATCTCCAGTTTTATATCATTACACGGTTTCTTGACATGGACAGTTAAATTCAGCCAATGCCTTGTTTGAATCCGACCATATTTCTGGTCTCTCTTTAATTTTGTTATCTTTTACGAAATACCACGTCTCATGATTCACAAAAATAACTGCACAACCAAAGAAGAGCTTTTAAATGGTTTCAATCCCATTGCTTGTGCCTGACTTCACTACATTCGCCAGCCGTCGGTTGCCAAACATAGAAGGACGAATGGGGGTACAAAACAAAACGAACTGATCACTCGATGAGGCAACGGTGCGTAAAGTGAACATCGGTTGGTTACCCGTGAAGGTCGGCACTAGTGCACGCTGGCGAGTGCAAAGCCCCCGCGATACCGACACCTTCCTACATGGAGATTGCTCAGGGTGTGTGCTTGGTGTTTGTCTATCAGGGGCAACAAGAAACATAGAACACAAGAGATACAAAAAGTGCATGAAAGTTGAAGGTATACCACCTTTTCCAACCATACACCCACCCCAGCCTATACTTCCTAACTTATGGGCAAAACAGTCTCACTTTTTCATCCAATGTGAAATACTTCACATTTAAGACGAAACCATAACAACAGTTATCAACATTGCAAGTACTAATTTCTAATTTCTGAAACATAACTTGAAAAGAGGCATTTTTTTAGAAACGATAAAACGGTAATTGAAAACCAGCTTAAATCTAAAGGTAAACCACATCGTGTGCCACGCAATGTTGGCCTCTGGGAAGGTTGTTGGACACCTCATCTATATCGTCTGAGCATGAACCCTTGCAGTATTTCAGTGCTGCTCAATACACACCTGTCACAATCAATCCGATTGGATGAAAGTTACTTAATGGGCGGTGCTTCTTCAGTAGCCGATGACTTGTATGTCACTTATAGACAGTGGTAGTATAGTACGTTGGTGGGCGAAGCATAATCAGACACATGGACAAGATTACTTGCATGGATGATTACGATTGGACAGAAGTTTCAATAGTAGGTGGAGCCAACTTGTAATCAGCTGAAGCACCTACGTTGAGATGGTACGTTATACAGTGGGTGGTGCTCTTTGACAATTTAAAAGCAAACAGGCATAACAACCTGCAGTGATCAAACTAATAGAATCCCGGATTATTTCTACCCATTTTATGACAATCTATTTCAAACTAATGCGACATAACTTGATGTATTATCATTGTGATTGATGAATTTTTGTAATGAAGTTAGTACCAGGGGGTTAGAAGTAGTTCTTTAAAAAAAAAACTACATTGGAAAATTTGTTTATTGAACATCCTATACCAGAACTGCTGTCTAATTGAGTTGAACGAATTGTCAACGATCAGACGCAACATAAATCCATTTAGCGGAATTAGTATGCACTATTTACATTTGCATGTTTTGAGTTAATCAGTACAATCACTCCAATTCCCACATGGCCTTTCAGCTATGATTGTATCCGGTATTCTAGTTTGTATACAACTATTGTTTCATACACTATTCATACAACTATTGTTTCATACAATAATCATCTATGGAGAAAGCAGGACATGCTGGCAGATGTTCTCGCAACACAACGAAGAAATTATGTTCCATTGTGCTGCGGCTTAATAATTATAATTTCTGTACAAAACAAAGCATGGGTTGTGTTTGTACTGTTTGAAAGGGTGTTGCCAAAAATTTTCACGCGGTTTGCCTTCTAATCACAGTGAGCAAATCAATGAACTATACTCGGGTCGTAATCAAAACTTGGGCTTAATTCAAATTTTATAGAGATGCTTATAGCAATATCGTATAGCTATGCACAACACAACGATTTAATTAGTCTTACCAGCCAAAATACCATGTACACTATGTGACTGGTATCCTGCCTTCTCACTTAAATTTTGCATTGGTGTATTTGACACTGGTGTGGCCATTTAGAAAGTGTAAGAAATAAAACAATAAATATAAACGCTCGCACGCTCGCAGAGATATCATGCAGTTTGCAAGACTGTATAAAACAAGCATTTCTATCATCTCGAAGTTTCGACCCAAAATAGGCCTACTCCAAATGTTTTCAAGAAAATAACTTCAACATTGAGTGTCCATCGACTTTTAAACTCCACCTGTACATATCTATAAAACATACCATCTCGAAGTTTCGACCCAAATATTCTGAATGTCTTCAAGAAAATAACTTCAACACTGAGTGTCCATCGACTCTTAAACTCCACCTGTACATATCTATAAAACATACCATCTCGAAGTTTCGACCCAAATACTCTGAATGTCTTCAAGAAAATAACTCCAACAATGAGTGTCCATGGACTCTCTATTATAATATACTCCACCTGTACATAACTAAACGTACCATACAACCCCAAAAGAATATTTCGAACCTTCTTGCATTTATGGACAGAGTTTTATATTCATCGAGAAGGAAATCGTCTCTGTTTACGAACCCCGGTGGTAATTGCTGTGTGCAGTAATTGGTCGTTGGGTTATTGCAGCAATCGGCACGTGCCAGTCGCCGGCTCAAACATTTATAACAATTCAAGATGGATGGTCTGTATAAGTTACTCGTTAATTGATCATGGACAATTGGGCTAAATCATGGACACAATAGGCATGACGTGGTTTCAAAGAGAGCCGCTCCTTAATTAATCAATGCAGTAAAAATGGACTCAAAAGAGAGACCAGAACGAAGGCGAATCTATAAAGTTGTATTCTGTGCACGAAATGGTGGGGTGTAATTACGATTCAAATGTCGCAGACTGTGACGAATGAATGGCTCCAATAAATGATATAAAATAATTGCAATGTCTGTTATTCATTTCATTTCGTTTATCTTTATCTCTTGCTGTCTACAGTTACAGAGGAGCCGCCCAAAGCTCTAAAAGTACCCATAATACTGTACTGTAACTAGGATTGTTGAAGCCTTTTAACAAAGGACATGTAAAGAAAACATACGTGCTCTGTTTGTTAGGAAATACTGGATTAGAGAATAACTGACGGAGTACGGACTGAAAACTCAAACTCAGGGACACAGTCTATAAGTTCGGGAATCGAACCTACTCCCAAAATGATTGACATGAGAGCTGCCAACATTTACATCTTGCAATCAGTGACATGTAAGTCTAGAAAAACACATTCAGAATGAAACGTGAGGGGAATGGTCTGGTTCCAGCCCGGGATAATCCTATTTACGCGAAGTCCAAACCCAGATAGCAACAGTAACACTAGGATTCAGATCAAGAGGGGACTCAAACCCGTATACAATACGAGTGGGTGCAGTTTTATTTCTTATCTCTTATACACTGCAGGAATGTTAATAAGGTTCATACACGAATTATGCCAACCAAATGTTTTTGTACGTACTTATTTTGAAACAGAAAAATAAACATTTTGGATTCGTAAATTTTTACACACATGGACAAATAAAGGGACCTGGAAAAATAAAGAGAAACAAACAAATATCGACAATGTGCTTACTGTTAACTTGAGTGTTCATGTGAGGAGAACATCACACTAAATTATAATACACAAGGTATGGTCTATAAATAAACCGTCCTGTACATTTCTAGACTTGTTAATATAGGGAATAAGGATAATGTATAAATCCAAGAAGCTCCCACCTCATAACAAGGCCAATGAACATAGAGATATCCCCGTCTACAAGTCATTTTTAATACATATCTACTTCCCGACCCTCGGGGAACTTTATCACGTTCACTTCCGAGCACCTCTGCCGTCAAAAGCGTCTGAACCCCCGGTATCCCGCGGCTAATATCCAGTAAGACGGTTGTAACTATTCGATGACGAGCACGAAGAGTGTATATAGACAACTATAGTCAGGCCTTACACACACTTAAAGAACGTGTATTTTGAAGTGTTCAAATAATTCCCAATTCATCTTTTATTCGAAGATCACAATCAAAAGAAGTGACAGTTTCATTACAACACTACTCATGCTTTTCGGCCACAAATACTGTATAATTTCGAAGTTGTTCTAAAAAATATTTGAAGATTTTGAATATTACGTAAAGCATAAAATAGACCTCCATTATTTTATCTGAGATAAAAACAAAATGGAAACTTTGAAACACCTCCAGTGTGTGTTTGTTACATAAACCAACAACATATAAATAAATATTTAAAATACCCAGGATGTGTCTTTCTTTTTCGAGGGAAGGTATTCACAAAATGTCTCATGAAGCATTATACATACACTCATGTCTTGTTTTTATTTGTAGAAAAATGTATCATGTAACAAACACGTGGATGTAATGACAAAGGCTTCCATACCATTTGTGGACAAACAGGAAGTAATGACGAAATACACCGGGACACATGTGTTTCACTTTATTTCCTTGAAATTGAGAGCACTGTATCAGTGTTTTTTTAAAAGTTGTCCATGCAGGAATCAATACAATGAAAAATCTAAGCGAGCCTAAAGAACTTTTCAGATTTCCATGTACGTTTTTTAGAAGTGGTCTCAATGTTTTGAAGATCTTATTGCATTGCTCGAAACGTCGAGGGTCCAGTACCTGCAATTGATACAATTGTATAATTAAAGACCTCACTCATTCAAGAGACATGTTAAGGGTTGATACGTACTGATAGCAAGGGTCGACTTTACACCATGACGTAAAAACATGCTTTTTACGTCACGGAAAACATGATTCTTACGTCACGGAATATCTCAAGAGGCGTAAATGTCACAAGTCTACACATTCTTCATGTAGCATGTTTACCCCCTGATATTACTCTCTTCGGTGTCAGGTTTAATCAACTTGACGTTGTTTTCAGTGAATATGCAACATTGACGTCTTCGCTTTAAAAAACACATCACAACCCTTTGAAGCGTTCCGCTATCATGACATGACATAAACATGGTTATTGAACGTACCTATACATAGATTTGATATTAAATATACAGATTTTGTTTTCCCACCATCAACAGAGCAAACGCATAATCTTTAAAAAAAATCAAATGAAGAAAAAAGCTCGAACAAAAACTGAACACTATCAAGACCGATATTTTATAACCACAGGCGGCTGTTTATCTCCCTTTCCAGATATTGTAATATTTCGTCGCGTTTTTCTCATAGTGGCGAATCAGCAATTTTGAGCAAATTGGGGTTTTTGCAGTTTTGGAGTTAGTTTGTGCTCTGAATTCATTTCTGAAGGTTTTGAACCGAAATAATGTCTCCTGTTGAAGATATAAAGACACAAAGTTGGCGAATATTTTGCAGGCTAATCAATGTTTCTTGACATACTGACGAATAAGTGATTCGCCACTCCGTAAACACATAAATATACCGTTTTGTTTTTTACATAGTGACGAATAGGCAAATGCGCTGGTAACCACTCCATTTATGAGTGACGTATCAATGGTATGCCAGGTACCATCGGTTTCTCTGATATGAGGTAATCGGTCATTCGAAGCTAAAACGTAATTTTAGATACAAGGAACATTATTTTTAGGTAAGCATAGCTCTGAAAGACAGATTATTATAAACTGACGTAATAAATTAGTTTGTATTATTCAGTCCGTTCAATCTTCAAGCTAATCTTAGTAATTCAGGAACCTATCGTGCCGAGAAAAGGGAATTGTTGGCATTGTATACTCGTTTAATGGTCAAGTCCAAAGTTTTTGCTCATGATGAGTACTTTTTGTAATCAGGATTTGTTTTACTTGGAGAATGAAATTATGCTTATACTGTAATTACAATTAGTGCCAACATCGAGTGAAGACTCGAGTCTGGATGGAAGAAATTCGACAGTAATATCAATGGTTTTACTAATAAATGTTTGGAGCATATACCAGAGTTATTGGTGTCATAAACAGAGTTTAAGTATTAAATGAAATCCTTCAAAAGTAGTGCACACAAAATCATATGCCGATTAGTACAAGGAATAACTTGGAACAATTACATACCTCCCAATTAAAGTGATATCTGGAGGTTAACCAGGCCAAAATGGAATGAAAAATCTCATGTGTTCTCCCTTTTAAAAGATGGAATTATTATTATTATTTTTTTTTAACCCGGTCTGAATCAACGATCCACACAGTGTCAACAACATCCCATCTGACCCCATCCACCCCATTCTGTCCTCTCCACCCCAAAAAAGAAGGAATTATGGACCAGTGAATCACTCGAGATTTTAAAGTTAAATATCATGTTTAACACAAATGAAGAATAAGAACACGTTAAGTTACGTGCATTAATGGTGAAATTACTGACGAATAAGCCCAAGCGCGTAGTTTTTTTTTTACATACCGACAAATCGGGCACAAAAAGTGACGAATACGCGCGTAAACGAGAACAATGTTTTTTACATACTGACGAATAGGTTTAAAAGGCTCTAAATGTTTATTTTAGATCGTTTCATTGTAAATAAAATAAACAAATAACTTCTATACATTCTAAGAAACATACCTTCCATTTTGCAAGTGATAATGTAAAGTAGAAAGATATGAAAGCAACGGATGAATATACGTCAAAACTTTAAAGTGGATTTACTCGGAATGCACTTTTTCCCGATTCGTCACTATGAGAAAAATGCGACGATTTGTACTGGCCTTTCTTTGAATTTAACGTAGTACTTTCTTAACCTTCATCTTTTTAATACATGTATAGATTAACGATTTTTAAGTTTTGGTGATGTGTTTTGAAAGTTTCAATGTAGTTTTTGTAACGAATCCAACCTTATGTGGTTGCCAATAAAATTAACCTTACCTTGCCTTACCTTACACCCCTGTTTCCCCTGGTCATTGCCTTGAAGCCCGTTAAAGGCAGTGGACACTATTGGTAATTACTCAAAATAATTATTGGCATAAAACATTACTTGGTGACGAGTAATGGGGAGAGGTTGATGGTATAAAACGTTGTGAGAAACGGCTCCCTCTGAAGTGCCATAGTTTAAGAGAAAGACGTAATTTTCCACGAATTTGATTTCGAGACCTCAGATTTAGAACTTGAGGTCTCGAAATCAACCATCTAAACGCACACAACTTCGTGTGACAAGGGTGTTTTTTCTTTCATTATTATTTCGCAAGTTCGATGACCGATTGAGCTCAAATTTTCACAGGTTTGTTATTTTATGCTCATGTTGAAATACACCAACTGTGTAGTCTTTGACAATTACCAATAGTGTCCAGTGCCTTTAAGAAGTTTCCAATAGACTTGGAAGTGCCCTTTGCAAACTGAAAATGACATTACACACTCAAAGTTGAAACTCCAGGCCTGTAATTAGTTGATGTGTATTGTAAGTCAGTACAATAACAGTCATGATATTAAATTCAGATAACTTGCTCTAAATTTTATAGAAAAACAAAACAAAACAATATAACAATGTTACTTTATTCTGGTTAAAGACAGTGGACACTATTGGTAATTGTCAAAGACTAGTCTTCACAGTTGGTGTATCTCAACATATGCATAAAATAACAAACCTGTGAGCTCAATCGGTCGTCGAAGTGGCGAGATAATAATGAAAGAAAAAATATCCTTGTCACACGAAGTTGTGTGCTTTCTGATGCTTGATTTCGAGACCTCGAATTCTAAACTTGAGGTCTCGAAATCAAATTCGTGGAAAATTACTTCTTTCTCGAAAACTACGTCACTTCAGAGGGGGCTGTTTCTCACAATGTTTTATTCTATCAACCTCTCTCCATTAATTGTAATCAAGAAAGGTTTTATGAAGATAATTATTTTGAGTAATTACCAATAGTGTCCACTGCCTTTAAAGACACTGGACACTATTGGTAATTTTCAAAGACCAGTCCTCCCACTTAGTGAATCTCAACATATGCTTGTTGTTGTTGTTGTTGTTGTTGTTTTTTCGGGGGGGGGGGCGGGGAGGTAAGTCCCTTCGGGGGGAAACATTTATATTTTTGAGAATACATCCTTCAAAATCTGTTTATATTTTTAGGTTTATACTTTTCTCAATAAGTCTCGATGATATTGATATGGGGAAAAACACGAGCGTAGATTTTAGGAAGTTCGTCTCGCCCACACATAGTGGGGGGGGGGCGGGGGGGGGGAAGGGGGAGGTGGTGGTTAGTAAACAGTATTTTGAGGTTTACTTTTTCGCCCACGGATAACGGAACGTAATATGAAACCAACCCACGCGATTTCTTATAATAACAAAGGACATGTGTACATGGATGGAATGATACATGCATTATACATAACGTGAACGCTGTTAATAAACGAAACATGATTTCATCAAAGGAATCCATCAACAATAGAAAATTCAGGAAAATATCCACGAATATAGAGCCAATCTATTTAAAACCACAACAAAAAACACCACCACCACCACCACCACCAACAACAACAGCAAGACAAAGGTTTAAGAGAGGATTTTAAAAGATTCATAAGAAAGCACACTAAAACCCATTATAAGACAGGGACAAAGTAACATTTGTACAGTGAATTAAGACATATAGCGAGTAAAATTCCAATGAACTATGGGCGAAACTTTAAAAACAAAATTATTACAAATTATTCACTTGAAAAAATGCAAGGTAGAGTTTAAATATTAGGAACAAATTATTATTTATCCTGCATTTTTACCTTCTTTGTAACACGACGCTCTTTGTTTGGAAAACGCCACGCGGGCTAGCACAGCGCGAATCCGTGAACATTGCCCCCGAAACTCGGTCATCTAACCCCCACGGCTCTTTTCATCGACACGCTAATGTGGCCATTCGCCGTTGAAGTGGCCTACATGCAGAGTTCTGGGAGCATGTAGCATAAATTACTGTCTTCTGTAATACCAGGTGTATTCATTTGACGTTAATATCCAAGTCCCCTATGGGTTTAGCCATTTCTACCCTGGGTTTGACACACGAAAGGCAATTTCTTCATATCATTTAAAACGTGTAGAATTCCTATTTGGATATGAAATGCAGTGCGAAAGAATGTTTTATATTATTCTCCATTTTACAGGAATTGTAAAAAAAATTGATAGGCCTATCTGGTACACATTTCAACATGCGGTTAAGCCCTAACTGGTTTAATTTGTATGCAGATAATAATATTGCAAAGGTTAATTTGTCATTAAAAACCCAGGAAATTAATGAGAATTTTGTAAATTTGACTTCAACGAGCCATATGTCTACAATTAATTTATTAATAAATGCGTGGTATCAGTGTTTCCCCCAGCACATCAATTAACATCATAACGCCTATATATTGCTTATTATTTCCTTGCTTCCTCAAAAAATGACAAAATTGATAATTGGATAAAATTTCTACAGGCTGTTTATGGAGAGCCATTAGCTTTTTTGAGGTATGGTGGACACTATATGATTTGGTTTGGGTATAAACAGACAAGTTTACCCCAACCTAATAAGTGTCATAGTATTGTGTCCACCAAATCTCAAAATGGCTTGTAGATTTTGAATAAAGTGACTGTACTCAGCAAGGAACCAATGATGTATTGTGTGAATGTAGTAATGTTCAAAACCAATAGAATCTTCCCCACTGGGTGAGGGTCATAAATACAAACCTGTACGAGATCGTACAATCCCAGGTAATAAAAGTGCATATTATTGAATAAGAAATATAAAATGATATCATATAATAAACCGCAACCTTGACAGACTTTTTTTATAAACATTGGATTCTTAGAAAGTTTACTTAGAAGTCATTGTACCGATACTAATATGGCGATGTGGGAAAGCTATTATATTCAATTCGGGTGAAACTTTCTGCAATATGATACCGACCACACGCCATGCTTATTTTATTGAGCAGATGTGAGGGACTTCCAGAGACGCTAGAAGTATTTCACAACTTGATGTTTTTCGTATAGGAGTTGAAACTTTACATGGGTGGGAGTTGAGGTTTGTAGAAACGCCATGTAACTTATAATAATCTCTATGAGTTGTGTTGGTAGATTATAGAACATAGTTGTAGGCCGCGATTTCATATAAAGCACTAAGATTCAGTATTACAAGGGTAATTTGTATTGTGACGTCACACTTTGTATAACGATTAAGACATTATTTGCACTTGAGATTCATCTTAGCTCATTGTGCAATCGAGCCCAAGGGGGTAAACAAACTAAAGACCACAATACAAAACTAGATTCTAATAAAAGGACCCCTATCGTAAAAAAGAAAAGAAAAGTTATACAAACATAACTTGGAAAGTGATAATTAAAGAACAACCATGAACTTAAATTAACTATTGAAGACATTTAGGAGTCCCAAGGACAAATAACTAAACAAAATTGTTTAAATTATAAAACGTGCTAAGGTGGGAAGACTACAATACAGGGCAAATTTACACACGTAATTGCATTTCTCAAGCAAGACAAAATAAACTTGCTCCATTTTTAGCCTTTTTTCCAAAACCAGGCGTCACATCCGGGTTCATCTATAATTTCATAGAATTTGCATAACCGAGAGTTTAAATATAGCACAATGAATGGCACTATGTTTTCGAGGAAGAGACGGGGCTTGCTTGCCTACGTATGCCACCGGGGCTGACGCAGTCATCTGACCCATAGCCTACCCAACCATAACCTGCTGCCAAGTTCATCGCCAGGTTAATGCTATATGGCAGTCAACCGCGGTCATATTATCATTTTTAGTTATGTAGTGACCTACATTTTGTAAGCCACAAGGAAGACCATGATTAGTGGGTTCCTGAGTTATCTTTTAATGAAATAATTATGAGGCTTGGATGGGATGGTTAAGAGCAAAACCTTTTTCTGTCTATGTCTGTTTCACCACAGTGATTGACTTCAAACAAACTGATGTTACAATGAAAAACATTGCATTACCATGACATTTAACTATAATGATAATGTTACATAAAAAAGCAATAAGAGGCTGTTTGCAATAATGTGCTATATAAATGTCTATTATTGTTATTATTATGTTGCAAAATCAACAACATCTGGGCACAAATTTGTGTGAATAAACACATGGTGTTTACAACATGAACTTCACACAATAAAATAGACAGATGTGGTACTATTAGGTTTAAACTTGCAAACCAAGCAACGACTAAATAAAATGAACAAGCAGCAAACAAAGACAGCGCAATAGCACATCACACATTGCAACAAACTACGATTTTGCTTTGAAAAACGTTATAAACGGCTTACCCTACTGCATTTAGATCATTGAATGTTATTTGGTGTTGCCATGTTGACCCCTAAATAGTTTTGTGACAATAGTTTTAATTCACAGCCAATGCTGATGCAACATGTTCAAACTGATTTTAAGAATATAACTTTTGGATGGCTATAGATGTTCAAAACTGAATAGTTTGATTAGTACTAAACTAAAATACTAAAAACGAGTTTATTGAGCCATTGTAATTAAATACAGTCCTCATAAAAGACGGACAAACAAACAAACAAACAAACAAACAAGCAAGCAAGCAAGCAAACAAACAAACAAACAAACAAGCAAGCATGCAAGCAAGCAAGCAAGCAAGCAAGCAAGCAAGCAAGCAAACAAACAAACAAACAAACAAACAAACAAACAAACAAACAAACAAACAAACAACAAACAGAAAACTGATGAACAAACAATTAACAAAGCAACAATTAACAACCAAAATGTTTCTGACTTGCTGATAATGACAGGTAACTTCAACAATACCTTTTAGCTACTTAATTGTGAAAGACTAACTTTAACTACTTGATTAAGATGCTCTGAGCTGTCAACCTGTCCCTTGTCTAACGTTTTTAATTTCTTCTTTCACAAAAAAAGGGAATAGTACAAAATGCTTCACCTTTCCCCCTACACACAGACTCTTCAAACATGTACAAGTGTCTTTGCCCTTTTCAATATGCATTTGCAACTGTAAATACTGTTGTCCCATACAATGTATTTCAAATATTTCTAAGAGGTGATACTGTTTTGTTCTACGGAAGACTCCAATCGTTTGTGAATAGTTCACAAGGCCTGTAGACACTATACATCAAAACAATGACTACAGTGTTTCCTTGGGTTATATCTCCACGATCAAGCCTGCATCAATTTATATCCGTGCACTTACACATAAGTTAAGTTCCTTTGACAGTTCAAATAATAAGGCCGTTCACTTGGGGGTAATTTGTCAGAAGAACGAGACAGTTTGCCTCCCGGCAGAGCCAACTGATATTAATTATTAACCCCCCTCCTACTAACCACTCATCCAATATGACCAAAGTACTATGCCAGCATGTGATATAACATCATCTGGTGAATGCATCTCTACTCTATTTCATTTGTGTTGCACAGTTATTATCACCAAATTCAGGAAAACCCAACAAACAGTTGTCCAATGTGTATAATCAGAGTTGGCGACATCTCAGCTGAGTGAGTTAGACTGATTAACAATGTCAGTAGATGTTAGTAGGTTGCACTACAACCTTCAATATCAGATACACATAATGATAGAATTTGAAAAAAACAAAAACATTTTTTGTCAATCTATTCTCAGTTTGGTTTCAATGTGTTTAAAACTACATGTTGATTACACTTCAACTTATGCAAATCATTTTGCTGTGATAACCAATCACAATGACCACTGAAAAACAGTGTCACGCACTCTGCTCCAGCGAAGCTCAATCATTGGTTCAGATAGTTTAAAACATATTTGGGAAATACAGGCATGTTCCAAGGTTTCAAATAACAATATCTCATGTAAAACAATACATTTTATGGTAAACATTATAAGAGAAAATAATTTTGAAATATTGTACAAAACAAAGGTTGGTGCTGTCCTCAATTTTCGTACAGACACCGATGTTCAAGTGACAGTGTAGCAACGCTACTATGGTTTCTCATTATTCTCACCACTTCTACTCTATTTTATTCATGTTGCCTTAATGTGACATTCTTCTCCCTATATGAAATCGACATCTCCCGGGAAAAATCCAATTGAATTTCCTCTTTCTACTCTTATTGTCCTCATTTTATCGCCTCCCCCTCTCTCTTAAATTAATTGCAATTTTACTCCAATCCAGAAGATTGTGTTTATTTCATAAAGGGACGACTATTCTCAGCAATGGTTCAAGATGACAATCGAACCTGGGCTATAATTTAATCATCACAGGAAAAAGAAATTGATCAGGATTTTAAAACATCGCCTTTTATACGTAGGATGGAAGGGGGCCCATTTGATGCTGATCAAGGCCATGTACGCTGTTCTAGTTCTCAAGTGTGGACACAATAATGGAGGAGTGGGTGGGATATTGAATGAGAAGCTTGGTGCATAAAGGATTTGATTAGTGGTCAAAAGTTTGTGAAAAGTTTGGGGGAAGACTTTGAAAGTATATACAAAATGTGAAATAAATTTGGTATGAGTTGTGTATGTCCTATAACAATTTTATGTATTGTCAAGTGCAAGGAATTTTTGTTAGGGTGGGGTGGATGCTCAAAAGAAAAAGAACAAGTAATGGGAATGTTAGCAAAAGCCTTTTAAAGAGATGAGGGGGCGTGCGAGTGTGTATTGTAAAGTCTACCATGGTGTAGGGTTCCTGGGCCCGCTCAATGGCCCCTACATATTTGTGTACTGTAGCTGAGTATGCTTTCTGGTGTGTTCTGATATTTTATTGGTTGTCTTTTGAGCAGCTCCACTTTTGCTTTCTTTCTTACAAAATCAGTTCGTAAAACAAAGCAGAGAGCCCGCAGTCCTCTATGACTTGGGATCTGTGAATTGTTGAAGATAAAGATGCTTTTTTCGATTCATTTTAGGCCTTTGAATATAACTTCTGAGGCAAGGCAGTTTGAACACAATATAGCATTCTCAGATAAATCATACAAAATTAATTAAAATCTCTTGGTAAAAACATGGGGTACACTTCATGCACTTTTTTGCACAATGGTGGTTAAAGTATGTGCTCTCCTCTATTATACACCAAAAAGGCACATGAAATAAAAAAAGATAAAATAAAAAATCATTATTTGTTTGGCAAAATGGCAATATTTTCTCTATTCATATCTGGTGAATCTAAATGTTCAGCTACTTGACAGAAATTGTGCCTTGTCCCTTTTCAAGCCAGACGTTGGCCCGATTGGACTTTAATCCAGCATGTATGTGCCTTTTGTTCCTGTCCTAGATCCCAGAGGTTGAACAACCTCATCCTCCCCAAAAACCTCTTTTCCCTCTAGTGGATGTCCAAGCAGAAGGAATTAAGAGAGATTGTATGTCAACCCCTCTGACAATCCCGGGATGAGACAGCGATCCGTTTAAAGTGCTCTGGAAGCTTTAGCGATATCGGGTGCTACGGTCCATGAAAGAACAAAACACACACACTGCCTCTCCCTCAACCTTGAACGGAGATAAATCCTGCAAAACATCTCCCACACTGCAAAATGTTGAAAGAGTGCACAAGTTGAGCATTTTTCAGTGACATGTCTCTTCTTTCTCCTTCAGAATACAGTCTCCTCAGTCAAGGATGCTTCTTTTATTTGAGATTGAAGAAAGAAAATTGTGGTTTCATGTTTTTTGATATAAAGGTAAACCAGTAGTGGGTGACAAACAGCAGTACAAAACGTATGGTGTGTGTGATTGTGTAAAAAAAAAAACCTAGTGCTTGATATTACACTGCGACAAACTGAGGTATTAAAGTAGACACCATGGATGTTGTCATACTGAAGAGAGAGTCAAAATTAACCACATAAATATGGTGTTAAAATAACACCACTGTAGTTGTTTTGTCAAAAAAATCTTTGTCTTTTTTGTTTGTTTGGGGGGGGGGGGGTATCAATGTGACAACACCTTGCGTCAATTTCAACACCCAGTTTATGCAGTTCAAGTAGAACAGAGTTGAAATCATAAATAATAAGCACATTTTCTTTTGGTGGTTTTATTGATTTTTTTTTTGACAACATTGTTTCCAAAAACAATTATTATATTGATTTATGTTCATTGCTATAACACAGTCTCATTAGATATTATAAATAACAGCATCTCGCATAGATGTTAATTGTAACATACCACAGCTTCATGGCCAAGCTTCATCATAACTGCCTTGTCAACTTTAAACACAATGTATTTTAAACACAATTCAGCCTTTGGCTGCAAAGTTTGAATGTGTTCGATAAACCAATAATAACCCAATTTCCTCAGAGAAATTCAGCTAATGAATGAACACTTATAAGCAAAAATGTAAAACTTGAATCTTGGCATGGCGGGAATGCAATCTGGCACACCACGAAGAGGGCCCAACTTCATAAAACTGTTAAGCAGAAAAAAACCTGCTTGAAACATTTCTTTGCTTAACAAAAATTGAGTCAGGCACCAGCCACAACAATAAAAAACTTAGTGTAATTTTAGCTGGTAACCTGTTTCTGCTAAGCAATACTATTCTGTGCTAAGCAAGTTTTTGAATCTCATCATTTCAGAATGAATATAAACATGTCCTTTAAACAAAATTTGATTAGTTTTCTTTTATTCTCTTTAACTTAGATAAACATTTAATACTTTGTGATTTCGGATGAACATTATTAAAAAAATATTTAGCCAAATAACATCTGACTTTTGCAAATGGACGAAAAAAAAAATAAACTGAATGTTTATAGCTATTGTTTCAAAATTGCACAATGGAGAAAACAATTTATATACAAACCACCACAAGACTAAGAGGAACAGAGAGATTTGATTCGCATTGCATTCCCGCACACCTTACTAGATTGAGCAATAGCTTTCTTTCAATTCAAACAATAAAATAGTTGAAGAATATCCATTACAGCCTACGCAATTCTTTTTCTTCACATACAGTCAAAAAAACGAAAAACAGTCCAATGGATGGTTGCTACGAGGAATGAAAGCTCAAGAACACAAAAACATTATACAGAAATGTTAACTAGAAATAGATTGCTTTGAGACAGGTTTGCCATAGATTTTGTGAAGATTGGACGCCCCAATTGAATTAACCTGAAAATCAAAACGAGTCTGAGACCGTTCTATTTCAAGACTGGGGTGAGCAAACTTTGCAGCTCTTCCTCCTTTCAAACCCACAGACAATTATTACTAATACTTTCCCTCCATTCAAACCACTGCCACAGAGGAGAACTAAAAAGCACTCTATTTTTTGTCAGTACAGCATTGAAATCAACCCTTGTTCTATCCCAGATGGTTGCACACACAACCTAATCAAAGTACTACCTCCCCATCAACCTTGAACCAGATACCCTGCTCGTTTTACAGAATTTATACAATAGCACATTGCCTCTCCCTCAGAAGAGAACAAATAATTTGGGTTTGAGAACCCCAGAATGGATTGATTTCGATTCTTTTGAGCGTGTTGTATTACCCTGCCATAAAAGAGCTGTTCTGATATTGGGATGTATTTTCTTTGGCAGGGATTATGTAGGATAGGAAAAGGTGCAGAGGCTAAGTGCAATATCAGTGTCCCATATGGAGATCTTTCAAGTGAATTTCCCCTCTAAATTTTCCCCTCTAAAATGGAACGTGTTGATCTAGTTTTGACAATTGGTTCAGATTATTATCTGGTCTAGTTTTGCTTAGAGTGCAGTCGGTGAAGATCAAATTGCTTTTGATTTCATCTGAACTGAAAACGAAACATCTGCTGAGAATACATGAGAAAAGCAACCTGCCGATGAACTAAAATGCGTGCACAAACAGAGCTGTAAATCCTTGACAAAAACAGGTATTCTATACGGCTTCCGTACAGATATTGAAGGCGGGAAAAACCACACTAGGGAACACGATGATAATGCTATACCGGTAAAAACAGTCAAAGTTTATAGTTTGATGACTAAAAACAACAGCAACGACCAGAATATTAAGACCACCTGCCGTATCCCTTTAATTAGGATTTCACACCTTTGGCTATAATAATTGCAGTGAGTAAACCTTTGTTTGTCCAAAACTGTTCAACTGTCACCGTGCCCATTGTACAGGCCAGCCATCTGCCAAGTGCCAGAGTGGTGCCCCAAGGTACTGTACTTGGATCTCTTTACAAACACCCTCGTGTGGTCATGACCGTTGACCTTTCTCAGTCAGTCACTGGTGTTTTCTTGTCAGCTTTTATCTCAACACAGTTACATCATCCTGCCAAGAGAAAGGGGAGAGCAACAAACAAAAATACTGCTGTTACTCATTGAAACGGAATAAAAGTTGTTAAGTTGTTATTTTATCAAGCATTAAGAAGACAATAGCACTTTACGGTGCCATAAGTACAGTGTAGAGTTTAGTTACATACACATCCAGGGCTCAATATCCACCAAAAGAGCTTGCAGCTTAAAATTGGTACTGGACAAGATAATTTTTTAAAAGACCAGAATCGAATTGAGAAAAAAAACCCAGTGTACCGGTAGTTGAAAAAGCACTATAGAGAATATTGATCTTGTTTGTCTTGTGGGCATTTCTTTCAAACTGAATAGAATTGACCGATCCATTAAGCTCCGCCCAATTGCGTATTGACCAGTCACAACGCAACAAAGGTCCGACAAATAAGGTCCGACATGCGTGCGCTTATCTTGGCGCGCGCGGCAGAGTTGTGCAGAAAGGCATTGGAGAGGCCCCCATGTTCTTGCTCACACGTGCGTCGTGGCCGGAGCCTACTGGATCAGTCTATTGAAATATATTAATCGACTCAATATCAACATTTGAACATAATTTGTCAAACTTAAGTTGAGTGAGTTAATATCATGCATTCAAGTGAAGATGGAGCTTTGACATCATGGGTCGAAGTAATGGGTGAATAGTGCTGCCATCAGGTATCTTAAGTGATGAGTCAATGCACACTAATATCATGTGAAAACTATCCTGGTATTATTATAACATCAAACAAATTGTTGGATTTCTTGTTATTAAATTTCTCAAATATGAAAGTATTTCAGTTGAAAAAGATTTGTGGTTTGTCACTTTCTTTAAAAAAAACTCCTTGAAGTAATTTAGAAACCTGACCTTACATCTCATGCTATATCTCCCAATATTTTGGGAGTTGGTTAATAAATTCCAATCTTCTAGATTAATTTTGGTTTGACCAAATATGCACTGTATACTCAGTACTGCGTAAAACCAAAAATAATATTCTTTATCTCGATGCAAATTTCCATCTAACCAATCTACTAATTTGTAATATTCAATAATCCTGTTCAGGTTGCAGTACAAAAGTCATACATCCCCCTTTGAGTAAAAGTTGCTAAAAAGAAAGTGACTTTTGTCCTAGTGGTGTTAGTGACCCTCTGGAACAGGATGTTGTTTGATGTTTCATTTTTGTAGAATATCACAACATGATTTCCGTTTATCCTTGACAGTTTATATTGATTCCTGTTTCATAAACAGTTCAATGTTACAGATATTGAAAGGAAGAGGTTAGTGGAGACAAACCATGAAGAATTTGACACAAAAATATGTTCTCAAAGAAGTATTTCGAAGATCAGCTGAAGTCAAGTTTAAAAAATAAGTTCTGAACAAAGATAGAGAAAAAAAAAACGAAGCATGGGAAAGCAGGGGATGGGATTTCCTATGTATCCGGCAAAATTATAGGGTGGAGGGAAACAGCACAAAGAGCAACCGATTTAATCGCTGTTCACAGCCATCTTGCTTTCAGGAAAGAACAACTTGTAAAATGACAAATAAAGTTGGTTTACGCAAATGTAGACTAAGAAACTGCAATAGAGTTTCTGCATGGTAGACAGGTGAAAACACCACGAGTGGTGAGGCACTGTTGTGTAGTGTGGACAGTTACAGTATGTGGTTCGGATGTCCTGGTCAAACGGCACTACAAACAATGAACGGACTAACTTTTAGATGGTTTTGCTCCTAATGCCTTTGTTAAAGACCTGTTCCTTTCATATACCGACCAATATTTGTGAAGATGGATTATACGCTCTTGAGGCCTTTCATCTCTCTCCGAGATGCTGTTTGCTCAACCGGGCGTGGGATGATATTCGGTTGTTAGACAAATTGGCTTTCAAACGGTCTAATTGTGCTTCAAAAAGACCGACTACAAAAAAATGAGCCATTCAAATCTGCAAATATCAATGAGAGTACATGTTTAGAGACGTGTCTTAATTGAGTTTCATTGAAAACAAAAAATTATGACTAGAAACAACAGTTGCCTTTTAATCCCGCACAGGTAAAAAGATTTTTAATCCTGAACTAACTGGTTACAGCTGTCCGACACACAACATGATGTCATATCGCCGCTACAGACAACATATCAATGCTTGTATTTCCTGATCAACCTCAAGCGAAAAAAGTTAAAGGGTACGTTTTGATCAGGGTAATTCCCAGGATGTTTAAAATCCTTGCAGTGACCTCATCATGACCTCAAGGTAGACAATCACATAACGACATAAGATAAATAGCGTTTGAAGATTACCAGAGGAAATTACACCTACAATACAGGAAGCATTAGTATGTGGGTTGAGACAGATAAACAAAATTATTATGACACTGTATTGACCATGGACAGAGTCAACCATTGGGACACATCATTCAATTTTTCAAATAAGAACTTTCTTTAAAGACATGAAATAGCAGTCAAGATCTTGATCATTAAGTCTAGACCTTGAAGATGCTATGAAAGTACTCCACACACTGGTCATGTCCATGAATTCATTCATTGAAGGTCAAATGCCTCTAATTAAATATCAAGTGAAATGTCACCTGATCAAAATTTCCCCTTCTAATCTGCTGAATTTTTCCGCTACGATACAAACTTGCAAGGACGATTTTTCAAATGGCCAGGTTTTGGGTTTCTAGTAGTGTGCATTAACTTTAAAACGTTCAACACATTGGTTCCCAATTCTTTAGAGAGGCATCCGGCCTCAAACACAAAACTGATATGTACAGTGAAATGTACGCTGATCAGGAACAGACAATATACATGACAAGGCATTTTTGTGTTTAAAGTAAAACTTTCATGTGAAAAAAGTCCCTTTGCATAATGATAATTAAAAGTATTACAGAACAACCTCAGGACTTATCTCATGAACCTTTCAATGAATCACTAATTAGTGATTAGTGATCACGTTCCACAGAAGATCGAATGCCAAGAAGCTGGAATAAATGCTGGCTGTTTATCAGATTGGCTTTTGTCAATTGGCAGTTGACTTCTGATTATTTCCTGTTCGTTTACAGCGGTCACGATTTTCTAATTTCATCAAATCAGGCAAATTACCTGAAGTAAGAACTGTGTGCGTAGCCTGTGTCTGTTTCAGTGTATTTTTAATGATTTTATAAGGCATTTAAATGATATCAGATATAAGTCACATGTTGTCTTTGAAAAGCCTGTCAAAACTATGCGTTCCTGCTCCAAAACTGCCCCCTTACTTATACCATGCAAGCCTTGCACTTAATCAAACATTTAGGGACCACTTTGGTCCTATATGTGGAGGAAACAAGCTGGCACACTTCAATGTATTCCAATGTTCCAATACACAAGAGACTCGCACGTTTTATTCTAAGACCCAAACACAGTTAGGTAATTGTGCATTTCTATTTCTACATCTCGGATATGTCAAAGCATCTTCCAAACTTTGTTTAAATTCTACTTTTTCTGAATTTTCTGATTGGCACAATATTAATGTAATGATTGTCTATTTTATTGGCTGATTGATTGATTGATTGATTAATTGAATTGAATTGATTGATTGATTGTACTACTATTTTCATAAAATGTCAACCATTTTCTCATGATTATACAACTTGAAATAACAACTTCATGTCTTAGAGATTACATAACTATTAATGCCTTAAAACCCGAGTAAAACATCTTTAAAACTAGAAGCACCAAACCTCTCTCAAGCCAGCTTCAAACTAAAGTGCACTACAAAAATAGCCACCCTCAAGAAGCTTTTAAATCCAAATGAAATAGTCATACTAATAGCAAAAAAAAAAGCAAAGCCTTGAGAGAAAGGACAGTTTTTAATCCCCTTAATGAATGATGACATTGAATGAGTTGCTAGTATTACCCAAAACCAACCAACCGCTAAATATAATTTACAAAAATTCATTACTGCTGGATGACAAGTGCGACCAGTTCGTCAAAACCTTGAGTAATAAAGTCTCATAAGCGTCAGGACTACTAGAAAATACCATCCAAACATGAAATAGTTACCTGCTCTTTAGGCTAATTAAGGACAATGGATCTTTTTTAATGAGTGTACTCTGCTGTAATGAAAAGATCGTTTTAGTAATCAATTATCTTCTTATCTCTTCGTCCTTTTGTGTCAATGACCAAGAATTTTATCGCTGATTTTCAATGCGTTTTCACCTCAGCAGGGTATTAAAAAAAACGTGAACACTGGTCAAAACAAGTGCATGTAATGACATCAATTATTTAAAGTTGCCAAGCGAGGTCCATATGGCTCCAGGTTCTACCAGTCCAAGGTTTCCACTAGGTCAGAAAGTCAAGGAACAAAACTAGAAGCAGCCTGTACACACATATACACACAGTATATGGCTGACTCAGTATCAAACTTGACTTTGGCACCAATGACGTTCATCATGACCTCAACCTCAACCCTTCAGGATGAAATTTGTTACAAAAACTCATAACAGTTTTCTCTTTTAAGCAATGATTACTCAATGCTGAGGATATAACTTTTGTGCTAATAACACTATTGATGACCAAGGATAACAAATTGCACAAGTAAGTAGAGGTCTAAGTTCAAGTCTCACAAAGTATTACAGGTGCAGGGAGAGTGAGGCTTTGTGGTTTGGTCAACTGTTCAACTTCCGGACAAGTAAACAGCCCAGGGTAACTATGACCCAATCAGCTGCTCTTGAAGCATTTCAACTATGTTTAAACCACAACTACAAAAACATGATCACTTTCTATCCAAACCCCCCTGTACATCAGAAGTTTACAACCAGAATTAAAGGGCAAAATGTATATTCTTTAGTAAAAACCAAACTATTTTGAACAGATGCCAGCACTTAGTCATCAATGGTGTATCTTGAGTCTGCTTTGCATGGGAAGCTCTAGTTTGGACAATTTGTTTAGGAGGGAAGTAAATAATTGAGTCACAAATGTCATCAATCACCTCTTTGAAAACCTAAGCATTGGGAATTGGGTGTGAAGGAATACTCCCATCCTCCCCTCCCCAGTCCACATATCGCTCCTTCCTCAACTCCACAGACCACTCCCTTTTGCTCACTGTATCCTAGTCTAGTCTACAAGTCTACAGACCACTCCCCTTTACTCACTGTATCCTAGTCTAGTCTACAAGTCTACAGACCACTCCCCTTTGATCACTGTATCCTCCTCTCTCAAGTCTACAGACCACTCCCCTTTGATCACTGTATCCTAGTCTAGTCTACAAGTCTACAGACCACTCCCCTTTACTCACTGCATCCTCCTCCCTCAAGTCTACAGACCACTCCCCTTTGCTCACTGTATCCTCCTCCCTCAAGTCTACAGACCACTCCCCTTTACTCACTGTATCCTCCTCCCTCACGTCTACAGACCACTCCCCTTTGCTCACTGTATCCTCCTCCCTCAAGTCTACAGACCACTCCCCTTTACTCACTGTATCCTCCTCCCTCACGTCTACAGACCACTCCCCTTTGCTCACTGTATCCTCCTCCCTCAAGTCTACAGACCACTCCTCTTTACTCACTGTATCCTCCTCCCTCACGTCTACAGACCACTCCCCTTTGCTCACTGTATCCTCCTCCCTCAAGTCTACAGACCACTCCCCTTTACTCACTGTATCCTCCTCCCTCAAGTCTACAGACCACTCCCCTTTGCTCACTGTATCCTCCTCCCACAAGTCTACATACCATTCTCCTTTACTCACTGTATCCTCCTCCCTCAAGTCTACAGACCACTCCCTTTTAATCACTGTATCCTCCTCCCTCAAGTCTACAGACCACTCCCCTTTAATCACTGTACCCTCCTCCCTCAAGTCTACAGACCACTCCCCTTTAATCACTGTATCCTCCTCCCTCAAGTGTACAGACCACTTCCCTTTAATCACTGTACCCTCCTCCCTCAAGTGTACAGACCACTCCCCTTTAATCACTGTACCCTCCTCCCTCACGTCTATACAGACCACTCCCCTTTACTCACTGTACCCTCCTCCCTCAAGTCTACAGACCATTCCCCTTTAATCACTGTACCCTCCTCCCTCAAGTCTATACAGACCACTCCCCTTTAATCACTGTATCCTCCTCCCTCAAGTCTACAGACCATTCCCCTTTACTCACTGTATCCTCCTCCCTCAAGTCTACAGACCACCAGTATACCAGTATAGTCCCATTGCATATGATGACACACTCTCAAAAAGGAGGCAGATCATTGGACAATAGCTGTTCTCTGTGCATAAAAACGTGCGCATGACCTCAGTGTACCTGTAGCGTTTTGTGTTACGCAAGGGGGAGCTAATAATTTCTTACACAATACAGAACACGCCTCTGAACAATGCGCATAACTTGGGGTGTCAACTGTCTATTGTGCATGTTTGTATATGATTTTGACACCCAAAATGACACCCAGGATAATATGTGAGTACGCTGCGTGTATTGCAAGGGGTCTGTTTATGTGTGTTGTACTGCATATAGCCTTTAATAAAGACTCTGCAATGGTTGAAACATCAGGCCAATAACTGAATTGTTCAATTGTTTTGTACAAAGTTTCATACTTATTACCCATAAGATGAGGCTCAAGTAAAATTCAACAAAATCCTCACTATTGCGCTGTGACTGGTTTGCTTGAACTCTTCTTCAACACATCTTTGTCTTGATTGTCACTAATAGAGAGGGAGCGTTTGGGGAGGCAGGTTTACTGTCAGTTTAAAGTACTCTTCCCTGAGGACCTCTTTAAAACATTGACATCTTCTCCATCTCCTACACACACAGTCACTTACTGTCTCATCCAGAGATTTATCAAGGCCGCAAACTGAGAAATGTCATTCAGAAGAAAAGCCATCAAATATTGAAGGAAGAGTTCATCCTCAGGAAAATATTACATCCATTCTCGATCAACTTCCTCAAGGCTCAAGAAAGGATACTTTGGTAAAGAACAGGATTCTGGGCCAATATTAAAGCCACCTGGTGGCAAATTCTTATCAACATTTCAGCGCCATTCTTAAAATGTTCACCAGCAGTACTAACATCTTAACATCTTACTCAACACACATTATCACTATTATGAATAACCATCAAACGTAACACTTATCATCTGTTTTTGGGGGGGATAGAATTTTTTTCCAGAACTATGCCCCAAACAAGGCTATGAAAGCCCCTCATTTGTTAAGATATGGGACCAGTTCTCTCTAAAATGAGTTGGTTGAAAATAAGTAGGAACTTTATTGGTTTGTGTAGATACTTCATGATGTTTCTGAGATAGTGATGCATTTTTCAGCCTCCTCAAATGGAGAGAATCAACACTTGACTTTCCGGAGGTCTGCATTATTTCAAAAACCATACTGCCATAGTTTTCCACAATGACGTAGAATACACATCTCACTTCTATCTCTCCCAGGGAAATCGCACCATCATGTCGGTCACCCCCTCTTTCCCAACAAACACAACCCCCGTTTCATGTAGATTCAGCGATGAAACATGAAACAGTACTAGACAATGCCAACATGAAGGTCATCCTCAAAGTGATACGGGAAAGAAATATGCGCTGAAAGAATTGTTGTTGCGGGGTAAGACAGTTCGCTTAGTAAGATCTCATCTGCGGAGGTCAGTGACCAGGAGCACAGTGTAACGTCAAATTTATCGAGCATTGTATTGTTGGAATCATCTGCGTGGATGAATGAGCTTATAATTTGAGTTGACATCAGATTGCACTTGGACTAGGCTGCAGGTGCTGCTTTACAGCATCAACATTATTTTTGATTTCTATCTGTTTTCACTATTATTTTATGAAACTAGATAATAGAATGTCCGGTGAATGCATCATGTTTATTTTGCATGGATAATAAGGAAAGCAAATTGGACAAATCAGAAGTTGAGTCACTTTCATTACAATATGAGCATGTATGAATTATCATGGTTATAGAAATCATGACACACTAGTGAAGCTGTTTTTTCTTTTTTGATTGTACTGTTGCCAACAAAAAGAACCCACAAATTCTATCAATCGTTTCTGTTTTTCCTTCTTTTCATGGGTGTTATGTATAGCTTAATTTTGTTGCTTGATATGGAATTGCCTTCGCAGTCTTTCTTGAAGAATAATGTTGTTTCATTTGGCCATTTTGTTGTAATGTATCAGTGTCTTGAACTTTCTCTCTTGCTTCTGCGTGATGTAAGACATGTTAGATCATTCTTATTATAATTCCTTTCTGTTCTTAAAACAACAAACCACTTTAAGCCTTACAGTTGACATGCACATTACCATGTCCTAAGTAACTTTGGACATAGTATCTTCACAAAATGACATGATGTCAGAGAAAACAATTTCAAATCAAGGGTAGAAACACAACACAAAAAAACCTCAATGAAAATGAAAAGCTTTTGTATATGACATTTCGGATATGCTGAGAGTTGATAACTTGTATCACATCAAAAATATGTGCCTCATTTGTCCACCAGTAAAATTCATGAGGCCATTGGGTGGTATGAACATACCCAGTACCATGAAAGAGATAACAAATCCCACCATTGGTAGTACAATGTTTCTTTAAACAAGTCTAATAAATCAAGCAGGGGCATTAATATGCAAAATTAATGTCTATATCTCGTATAATAAAAAAGAAAGAAGAAAAAAAAGGGAATGTCTAGCAGTTAAAAATCTTCTACAAAGCCACTTCAGCCAAGCTAAGCCATCCCCCTCCTTGACATGCACAACTCTACACATCTGTACATAGAACAAGCCCCCACTAACAACTACACAAAACCTAGCACCAAAAATAAGAACTTAAAAAAGAACATCACATAGTCTCTGGCCATAGATAAAACCACAATGTAGCCTTTTGAAGCAGTATGTGCTGCATTAATAGCAATATGCCCTGCCCTATTTACATCCATAAAGAAACTAGCGAACAAAATAGAAAAATTACACCAATTTCCCGTCTCGATTCTCATCTACCTATAAATAAAACCCCCAGTCTCACTCATGGCCTCGACATTAATATTTGGGATATTTCTAGTTAACATCATGTGATGCAGCCACGGGTATATTTTAACAAGAGGAAGAAAGAAAATATTAAACAAAGTTGTGAAACAAAAAACCTTGAAGATCATGAGGTGGGTAACAACTCAAGTATGCGTAATAGAGTGAGGGCATGGCGGGTCACCAAAATGTCAACGTTAATGTCATGAACGCCATGGTAAATTATCTCAAAAACGGAAATTACTTAACGAGACCTTGTATGTCAATCCCTCTAGAGTTTGGTGATGGACAGCGGATTTACGTAGGAAGTTGTACAAATTCTGACTTCAAAGTAACACTGAGTATAGAGATACTCTGTGATAAGGTTTCTTAAGTCTTAAGCATTTTCATTCAAGTATTCATTGGAGAAGCTTTTATCTGAGAAGAGAAAACAAGGTTTTGTGATCCCCTGATGTTGTAGATGACAGCCTTGAGGCCTTGCATATTCTCATTTAACCATTATACTGTTTCCTTGAGACTTCACTCTTGAAACACACATGTAATGGTTAATTTATATGCAGAGAAATGCATTGAAAGGGATGTCAAATTGTCACATTGCTGCAGTGTACAATATAAACCAATGTGCTGCACTGTACAAGTGGAGACACATAGCGCACAAGCGGTCATATTGTACAAATTGCAGCGTTGTCCAAACTTTATGGTCAAAATGGTCAAGTGCCAACAATATGGCAATTGTTAACTGGTTACACTCCCTACTGCTGCTTTTGTTGGGCCTGCAAAATCAACACATCAACTGCAAGACACCAGCACACCCTTACCTAAATTTGATACTTTCTGATGACTCCGTCTCGACAAGCAGTGAAGAGAGTTTTACCGTGGCAACAGAGTGAATAAATGGGGTCGCAGTCTGATCCAGTGAACTCCAGTAAGTCATTGGACTCTTTAGGTTTATAGAGGAAACAGGATCCATCAGCTGTAGGGAGAAAAGAGAAGTGTCAAGTCATGCAGGGATTGGATTAACTTGCTAAACTCCATCTAGGAGGGGGGGGAGGTTCAAACACTGAGGAACTGGTTAGTGGGACACTGGAAACTATTGGAATTATTTATAAATCTGAACCTGTGTATTTTGTGTGTGTAGTGCAGAGTCGCCCACATGATGGCGATGTTGCAACATTTGCATCTTGCAATCAGTGAGATTTTGAACAACAATCAGGGAGATATGTAAAATTACATTCAACATACCAGGAACAATGATTCCATAATCAGGAAGATTTTCAAATTTGTTTTACAGAACAAGGAAATATTGTTGTTTTTCAGGAACTTTCTTCAGAATCAAGGAGAGTTGGCAGCTCTGGCAGTGTGTCCCTGCTCCCAAAAAGCCCCTTGAATGAACAAAATGAAACCACTACATGGCAGGATTGCATACTAACCCCTATGATAATCTACATGCCCAGAAATTGCACTTTAGTTCAGATGAAATTAAAAATGATTATTGAAAGGTATTTTTGTTTTTGTCTTAATATTTCCAGACCCAGATCTACATTATATACAGTTAGCAAAAAACTCAATTAAGAGTACTTTGGCCAGTAATTTATAAATGCTCAAGCAGCTCAAGAGTTTGCTTAGCACCTTTCAGCGGGACCAAAATGACATCTTTGAGGAGCAATTCCATTTTGTTGTTGCAAAGGGTACTTTTCAAGAGAAAGGTATTGGAGAAAAGTTCGACGAGGCAAGGCCATGATCATGGCCTCTGTGGATTTCAGACCAGGCTAGACTTAAATGAACTGAGTACGAGACTAAGATTACAAGATGTTATTGTTCAAACCAAGCCAGAGACGAGACTAAGATTACAAGCTGTTATTGTTCAAACCAAGCCAGAGACTAAGACCTAAACCTTCAGAAACAGACCTAATGAAAACAGTCCCAAGATCAACAGAACCACACAAATAAACAACCAATATGGCATTGTCTGATATCGTATTCTTATTCAATAGACAAGGAAACAATAACTGTTTTTTCACATAACGCATAATGACCTTGTGAAGAAGGAAGAGTTGAGAAATCTTAAAATCTCAAATGCTTGCGGCGGGAGAGAGATCATTGCAGCATAACAACAACACATCCTGAATGCGTCATGTTTGGTGAGGCTTTGAAAACTGAAAATAGAACAATCAACCCTGCTGTTCCTAATTAGTAGACCAAAAAGGTAAATAAATAAGCAGTGTGTGTTGTATGGAGATTGGAGATGGCACAGGAAGAGTGTGGCAGCAGGCTATGTTGGGCTGTCAGGATTGGAAGTAGTACAGGAGGTTGAAAGGTGAATGCCAGGTTAACTCTGGCCTGCACATTTCACTTTTACATCGGTACACAATTGTTTTCGGAAAAGTTAGCTTAAGATAACTTGTTAAGGAAACTAACCAGAAATTTGACTAGGTCAAAGTTATCTTGTGACCGAGTAAACTTCGGCTTGTATGACTGTTAACTTACTTTAAAAAAAATTAACTCCTACATCTACGTTGACTTGAGCTGATAAAGGGCACCCTATGAGGAAATTGTAAATTTCTTGGCATATTTCAAGGGCACCAAGGCAATGACTAGGGGCGTGGAGGAAATCGCCTTTGTGCCTCCATGAAGTAGCGATTTGATTTGCTTAATTTTTCAGCTTTTATTGGCATTTCTCGAAGTGGCTCTGATGAAAATTTACAAGAATCAAAGAAGGAGCTCCGAGTGCCATCAATAAGTATTAAACAGTTTCGATATATAAATAAGAATTTAATACAAAACCATCACTAATGGTATGTTAAAATAATTTAGATTTATTTGTATAACAATTATTTCTACATGCACTTCATAATCTTGAGGCAAACTGCTTCCATGCGCACAAATGTTATGTACTTAGATGGCACTGCTTGTACTTAAAAAGGCTTGTCTGCAAACATCTCCCGCAAACAAAGCACTTCACTAAAGCTGGCAATGTTTTGACATGGTATAATTTTTATTTAGATTTCAAACACTTTGAGATGTTCAGCATTTACAATGTGTATTGAGGTTACACCGAATTGATTTTTTGAAAACACAAGGTAAGTTCAACTCCATAGCTTCAGATTAAGTTGCTTAGAGTATGTTGGTATAACCTTCATGAGTAACTCTTGACGCAATAAAAAATGGAAACTATTTCGTTCTTAGTCATCTTTTAAGACCTGACTATGTCTCTTCATTGTTACTCAAAAACTGCTGCAAGCATTCTTACACAATCAAGGCATCATGCACATGTTACCCTTATTCTACATCAACTCCACTGGCTTCCAATTATTCAACCCATTCAATTAAAAATTCTTCTGCTGACTTTCAAAACTCGTAATGGTCAGTGTCCTACATATATCTCTTAGAATTCATCAAACGAAAAGTTCACATCCTCTCAAACAAAAAGTTCACATCCTCTCACCAACAAGTCATCTCCGTTGCCGCTCCCAAAGTATGGAAAACTCTCCCTCCCCAAATTAAAATGCCTCTTCCTTACAAACATTGCAAACTATGATAAAGGCTCACTTACTCAAATCTCTGTTAAAAAAATCCATTCTGCAGCTTGTTCATTTCTTTACCTTTCTCATGTTTATTATGTGCTTTTTCTTTGTTGCATTATTTTTGTAACTTTGTATCATTGTAGTTTGGTGCATTTGTAGTTTGATGCAGTTACCCTGGTTTTACTTAATAGACTTCTAGGAAATCAAAAGCATAGCTCTATAGAACACAGCATTAAGTGTGGTACAAATTTATAGAATTTGTATTACCATTATTATTTTGAATGTAGAACGGCATCAGGGAGGCTATGATTGGGGATCAGAATCCCCCATCCTTGATTCTCTTTCTCAACTCCTGATGACTTAAAAACCACCACTGTGCCCCCCTTGACTATGACATACCGAAACCAATCTTGTAGAGCTCAAAGGAAACTGGAAAGAGAGCATGGGTAGTGTCTTACCTTACAGGTATGGTCTAGACAAAGAGGAAGTTCTCATTAAAAACATGACGTTCTTGTTCCAACCCCTGACCCTTAGGTTTCGATTTACAGCCAATTTTAGAACCAAACAGACCTGTATTGCTTTGTGACTCAAACTGAAATCCGACGAAATAGAACCTACATGTCTTAAGACAAAGATGCAATGTGGGTTTGAGAACTCAGATTTAGGTTTGGGATTTGCAGATTAAAATACAAATCTGCAGTCTGCTGCTCGGCTTGATACAGTCACATGACTTCCGAAAACGTGGCTAAAAATTTCTGCCAGCCAATCAGACTAACTAATTAAGTCCTGCTTTAGTCAATTTCCCCCCTGTGTACAACACCATGTATCCTGTATAACCCCAAACTAAACATTCTCAGGACTAGGGGCTTCATTCTTCTCTCTTGTATTATAAAATATGACCGGTCAAGTCCATGAAATGACAGATGGTATGGATTTTTTGAGGGTTTGTTTTTCAATCTAGAACTTCAATTGAGTAGATATGACAAGTGTTTATACAGAACCCTTTCAATAAGACCTTGAATGTTGGAATTACATCGCTTCAGGTGCAAACATGATGAATTCAAGAAAGATTTCTTGCATTGATTAAAAAACCCTGTGTCTCACTCACCCCCTTCAACACCTAGATGTCCGGAGGTAGGAGATGGTGGGGGAGGGGGTCTGAAACTATCCCAATAGCAAGTCGTCGATGGGGGATGTGTCGCCATTCAATATTAGAAATACACATTCAGCAGTCATTTGGGAGTTTCATTTGTTTTGAGGAGTCTCTTAAAAGCTTTGATGTGCGATTATCAAGGCCAGGTTGCACTTAGACCACCCCTTTGAGAACAACGACGAGCCATGAAGCAGGTTTTTCTGATTATGCTGTTTGCATTAAATTTTGTTAATCGATGGGGAAATAAAAATACGTGGATAACCTTGGAAATATCTTTCCCTGTAGAGCCTAAATGTCCACTTCATATTTTATAATGAAGGCAAAGGTAATAATAATAATAATAATAATAATAATAATAGTAATAATGATAATGATAATAGTAACCATTCTGAACTTGTACACTAAATCTGAAGGCCCTTCAAGGTAACACTTTTAACATTGAAACTACGCCAACGATGAAACTGATAGCTCATGTGTTGTGTGATATATTCCAAGTACACCAAATATTTGACAAAACTTACAAATTGGTGTGTAAACTTAGTTTGACGTCCTACTAAAATGGTAAAACTAAAATCCGGGCTTTGTTGAAAGTGATTCTTGAAAAAAAGAGGGATAATTTCTGAGGATAATCTTTGCTTGTATGATGATTATTGGGCCCAAAGGCATACAGCTGAAAGCCCATAAAAGTCACTAAGGCCCCACCCAAAGAAAAAAAGCTAAGCATGGTCACGCTACCACCAGCTTAATTAATAAACCAGGTTTACTGTTAAAGTATGTTTAGCAGATAAGTTTGTTTGTTAACAGTTTAATGAAACTGGCGCTCACTTTGTTCTCAATGTTTCCCTGCTGTCTTATAATGCAGGGAGAGATTGATAGAAGTCTATATAATCAATTTCCAATTCCACAGTAATTATTTTTCATGGGTAATTAAAACAACAGAGAACGACCACCGCCATTGTCTAATAACCTTGCCCTTGTCGGCATGCCCCCCCCCAGCACCGGAAGACCTTGAAAATAATCACTTTATAAATATGTAATATGCATATGTAATACACCCTTTTATTGTGATCAGTGGACACATTGCACGCTTGGTAAAATGTCTGCCTTTCTCCTCTTCCAATCATTATCATGAATAATGTGTAGTAATCTTAAAGCGCTCTGGAGTGTAACTAAAATGCACATACTCCAGCCAGGGTTAATGAAGGTGATTGTACGTCCTCATCAAGGTAGGGGGTGGGGGGCAAATCAGAATATCAACGAACCACACACAGAAGGGAAACTTGGAGAGCCAATTTAGCAGGTCATCAAATCCCAATTTCCTGAAGTAAAGTGACAAGTTTAATATTCAGTTGGTTTTTTTAAGCACAGAGGAGTATTGACCCAATTCACCTGTCGTCATCATCAGAAAAATCTTGGATGCGCCATACTGGTGGGCAATTTCACTGTGCGTTTTTATATTAACTCTATGCTCACGGATATATCAATTGAAAATACTGGTCTTTGACAATTACCCAACGTGTATAGTGCCTTTATTGATACCAATACATTTGAGTTTGACACTCATGTGATTGCGCCAATTTTATTGCCCTCTTAACTGTTGATGAGAAAGAAACGCTTACTGCAGAAGACAAATCTGTGCTTATGACGGTAATTCTGCTCCTGCGCATAAGTACTTTGCGTCTTTAAGTATTTGGCTTGTACGATGTACACAGCTGACGCAAGTACAGGCAGTGGACAATATTGGTAATTACTCAAAATAATTGTTAGCATAAAACCTTATTTGATAATGAGTAATGGGGAGCTGTTGATAGTATAAAACACTGTGAGAAACGTAGTTTTCGAGAAAGAAGTAATTTTCCACGAATTAGATTTTGAGGTCTCGGAATTAAGCATCTCAAATCGCAACTTCGACGACCGATTGAGCTCAAACTTGTACAGATTTGTTATTTTTTGCATATGTGATACAAAAAGTGAAAAGACCGGTCTTTGACAATTAACAATAGTGTCCAGTGTCTTTAAGTATTTGGCTTGTACACAGCTGACACAATTGAAAATTAAGTCCGAACTTACCCGTGTAAGCCAATGAAGCCCATTGTAATTGCTGAGTGCAATTAAGAACAGGTTAAAAGTGAGATTTTAATTAGTCTAGAGGTCATGATAGTGTTACTTAATACTGGCCCATAGACCCTCTATCTGAGAAAAGAAGTTATAACCTGTTTGCATTGAGGAGAAGCACTTTCTTGAATGCACCGTCACTTCTTTCCTCACAAAATATAGAAACTGAAATATAAAGTAATAAACGTCAAGGGAAACTGGTGAGTAAGTTTAAATAATTTCAGGTTGAGCAAAGAAAAATGAGTTGGATTTGAACTGTGACCTTCAGAAATGTGCTGGTGCTTTACCAACTGAGCCATTTAGCTCTAATGTTGGAGGTCTCCCAACAAATTACATGTAGGTTCGAGGTGCCAGTCACTGTAATACTGTATAATGTTTCTAGAGGTTACAGGTTTAAATCCTGCTCTCAATTGGTTTTTGTTCATTTAAAAACTAATTAACTTTTTACCCAGTGTGGTTAATAACCGAGTTGCATGCGTCCCCTAAAGTTGATCCTCTCTTGCGGCTTCCCAGGTGTTATGGAAACTTGGGTTTTATCCCTGGCTATAAACAGTAACAGGCTAATTGGCTTCTGACTAGCACACCGACGAACAAAGATCAATGACAACATAGGGTGACCACAAACATAAGGACTAGATGGCTCAGGTAGTAGATAGAGAGCCAGCACATTTCCAGAGATAGCATGTTCAAATTCCACTCTAGTAAATTTGTCTTTGCTCAACTCAAAATTAAACTACAATATCAGGGTTTTTACAGCTTATTTTCACCACAAGAAAGTCCAGCTAGTCGATAGCATTGTTAATGTTATGCTCTATCTTTCAAAGAAAAAACAAACATTCCCAGACATTTTGGCCTAACACATTTGACCATGGTAATTTTGGAAATACAACATTTGGAAGGTCAGTGGAGCAGGCCCCAGTCCCTCAAGCTTCATATTATGAGGTCTATCCACCTCCTTAGTCAAAAACCCTGGATCCACCCCAGACAAAGAAATCAAGTTGATAGTGCATTTATGTGTACTACATTGATCTCACATTGACAATGCTAGATATCCCCACCCTCACAATTTTCAACATTATATGTCAACTCTAAGCTAATGCATACATAACTATTATAGTTCTATGTTGTTAGTTTAACACACTTCGTTCTCGACTCCTTGATGATTATGTTAGTCCCTGAAAACTGCAAAATGTATCGCCTATCGCCACAAAATTTACTGTATATAGTGTCTTTTATTTCATTGCAATGATATGTGACTGCCAGGAACTTTGTATTCTTGTATATAAGTTCTTTTTGAAATTAGTAGTCAGCTGTTAGCTTGGTTGGAGTTAGTGAGTTGGGTTGAGTGAACGCATGAAGGTCGGGCAGCAGAGGGCACAATGCACTATTTTCCAAGGCTGTGTCGCGGGACGGTGTCTAGCTGGGAAATACATGTAATCGGCAGGGGATTGGCTATTGCTAAACGGCCTTGAGTAGCGCACACACAGCTATTATTACAACCAGAATGAAGGGTTGTATTATAACACAGTCTAAGGGAATCAATGCTACAGGCTCAACATGCACGTGGGTCCAGGGGCTCTTGGAGACGCAGACCGTAACAATACCGCCAGGCAAAGCACCAAGATTAAGTTCGCGTGTCCCTGTATGCTCCAGTTACTTGAAGGCCGTATGCAATGCCTGGCTGGCCAGGACCAATCAAAGTATACATAAATAAAAAGTGCTCTGGGCTGGCAGGGTGCCCAAGGACGCTGGCTGCCAGAGTTGGGGTTCAAATCCCTTGAAACAAACAAGGAGTTTAAACTTTCAGGACCGATCATGAACTTGGAGGGAATGTTTGAAAGTTCAACTGCTGGTTAGGGTTGACATTGTTTAAAAGAGGTTGAAAAAGGGATGTTTTATGTGAATTACTTACTACTTAAATACTCCAGCCATCTTAAAACACTCATTTATAAGTTCACTCTTATAAGTTTACTTTTTAACAATGAAAAAGGTTGATAATTATAGAAAATGTTGTTATTTTGGCTCATGTCAAGGGCTAATATAACTCCTTGAACTTTCTTGGATCCCGTTGGGTTCAGCCTGAAGCTACTGGCTGTGCTGGGCTGGATAAACAAACAACAACAACTGTCATCTCTTCATTTCCAGATCAACATTGAAAATTCTACGTATGAGAAATAAGAAGTAATGAATAACATCCAAATTCCATGGTCAGGAGTGGAAGCCAGGCATTGAGATTCAGCACTCATGTCTGATTTAATATGGTATTGAACCTGGAACTTTTAAGGGGCGAGGCCAGGATTTGTGGTTTTATTGCTGGTATATTTATAAGACAGAATATTTCTTGTCTGCGCAGAGGGCTAAAAGGGTCTTAAAGGCAGACACAAGATGACTACAAATGCGTCACTAAAAACAAATCCAATATCCACTTTGTTCACCTGATATCAATTACTTTTATAAGTTATCACACAAGCGCGAGTGGAATACAGGAAAAAATAGCGCTTCTGCGTCCCATATCCAACGTGTGATAACGTATTTATCTTTAAGCAAACTTGGCGCGTGACATAGAACACACAAGATGCATGGTAGTGATATTAGCCGTGCAATATAGGTTTTTATCACCACTCCATTCTGCAATTCTGATTGGTGGATTAGCGCGTAATTGAAGATAATGGTAGTAATAGGAAATCTTATGCTACTGGATCCAAGGAAGACGTGATGCAATTGAAATTTGATATATTTTAACCAGAGCAAATTTAATAAATTTTTATGGTTCTTGATCGTTCAAATGGAAACAATAAGCTTCTTCAAGGAATCCTCTATTGTTTGTTTTTGGCTTCTACTCCAATACAACAATACACAGGTGCTATATTACAAAAGCTTTTTATATAATTTCAAAAAAGTACAACTGTGAGTGCTATGTGACGGGCATCTCACTCTGGAATCCTTGAAAATGCCTTGTCATTGCGTAAACAAACAGCAAAAGTGCTTTCACATCTAGTCTCAAGAATACATTTTTTAATTTTTTTTAAATATTATTTTATGTTTATGTTCGCCCCAAGCAAGGTTAAAAGCCACTCTTGGTTTGGCTACAAGAAGAAAAATTCTTTAATGTGAAAAGAACTCAGGGGAGCTGGTCTGAAGGTAGGAATTGATATTTCTCTTAAAACATTCAGGATTATAGGATGGAGGAAAAAATGCACCAGGCAAGGAGTTACTTTATCAACAAGGAAATATAAACACATACAACAACAAGTCATACATCTCAATCCGTCCCCAAGACAACAACCAACCAATTTAAACTCCTTGTATTTTCAGCTCTAATGGACACGAAACAAAACACTCAATATATGTACTTGTATAATAGTGAACCTATCGACTGTACTTTCTACTATGGTTCGTCTGTGTCATCCGCGGTCACTGGCACAGCCACACCAAAATCCCAAACCTCTGGTGTGAAGGATTACATGATAATGTCCATCAAAAAGCGCACAATCCTCAACTCTACGCATATGGTCATTTCCCAAGTGTCATTTATTCAATAGCGTCTTTCACAGATTAATACCTTATACAAACAAGTACATCTTTGGGTGATGGTGGGATAGATACATCAAAGTTGGGTTTTCTTAGATGCATCAATTGTCTCTTCTGGATCTCAGAAACTCGAGAGAAAATCTTCAACTGCAGCTGTACATCTTTAAACTGTTCTTATAAAATAGTATTTATAATTATTTGATGCGATAATAAATCATTCAGAGAATATCGCACATCCACATGGGATTTAATGATGTTAAATAAGGCTTTAATTTTTTAGAAGAGAATGCATTACCCTTGGTGTTTCTAGCTCACATACCATGCATAGATGATTTTTTTTTATAGGCATATGACCAACACTGATGATGGGTGTTTGTATTTAACAGCCTTAATCTCATCAGTTGAAATGCTTTTTAAGATGCTTTTTTTCTTCTGAAGTTCTGACAATAATAACAACATCTGCACAAATAACTGAGAAAGATTAGGGGTTTAACGCTGTGCTTTTAGTTCACAGGTTTCCAAGCTTAGGTTCTGTTTTCGTTTCCATGGGACAGACATGACTTGGTGACAAAACATTATAATTAACATCAATAGTGTCTTGAGAACTAACAACGAGGGGTTTACGTAGATGTTTCTGGTTCACTTAGCAATCAAGCTTGTTCATATTGTTAGGTGCAAATTAGTGGAAATACTTGAAAAATAATCAAAACAGCACACGGATTGACAAAGAGCGCCAATGAATATGGAAGTATTCTATGTGTTATGCGCCATCAATGTGACTGCTAGTCAGGGAGAGGGAGAGACAAGGAGAGCTAGAGACTTGCTTGCCGCGACGATGAACACTCACGATCCCTTACTCCCCCAGGCGGCAGCCAATGTGCTACAACGGAACTGGGTTAATGAATTCAGTGTAGCAGAAGCGGGGTGGCAGTGCCCTGTACCCTGTACCAGTACGCCGCCGTGGACGTTGAACCTAAACCCCGCTCTGAGTTAACTACATGCAGGTTGGTATCGTATTACAGTCAGGGAGCTTTTTTAAAAATCACTACCTTGACCCAACAAATGGGGACTTGAGTGTAATTAGCTGGAGACATTTTTAAAGCACAAGGCCTCGTCGGAGAGTAGGGAGCCTCCGCAGAGCTCCTGGCGGCCTTTTGAAGGTAAAAATGAGAAAATAATTTCCATGGGGATTTGAGCGACCAAATACTACGAGTGACTCACCTTATATGGATGTGAAGAGTTGAAGGAGAATATTTAGAAAAGGTGAAAATTTATACGGGAAATAATACAAAGAGGAACACAAGTATGACCTTAGGCTTGTTTCAATCCGTAAGTCTTTAGGAGATCAACCATAATACTATCCGGAAAAAAACAATCACCAGAAAAGATCTGAAAGCAGTATAAAGGAGAACGTTTCTCACTTGAACTTGCTCTACGTCAGTTGTCAAGAATTAACAAGTTTGTTGTATAGAATTATATCTTTATGTGATGTAATTATCTTTGAGCATGTAACCATGTAGGCTTTCTGCTTCTTCTAACCCATACCCTCTTCCCCTTACCTGGTGCATGTTTCCATCCATCCTACGATCCCCTAAACTGTTTTAAGAGGAATATCAATTGCTACCTTCAGCTCCCCTAAATTATTTCCATCTGAAATATTTGTTCCCTACAGCCTTTGTGACCAAGAGTGGCTTTAAACATAGTTTGTGTAAGAAAATTATGAGGCTAATTGTTAATTAGTCCCATGTTGACATGCAACACTTTCAGTGACAGGTTGTTTTTTATGTGGCATAGGTCTATATGGACAGTAAAACAACATCACAAAACTAAAAAAACTACTACCGAAAAAATCAGTCATGATATTTGGGCCCTAAAACTTGAACAGAGCAGTACAAGGGCTGGCTTAAATTACATTGGATTTTTAGGCTTTTATTAATTTTGTATGCTATTTATTAACAACTTTAATGACATTTAATATTTTACAGCTTTAATAAAGGCAGTGGACACTATTCGTAATTACTAAAAAATAATTTTTAGCTTAAAAACTTACTTGATGACAAGTAATGGGGAGCTGTTGATAGTATAAAACATTGTGAGAAACGGCTCCCTCTGAAGTAAACTAGTTTTTGAGAAAGAAGTAATTTTCCACAAATTTGATTTTGAGACCTCATAATTATATTTTGAGGTCTTGAAATCAAGCATCTGAAAGCACACAGCTTTGTGTGACAAGCATGTTTTTTCTTTGATGACCAATTGAGTTCAAATTTTCACAGGTGTGTTATTTTATGCATATGTTGAGATACACCAAGTGAGAAGACTGGTCTTTGACCAATACCAAAGGTGTCCAGTGTCTTTAAATCAAATGTCATAAAAAATTACAACATATCAATTGTACTTTCTATTTATCAGGCACTGTACCTTTTTTCAAAGCAACAATCTTTTATGATAACAGTAGTTTCCCTGTTCAATGTATAAATATTATCTTTGCTTATAATTTCCCAATATTTCTACAATGGTATTGTCCCTTTAATTTTGGGGTTAACGCCAGCAATATTTTGTTCACCTTGAACTAACCATTAGGCACAGATGAGATTGATGGAGGTTTATTGTCAAATCTACACAATGAGGGCATGACTCACTTGAAAAATCCCTGACATTTCCTTTCTATATACTTGTGATCTAATTTCTCCAAACTTGCGGTTATTTCTTTTCTTTATCGACCAACAAAAGGTCCAATATTACGCTGTCGCAATGTAAACAATGACTAAGAAAACATTCATTACTTGTTGTAGTCTTTAATAATAAAAGAGGTTTTACAGTAAATTTTCCCCATTATGAACAATAAACTGTCTTAATAACAGTTTTCATTTTCTACTCTGTACTTAGTCTGTACTTAATATTACATGTTGATTTTATATCAACCAACCGTTGACCAAAACAAGGTTTTTGGGGTCCAGAAGTCCAAGGTAAACTTTAAATAAAAACATTAATTATAAGAATAGTTTTACATTTCTATTCAAATCAATTATATAGAGCTTAACACCTTCAGAAGAAAGTCTATAAGTGCTCAGAAAAACAGAAAACTACACGTACGATGAATTGAACAGAAATACTTTGAAAAGAGTCTTGAAACGTGTGACGTTGGTAGCTTTTTCGATGTACAGAGCAAGATTGTTTCATAACGGAGGTCCAGAAAACTGGAAACTATGTTCACTATCTGCTTATTTATAACAGTACCAGTAATATTTCATTTAGTCAAAAACAAATGTTTGATTACAAGGTCTAAGCCAAAAAACAAAGTTTCTGTTTTGGACGGATGTTATTTGTATGAAAAACCTTCAACTGTCTGGAAATCAACGCCAAAAACTCAACCGCATATTATGTTGAATACATTTTCCCAGACAGTGTCCTTGCTATGAAGGACTGCAAATCAAAATATTTGTTACTTCCTTGATTTTTTTTGAGGTTGCTCATTACCAAAGAATCTAAGAACAATATAGTGTATATAAAATAACAGTGGGTAGGGGCAGTCTGAAATTGAGGATGTTTGTTTGCATCACTACTGCATTAACGCTCAAGCAGATTAATGCAACAACCCTGAAACATGGAGCAAAGGCAGACACTGGCTAGCAGGTACTGGCTGCCTAGCAAAGGCAGACACTGGCTAGCAGGTACTGGCTGCCTAGCAAAGGCAGACACTGGCTAGCAGGTACTGGCTGCCTAGCAAAGGCAGACACTGGCTAGCAGGTACTGGCTGCCTAGCAAAGGCAGACACTGGCTAGCAGGTACTGGCTGCCTAGCAGGTACTGGCTATGAGCAGGTACTGGCTAGCAGCTACTGGCTAGCAGGTACTGGCTAGCAGGTACTGGCTCTGGCTAGCAGGTATTGGCTAGCAGGTACTGGCTCTGGCTAGCAGGTATTGGCTAGCAGGTACTGGCTAGCAGGTACTGGCTAGCAGGTATTGGCTAGCAGGTATTGGCTAGCAGGTACTGGCTAGCAGATACTGGCTGGCGGTGGCTAGTTGCAGCTTACTGTCTAGCAGGTACTGGCTAGCAGCGGCTAGTTGCAGCTTCCATGTACTAGCTTGCATTGATTAAGATTATCTAGGCACGTAGATGGCATTGGCACACAATGGCAACAGCAATGGCTATAGGCCACTTTGACACACACTGAAAAGCACCAACAATGGGTACTTTGCTGCCACTTACTGATACCATAGAGCAATACCCAGGCACCAGCAAGCCCTGACAGATGGGTAAGGTACTCACAAGGTTACAATGTAGACATCAATGGAAGACAAGCAAGCAACCAGCAAGATACATTGACTGCCACATGTACACAAAGGCGCAAGTGGAACCCACTCCTCTCTGTCCCTGAACTCCTAACAAAACCATGTTACCTCAATAAAGCCCAAGGGCCAATTTTAAAAACATATTTCGGTAGAGATCTGACCACCCTTTAACTACGCTTCCTCCTCCAGGGTTCTGTACTGTCTCAAGATAAATGTTTCACCCTTATCCTGTCCCTAGCAGCATGACCCATTTCTGTCAGAGTCTATCATCAGCTGTCCTCAGCTACCCTCTAATAAACCCCTTGACTATTTCACTCTGACTTTACACTAGAGGTCAATTTTCAAAGTTGTGAAAGGACACACTCAAAGAGTCAACTGGACAAGCTATAAATTAACACAAGGGTGAAGGAGTTTAGTTCTATGTTTTTTCCTTTTCCTGTCTGTGAGTGTATATATTGCTCTCTATCATTAGAGCGCTGTGTTTGTTTCAATCACACATCCTCATCTGTCTTCCAATAATTCAGATCCTGACAGTTTTATTTAAAAATATTCCTTCCCTGCGATCAAAAAGTTCATATTACTACCATTATTGCTCCAATGGTTTGTCTTTTTTTGAAAAACTAGCTAGGGAAAAGTCCCAGGCAATGTATATTCAGTGTTGCAGTACTCATTCTTGTTGGTACTTGTACTTGGTACTCGGCTATCAAAATACTCGTTCTCAAAGTCCATACTCAATACTCGACTGACAAATAATCTGTACTTGAAATCGTGTACTCAATACTTGACTGAAAATGTACTCGGACTCTAATGTACGCATACTCATTGTCAAAATACCACTTTCCTTTTTGTTTTCATGTGAGTTACTGTGGGGAGTAGAGCATTACAGCTCTGGAAAAAATAAAATTGAAGTTGTCTATGATGCATTCATGTTTGAAAGATATTTATCATAAAAAGCATCCAGTATCGTCAAAAAAAAAACAACAAGTGTATTAATACCTCATTTTGCAGTATTTTTTATTACTTGGTACTTGGGTATGGCAGTATTTTTTATTACTTGGTACTTGGGTATTGGACTCAGATATCAGAATAGTATGTACTCAAGACACTTTTACTCATACTCAATGACAAAGTATCTTGTACTTAGGTATTGGACTCAGATATCAGAATAGTCTGTACTCAAGACACTTTTACTCATACTCAATGACCCAAGTATCTGGTACTTAGGTATTGGACTCCGATATCAGAATAGTCTGTACTCAAGACACTTTTACTCATACTCAATGACCTAAGTATCTGGTACTTAGGTATTGGACTCAGATATCAGAATAGTCTGTACTCAAGACACTTTTACTCATACTCAATGACCCAAGTATCTGGTACTTAGGTATTGGACTCCGATATCAGAATAGTACTCAAGACACTTTTACTCATACTCAATGACCCAAGTATCTGGTACTTAGGTATCGGACTCCGATAACAGATTATACTCAAGACACTTTTACTCATACTCAGTGGCCCAAGTACTCACACTCAGGTATTACTCAGCCATCCTAGTATTTAGCCGTACTTGATAAAGTACTTGAATACCAAATCGTGTATATTTGATCCCATCATTTGGGCAGTGTTTAATTGTTTCTGATAAGCAAAGTTTATACATGCTTTTGTCACAAGTCTTTCATATAGCTTTAACAAGCCAACCCAACTCTTCTCAAAACCACTTTTGGATAATCTTTGAAAACAAGCTTGATTCTGCAAATGTATCCATTCAGTATATTGGAGCAATTTGAGCAACTTGGAGGCATTTTGTCATAACAAACCAAGCAGCATGGTCATCATTTCTAGTCCTATTACCTTTAGCAAATGTACATGATTCTTTTGTTGACAAGTTGTTTAGCTGTGGAGTTCATTTGAATGAATTCAGTATGTCAGTATTGATTTCAAGACATTTTCGTCCTGCAGTTGTTGGCAGTCATTAGCTGTGGGAGTGGGCCCTCCCCTTCCCGTGACATAATGAAATGGTCTGGTCATGGCTCTACCATTTCCGCCAGACTAAGTGTGATGGATCGGGATGAGACTAAGGACTGGGGTCAGAGGGGGGTAAGGGTTAATGAAAGAAGAGCACTACATTACAATTTCAAGGGCGTGTACAGTATACTTCAATAGTAAAAACAAGACATAGCATCTTCTATCCTGTATGTGAGCAAGTCATTACATCATACAAACCCACACATTCCTTTGTATAACTTCCATTGCCTCGCATATCAGGCCTATATCTCTGAATTTAAATCTATAATATCTCCATTCAAATACAAATTTGGATGATTTTTCCCCCCCACAATGTGTGTCTAACTAAACAGTGCCAACAAATATGTTGTGTTTTCTTTACTATCAAGTCAATCTTGATAAAGAATATTGTAATATGTTCTCTGGCCATTTGATAAAAAAGGTTGGGGAATATTTGAGTAAAGAGAAGTGTTTTGTCTGAAAGTATGTCCCACAGGATCAGGTTTTTGGGTTGCGCAAGACATCCAAAGATTGTCTGTGTGTTAAACTGTTTGTATGCCCTTCTTCCAGACACCCAAAGTATTCTTTTCAAATAACAACAGGCAAAAAAGCAATAAAATGGCTCCTGACAAAAACAGAAATTTGAATTACGGTTACATTTTTGTTGCTGGAATTACCTTAAAGGGATGATTTCCCAGTCCCATGCAGAATTTAACCTTCCTAAGATGACAAATTAATGGCAGAAAAACGATTAAAACTATCACACTATTGTCTTTAAACACCTTTTTGTACATTATTTGCTTACGCCCTTTCAGTAATTTTTTGATACATCCTTCTTCCGAGCACAACAATTTATTTATTGCAATTTTTTAAAACTTAATTTGCACTAAGGATACGGGCATTTTAAAGATAGATACGGGCATTTTAAAGATATTTTCCGAGCAGTTAAAATACCTTTAAGAGTTCCCTTGACCCTGTCCTTCGATCTCTTCCTCAAAGACCAAATGATGACTACGTGATGAATATGAAGTCTCCTTGAAACAATATGGCAGTCAATTTTGATGCATGGCATCAGCCATCGAGGGAAAGGGAATCTACATCATTCAACCTGTTTTGAATACCCTTTGTGTTTTTAACGATCGAGTGTCGTTACTGTCATGCACCAATGCCAACTGCAACTTTCAAATATTTATAAGGGTATAAAAAGGACCTGCATATATCCTGTTATTCGATACAGCACAAACTTAAACTTGGTGTTAAAAATGCTGAATTATTTTATTTGCCCATAAATTATTTGGGTACTGTAAGCATGGCAATCTGTGTACATAAACATTGGTACGAATAAAAATACAAATGCTTTCAGCTAGCTTCGCACACAATGTACATGGTATAAAGATGGTCATGGTGGGAAAACTCCCTTTGAAATTTGTTTGTTTAAAATGCAATAGTTTTTGAGAAATTAGTAAAAACAGTTGATTTTTGATTTTCTTGCAAGTCCAAAACTCAAGCTATCAATGAAACATTTAAAGTTTGTTTCCAAACCGATTGAACTTAACTTTTCACAGGTTTGTTCACAGGTTTGTTGATACTGGTCTTTGACATTTACCAATGTGACACATTTGCTATAAGACCATCTCAATCATTTACAGTTTGAACAAAGGATGTCACTTGTATGGTTCATAACCAGGTGGAGCTAGTTTGCAAAAAATTAAGAATTTTAAAATAGTATATTTCTATTTCTATTGACTAAACTTTTGATAACTTTCCCTGGTGACATTTCCTACTTTTTTACTCCACTGTAGAGAAAAAAAGAAAAAAAGGTATCAAGTTGTTTACCAGGGCCCAATTTCATAAAGCCTATAAGCACAAATAAATTGCTTAGAATGACATTTCTTCCTTGATAAAACAAGATTACCAACCAAATTTTAACTTGTTGCATATTGCTTGTTACTGGCATTCAGCTGTTGTTTGCTTATCCTGAAAATCACATGGAAATTTCATGCTAAGCAAATGTTTGTGCTTACAGGCTTTATGAAATGGGGCCCTGTTGTTATACTCAGTCTAATTGGTTCATCTGGGTTATAAAGGACTGGTGATTGCAGGTCATTTTGCTAATGCACACACTTAAAACTGCATGAACTGGTTGCCTGCATTAAAGTACTGCAAATTAATACTTAAAAGCAACCATTAAGCAACCATTAAAACCAAGAGATCTATAAAGCTTGGCTTTGAACTGCACTGTTATTATTACTTAATTTAAGTTATATTTTATTAGATGTGCTCAACTTAATATAGACAGGGACTAGACCTATTTTCACTTTGCAGCCACGCTGTTTTCTTCGGTAAAAATAAACGCACCAAAACTGAGGCTTGGGGACAATAACAGTCTGACTACTTTTTTGAATCAGTTCTTATAACTGTTACTGTTATAGGGAGCAAGACAAAGGTCAATTGGGAAGGTGGAGTGAGTGCACTTGACAAAGACACAAGCCAGCCTGGTTTACGGATAAATCAACTGATTTACTGAACCTAGATGTCTACAATCATCAACAACACAGCATTTATAACAGCTAATACACAAGAATTCCATTTATGAATGTTTACAGTTTTCATAAATTTATCAACAAGCATTAGACACAAAAGTACACACGACACTAGGAAATCTTCTTCCCAGGGGAGACTTATTCATTTATTTTATCAAGGTTTTGTTTATTTTCTCAACTGCCAGCGCTTTTGCGATCCCACAGCTGTTTTGGAATTGCTGCCTGTATTTTATTTGTTTGGATATGTATTGCTTTTTATGCAAGTTTTTTGTCATGAGCTTGTAAGAAGAGATGAGAGAAGGTTGTGGGTTCACAAAGGGGTTGTAGATTTATCAAGCTGTTGGGTCAAATGTTTGCTGGCATGGTCACAAACCAGTAATTAACAGATTGGGAGCCAGCCTATAATATACATTGTTTTATAGTAGATACAAAGACTGGTTCCTGTTGTGTTCACTTGTTTCATGGCAGGCAGGAGTGTTTGATGTCCTCAAATTAGTCCCCAAATTAACTTAGGTGTAATCTGGGATATACTTTTGAACCTTTTGCGGATAATGTAGTTAAACAGCTACCTGAGCAGAATGTTTTTAACGGATATGGTATTTTAACTTGTTTATAATGCACTTGTTCACCATTTTAATGTTGTTTTGATATGTGTACACTTCTTACTTTTTTGTAATTATCGATTAAAAAATCAGGCCCCCACCTAAATGTTTTGAAAAACTAAAAACACTTCTGCTGTTGACGGCGTGCGTCAAAGGAAAATGCAGCTGACATCAATTGTGGGAGTTTGCTTTGTTATACTTCCACGCTGCAACAGAGCGGCTTTACAAATTGGAGCTCCCAACTATGACGTTTTGAGAGTGATTACAGAAAGGAGCTTTTCGCAAATCTCTCAGAAAAGCACTGGATAAGGGCATTCAAAATGATTGTTTTTTTACACAATTAAAATCTATTTATAATCATATGACTCGATTTCCTTATTCATTGGAAACGTTTTAAATGAAATTCAGCAAAGTTCACGACTGACATTTTCGTTCAAGCAACAGTGCGTCTTGGTCGTGACATAAACCAACAACAAACAACCAAAACCGCTAATGCACCGGCATGTTAATCCAGAGGTCTGAACAATTTTTCTTTGTTCAACCACAAATCTTTTAAAATTCAACCAGTCAGTTTCCCTTATGGTTTATTGTTTGATAAATAAAAATCCCCTAACCCATCTGAAAACCCATCTAAATAGGCACCCCAAAAAAGTACAGACACACTGCGTTCAGAAACACATCCACGACGAAGGGTTTAAATTGAAGTGCAAGCCGCCCCCTTTGACCGACAAATTCCCCTTTCTGATGAGCTGCTCTGAATGATTAAACTAAGACTATTTACACAGGGCCATTCATTCAAGACACCTCTCCATCAAACCCTGACATCAAACATAGACAGTTTTCTCACAAGAACCTTCCTCATAAAGCCTGCCTCCTGCATTATGCAGCTATCCTAATTTCAGTTGAGAATAGAGAGAGAGAATGGCTTGTAATATAAACCGAGTCTGGCCAAGTTCAGGGAGAGGTTAACATCAGATAACAACTTAACCTTCCTGGTTTCAAATTACATATATATGCGCCCGCCATTACGTGACAGATAAATGACTGGAATTTCTCTTTGATAAAAGACAAAATCCGCACGTACACCACTGCCTGCCCACTCAAACTATGATCTCTACACAAAGACTGCTCCCAAAGTATCACACACACACAAAGCGTTTATTCTATTTTCCTTAGAAATTCATGGAGAGAGTCCTGACCGCGCGACAAAGGTGTCGTCTACGTAGCGGGGCCACAGACTAAGAAAAAGAAAAACTTTTCCTGAAAAACTGATCATTTTAAATACTAACTTTTTGCTATTTAGATGTTTTGTTTTCTTTTTAACTTACGTTTAGTTTAGTTTGCTTTCTGTGCAAGTACTTGGCTGCTATCTGTTCACTTTAAGTGATTTTTCAATTTATTTTAAGTATTTTTTATTGCCTAGGCTGTATAGTTTTTAGTGTAAGGCCTCTTGGGGTATTAATCACAAGGCGCCATAGAAATGAATTTTTATTATTATTGAATACAATAATTCAATATATATTTCAATACAAAAAAGCTCGAGGACAATCTAATAAGGTAAAAAGAATGTAGGACATTTTGGCACTGAACAAGTTTGACAATTTTTATCTTTACACATAACTTGTCTTGTCATAATGCACACAACATTCCCGGACATATTTGGAATCGACTGTGAAAAATAATGTCTGTCAGTTTATGAGACTCATCGGAACTGTATAAGCTTTTTAAATTTAATTTCATAGTGTTAAGTAAATATTGTTGATTGTATGAAATATGAAATAAATATTAAGTTAATGTAGGACCACCTGAGTGGCAGACACCTCTGCCTGGAGATACACTGTGTCCTTAGCTCTCACAAACCATCAGCCTGGCAAAGCAACTCCGTTTGCCCCAAATTTAAAACTTACAGCATCTCACTCATGAAATATTACATCATTTGATGATAAATTATTTACAAAATAATCTATGTAATGTCTTCAAACATCTGTCTCTGAGCAAATTTAATTTGAATAATCTCCAGACTGGAAACCAACTAGTAATTGAACTGCCCTCATTTCATACTTGTTTCCACATGCAGATAGAATTAACTTATGGTCAACACTGTTTATGATTGTAACAGAAAACCATCTTGCAATCAAAATTGCCTGGTACTGACCTACATTTTACAAAAAGAATAATTGCAACCTTTAGGCAATGACTGATTTTTGTACATATCCATCACAGAAAAAAAAACTGTTTTGATTTACACTACTCAAGTCTTGAAACTGTCAAGACATTCATTATTTTACCTCTGACAGGAGGCTGCACGCGATGTTGCAATTTGAAGTCAAAGATCAGTGATCAAATCGCAGTTATGATGATGATGAGCGGCTTAGCATGAGTGCACAACCAGTTGTGGCTAATTGGTTTGATTGCAAAAGCCATCATCAGGACCCACTCTATGCATAAACTAGCATCTCACCACGACACACAATTTAACATCATGGCAACAAGAAAAGTCAAAATGTTGTTTGTTTGTCGTGTTACTTTATTTCAAAACCAAATTTGAAAAAATTATTTCATGTTACTCAGTAAGCAAAAGAAAAACCACTTTGTATTGTTGAAATTTTCCAAAATATCTATGCGATTGTATATATGAAAACTGCTCGTTTATAAAAACCATGTCTAGTTACAAAACCTGATAATTTAGACAGGGCTGCCAACAGAGGGCAGCAGATAAATTCACCATGTATCAATGAAGCCCTACATGTTTAGCCAATGGGAAACGTATGGATGGATTATTTTGTAGAGACTAAAGGTTTCATTTTTTCACAAGTTCCTAACTCTGCAACAATTGTATGAAGTCTTGCAGATTTGGGAATTTTTTTTATAGAGGTTAGGCTGAAAAAAAAATCCATTCATACAACTTAACACTCTATAATAATGAAGTAGAACTGACATGATATTTTTTATTGATGTAGAGTAAAGGGAAATTCACACCCAATGAACATCCAATATTTCACAATAGGTCTACTGTATGTCAACTAAATCAAATTTTACCTACTTATCTTACCTTTTTTTGTTTTAATTTATCTTTTTATATTATTTGGTTGTCTATATGGGAAGAGGTGAGAAGACCTAGGCCATGTCTGAATCAGCAGCTACAGCTATAGCTAGATGTCCATATCATCATGTGTTGAAGTATAGTCCTAGGCAACAGTGTAAGCCGTAGCTGTAGCCGCCAATGCGGATACTTCCTTAGAAGTAAATGTTTATGACAGAATAATCGAATATAATATGTGTGAAATTACAAGTTTTCTCACCAAAACATCTTGGAGATAAATATCTGTATGGTGAGTCAGATGTTCAGATAACCACATGTAGCTAAAATATAAGCTACCGTCTCTGAGGTTATCTAGAGTGTAAAAGGGGGAAGGACTTCTAGGTTTTTTCCCTTTATCCAGACACAAGTTGTATGGTTTCCGATTCAACAGTTTGATTTTCCTCATTGAGGCCCTTGGGAATGGATGGTGAGCCAGTAAAGAAAGCTGAGTTATCATTATAGGTTAATATCGGTCACTAGACTTGAGTAGGCTGGGTTGGGGGAAGTTTGTACAAATGTCTGAGCCTGAGATAAGGATGTCGAACACGTAGACTCTCTCCCCCCCCCCCCACCCCACCCCTCTCTATCAGGAGCAAACTTTATCATACTAATGTGCGCTATGGTGGAACAGTACCTCCTTAAAGATTTTTCCTTTAGCAGAAAAACAACTCATCTTACAAAGTGTGGAAGAATCTTGAAGATTCTGTTCCTGTTAAATAACTAATAAATTGAAGGTAATGTTAAATTTAAAAGTGAGGGTGTATTTTACAAACAGACTTTTATCGTTAAAGCTTTTTTGTGGTAAATTTCTTGTGGACTTGAGTAACTGTTATTGTCAAAGAGGTCTACACCAAACCTCCGAACAAAACCTTGGCTGTAGGAACTTGGGGAGGCTCTTTGAATGTGTTACTTCATGCATCTTCACAATTACAGGAAGAATTTATTTCCAGGTCAATTGGGCACGAGGCCAAAGCCAAACACACTGGAAAATTCTGTCGTTTTCATCTGCTTGTTTTAACCAGACTTTAATGTGCATTGTCATGGAATCGATTACAACCAATATACAGATGGGTGATCATATAAAATTCATCCAGTTCTTTTCTACTGTCGCCCACGCTCATTGGTAACATCATAATTGCTATAAAGATATCTTTCAGAATTCATTGTGCAAGTCAAGGCTGAAGATGAACAGCACTTACTGTAAACCTATCTTGAAGGACACTGATGTAATTGCGATTGCATAAAATGAAGTCCACAAAAATAGGCCACAAAAGGTTGCTACTCGAAAAGATAAAACAGACACAATAAGATATCACTGAATTGGGGCAGTTTGTAGCCTTCATTAGTACATTTTTCGTTGCTTTTATAAGTTGTTATTTAATGTATTTTTTAAGTTGTACAAATGGAAATAAACCAACCAACCCCAAAAAACAACAACAAAAAACAACATTATTTCTCAAAAGTTGTTAAAATGGCCTTGTTGTTCAGACAATGGCAACCTCACTTATTCTAATTGTTTACCAGAAGTAGGCTTTTTCACAACTGTTTCACTTGCAAACATTATCCTGAAACAAACCAAAAGAAATGTTTTTTTGAAAGGGAACCTTTGTGATTAACACTAGCAGCTGTAACCACAGCTCAAATGCATTTATAATTGTATGTTCCCACAGTAAAGTATTGTGAACCAGTGATAAACTCACCAGCCCAAAGGAAGCCACTTGAAGGGCGCCCTCAGATGGCCAAATACTACCATTCAAATTGAATATACTATCCCTAGCCGGAACATCTGATGTCACACTTCAAGCCTTCTTTATTATGCCAGAGATCTGCTGTTAAGCCTACTGACATATTCACCTTTGACCTCGCATCATTTCACATGGCTTTCATGGTTCTGGAGATTCGCAGGTAAATTCAACGTACATATTGTGTATACTTATAAAGCCAACACCTGTCCTTATCCTGCGGCTAAGGACAGGGAACCAGTCTACATTTTCCCTTGAGATTACATTCATTAATATATAAAAAAATATGGAAAGTTTAAAGAGTGACTTGGAAGTTTGTTTAACGACTTGAAAAGGGAGGAGATTCCCTCCCATGTGGTTCCAACTAACACCTTAAAAAAAAAATATTTCGCTTGGATTGATGATTGGTTTTCCTTCTTTCTGTTTTCTCCACTCCTTCTAAGGAAACTGACAGAGCCACCTGGGGAAAAAACTTAGGTCACAGGAGGGGAAGAGGTTATGACAGGGGGGTTAAGAATGGGGACAAGGTTGCACTGGCCTTGAACGGCTGGGCCACAGAGGGTCATCTGAGGGTAACAAGCTGGGAGGAATAAGTAGGGCATCATGGTAGAGGAATCAGACTTTTGTAATTATAGAGCACTTTTATAATTTGTACACAAAGAACTTTTGTGAACTAGAGAAGCACTGTGCGTAATCGTACCTCTCAGGACGAACTCCATACATGCATACTTTAATAAGATGTGACCTACATGTGGGACTTAAAGACACTGGACACTTTTGGTAACTGTAATAGACTAGTCTTCACAGTTAGTGAATAATTAGATTTTGAGGTCTCGAAATCAAGCATCTGAAAGCACACAATTTCATGTGACATGAGTGTTTTTTCTTTCATTATTATCTCGCAACTTCGACCGCCAATTGCGTTCAAGTTTTCACAGGTTTGTTATCTTATGCATATGTTGAAATACACCAAGTGAAAATACAGGTCTCTGACAACTACCAATAGTGTCCAGTGTCTTCAAGGGAAAAGAATGACAAGAGCAAGTGAGATGACCAGAAAGTGTTTGATGCTGATGGATGATATGTCAGAAAAAAACATGATAGATCCTAACATGACATGATGGAGCAAACTTACTGAAATTAGTTTGCTAATTAAAAAGAGTTTGACACAGATGGAAAAGTGATTAAATTGAATTGAAACATTAATGAATGATTGGACTGCATTCTCCATTGAATCATTACATCAAAGTGCATTGCTTTTGTTCATTGCTTTTTGTTTTACTTCTTCACATCAAAGTGTGCACTGAAACCCATTTTTCAACTTTCGACTAAAGAAGAAACTGGGAAAAAAAAACAGTTTTGATGCTTCCGTGGTAGTTTTGTGGGACATCAGTACAAATTAATGCTCCACACATCCCTTGAGTTAAATGTAAACAAATCTAAGTTGCACAGTAAGTGTTCACAGATCTGGATACACGCAAACTGCATACAATTTTGCAGTTTATGTGCAGCAATGAGCTCATTCCGTGTTGTTGTAAGGGCAGAACTTTGACGTCTTATCCAAGTCTTTCTTATCTACCCATCCCCATTTCTAGCTTATGAATGATCAGTACTCAAGTATTCCATGCATTGTACACATTACAAATGTTGCCACTGAAAAGGTGCCAGTGAAGCTCAGTGCATCCATGCTGCAACTAGTTGGGTTTTCCTCCCTTTGCAAATAAAATCTCAAGATTAGAATCTTGTTGTCAGAAGGTGACATACTTTCTATCTAGCTTTGGTGTAGATTAATAATACAAATGAGAGAAAAGCTGTATCATGATGGATATACATCCATCTGAATGTTGCATTAAATATTGATAATGATAAGTTAATGGTGCGTAACTCAGACATACTGGGGGTTCGTGCCAAGATCTAGGGGAGTATTGCAGATGGACCAATGGCTGATATTACATGTCGTAATAAATGTAAGGGGATAGATTAATATAACAGGTCCAGGGCGACAGGTGGAGAAGAGCTACGTGTGGTAAATTGATCCTTAAAGAGATTGTATAACTATGGGGTTTATAATAATGTAGTAAATCATTGTCTGTTGAAAATATCACAGAGTTGCGACATAATGGAGGGTGGTGAAGTAAAGGTTTGCCGTAACACCATGTAATGATAATCTCTAAATGAGTTGGGGTGGTTCTGAATTGAATTGTTGGTTTCAACTTGACGTTTCAATCTGATCGTCTTTTGGAGGGTGGTCACATGGTTGCTGGACGCCATTTTGGGTCCAAATATAGTACAAGGCAATGTGCAGTCTAGTCTGGCACCCCATGTACGCATATGCAATTGTTTGGACCAAAACTTGCCTCTCTCTCAATACACAGCTCTGAGCCACTCATGGGAATGTGAAATGGAACACAAACTTGAACAAAGTTTCAGTTTTCTTGAAATAAATTATCATTTAAAAAAAAGCATTATTGTTTTTTTTATATATTAAAAACAAACACTTCAATTATTTCATTTGATACCCAAAGCCACATGGTCATTGGCAACACAAATAAATGCATATTGTGGTATCCATGGCAGCTACCCTTAGTCACAAAGTTGATGAGATGTTACAACATTTGCATGAGGGGTAAGAAACTATGAACCGAGACCCACCAAAACTCCCTGAAAATTTAAACTGCTTCAGAATCATTGGTGAAAAAACCTTAAACGAACAAAAACAGAAACTTGCAATCCAATCAAACCCACTGTACAAACTAATACAGCCGTTATCAGTTCACAAAGCTACAGATTCTGTTTTGGAATCTGCACTGAGAATTTGCAATGATAGGGTCTCAATAATAATAGCTTTGAGTTTATTTAGTTTTTGCTCTAACTCTGCTATGAGTTTATTACCCTTCATTTAAACTGTGTCGCCATTTTAAAAAAAAGAAGTGACTTAATACATTCCAGTGTATTTTCTGGCAGGCAAGACACATTAACACTAGTCAGTCATTTGTGAAATTGCCACATAAAATTAAGAATAGAATAAAAGATAAAAATTAAAAAGGGACAGCAAATTAGTTTTGAGAGTTACATCCTTTCTAAAATAAAAATTTCAAAATTAAATTTTGCTATTTCGATAGTTTTTAAGTTTGTTATGTCTCTGGCCAGCTTCAATGTGTGTACACATTCATGCCTATGGCAAGCAAGTTCAAGTTCTGTGCCTCTTTTTTATATCACAGATCACATGGTCTATACCAGGAGAATTGTGAAGAACAGCTATAAATCTTGAAACTATCAGACGAAAAGAAGTAAAAACCTTTTTGATGGTTTGATCTCACTAATAAAAATATTCTAATCAGCATTAAATTATCTGACGCTTGACATCAACAGATGTTTGATAGGGATTCATGTTGTTATCACGGTCTGCTAGTCAAGCGTAGGAACTCATCGCCCGTTGGGACGGAAAAAGCAATGAAGTTAACATATTCTGCTACAAAGTTACATTCAACTTCTGTCTGTTTGTACTATTTAAGTTTGTCTTATTTCAGAGTTATAACAACTTCAGCTTTTTCCTGATAAGTCAAGTACTCATATTCTTATGTGTTAATTAAAGGCAAGATAAACTATTGGTAATTGTCAAAGACCAGCATTCACACTTGGTGTATTCCAACATGATAACAGACCTATAAAGATTTGGACTCAATAGGTCATCAAGATGAAAGAAAATATTAAGAAAAAACACCCTTGTTGCAGATAACGATGTACTTCCAGACACCTGCGAAAGGCTACACGCCTGAAGCCTTTCTTAGAAACAAAATGGTGTAAAAATTACCCGTTTCTCTTCTTTTAAAGGCAGTCAACAAACAAACCTGCTTAGCACAGAAAAATATTGTTAGGCAGAAACAGGTTACCACCCAGACTGAATGCTGTTTATACTGTTAAGACTGGTGCCCTATTATTAATTTGCTCAACAAAAGAATTTGCTTTGCAATATTTTCTTGTTAAAACCTTTTTAAGTGGGGCATAATGTCTAACATGGTAACAAACAATATGTTTTTATATGTTTTGTTTCAGGCAAGTTGGCAACAAATGTATTAATTTCCGAGGTGCCTTAATGGGTTTTCTCCTTCAATGCCGAATGCAAAAAACACTCTATAAATTAGTAACATACCATGAAGTTCATTAGTTATTAATGTAAACTGGTTACGCTCATGGCCGCCCACATCTATGTGGGTTCAACTGAAAGAACACTACACTATGAAGTAGGTCATTGCTTCATGGTTGATGCGGTTTATAAAACAGGTTTCTACGTAGTTGCGTCAAGCACATGCTATTAGTTCCGAGCAAGTGCTTATTATGAGCATGGTATGAGGGTGATCTCCACAAAACAGTTTAAGAATGGGGCATGAGGTTACGTATATAGGGTATTATGTCAATGCAGACTGGTTCCGTTCCGGTCATACTGTATTCATGTATTATGGTTAAACGACTTTCAAAATAGTGGATGAGGACTGTTGCATTGACATACAAAATGTTCCTGGAACATAATGCAAAGAAATCTGTCCCAACACGGGGATATTTTGTGAGAGGTAGCTTATTATGATGCGAGAGGACTTTTATATTATCTGCTAAAGACATGGCTTTGGTTCTGGCTGAGGCCATGTCAGCCATTTTGAAGCCAATTTAAAAACCACAAACAAAGAGTAGATCTCTTAAGTACTTGTCATTAAGGCTTTTTGATTTACATGTACTTATTCACACCCGATACAAACAGGGTTACATACATACATAGAGTTGTAATTGCTTTATCTCATTAATGTTCAGTCAATGAAGGACATGTTCATGCCATGTTTCTGCTTTTAATGCGTGTAAACTGTGGCTGACAACTACATTGTTAATCTGAAACAATGCCGGAAATGATGGTTCCAAGGCAATGATATATTGAAACTCAGTTTCTTTTTTAGAGTCATATCCTTATTGCTGATGAATTGGCAAATTGCCCAAGGATGCGACTGAAATACCAAATACATCTTGAGTGGCATATGCAGTATACTCTGTGAACTACAATTAGCAAGACATTCAAATGTTTTCTATGCCATTTGAATGCCAAGGTCGTTGAATGAGGATGAATAATCAGGCAATGAAACTCAGAGGGGGGGGGGGGTGGTGCAATAATAAATAAAGAGGCAGGGTTATAAATGAGCTCCATGTTTTGCAATTTGCCGGTTGATATGATCTAAATGAAAAGGTCTGTGCTTCTGTTTCAAGGACTGAGAAAGATAACAACAACAACAAGTCTAACATGTTATCTAGGTTAGGGAGGTAGCCGGTACAATCATGGTTGGAGAAATAGCATTCACGAGGGTTCTTATTTTTTGTTTGTTATTGATGCATCTAATCTGTACACACTAAATAGAGTGTACAGAATTCCACCTTCAAAATTAACGGACAATTCAATAACATTTTCTACAACCATTTGACAAATAACAGCAAATGAGTTTATGAAATATATATTCCACTTTTAGGCATGCTGTTAACAAAGTTGACTGTATGCTGCTGCTACTGATAATGTAGCCAGAACATCCAACGTTTGTGGATCACTGGGTTTGTAAGACCAGTAGCTGTAGTTACCCTTAGAAACCAGTCTAATTTGGTTGTAGTGCTAAAAAGTATCAATATCTAACCAATAGAGGGCGCACTTTCATTTTAACAGTAGGCTACTTCAATACCACAATGTCCACTTAGCAAATGCAACATTCTTGTTCATATTATTATCAACAGCTAAAGTCAACAAATGCCTCAAGATACAGATAGAATATACTTGAATCTCTTCTAATATTAAACCCCTCAAAAACCACAAGTACCCACTTCAAATCCTAGGTAAAACGAAACGCCTAACCCTATATCACACATGCTAGGCAATATTATAGTTTTTCCTATTATGATATCCTTATTTCTGTTCAAGTAATTGTCAACATCCATCACTACCTGCGCATGCAAAAGATAAATATATAGCCCTGCAAATATGAAAATTTTATCATTTGAAATTCCTCTTTATCTAAGAGGTTGTTGAGGTCCGTCAACAATGCGTTCGAGACTCCCAATCTTCTACCTAGAATAAGTTGAAAGGCATCGGCTGTCAAAATTGTGTGTCATGCCAGGTACCTCTGAGTTTGTTACAGTGTAAATAAACAAAATAACTTTCACTGATGAAAATATCAGGGTCCGAATTTCAAACTTACAAATGGTACATATTTTAAAATGGAGTCTGCTGCTATTTTGTAACCTACCTGTACCAGCGATGACGCCTTCCTTGTAGCTATGAAGACACAGAATGGATGAGGATGTCCTCTGGATAACTTGAGCTGGCTCACTATAAGAATGGCAAAATATATTGTAAAGAAAATTCCGTAAGAACCAAATATTTATTCATTTTACAAAGAAATAGCGTTAGATTTCACTAAATATATTCACAAGACAATATAATTATCTATTACAAACTGCTTTAAGTGTAAACTTATATCAAGTTTTAACGACTACTTAATCACAAAATACAGATGTGTTGCAAAAATAATCAATTACAATAACTGTGGGAGTTTTTCAAACTGCTGTGTGAAACAGAAAGAGCCGAGTATATTACCTGTGATTTCTGATATCCATTATGTGTAGAGTACCATCTTGACTTCCAGCAATAACAAACTCACTGGAGAGGAATGTGCAACAATTGAAGGCTGAGGATCCTTTTACATGGAAGACCTAAACAAAACATCAATAAAACAAAAATAAAATATAAAAGCAACCAGGGTATTTATGGAGATTTAGGACCAGTGCTTTAGCTAGTCTATTAACACCCCTTGTCCTGAGGTCTTTATCCAGTGTTAAAGACCAAGCACAACACTTTATTCAGATTCACTGGTTTAAATGGTGTCAACATTTAATGCAATCAAAATGACAATAAAGTTGACATTAACATTAAATATTAAGGAAAATGTATATGGAAAATTAAGACTACAGCAAGCAGTATTTGATACCTTCTTCCTGCTTTGTAATCCAACGCCTATTAAATCTCCACCTTCAGTTGCTATCAAAAGTAACTTCCCTGCAGTACCAACTTCCTCATCAGCTGCAAGATAAACAAATAAATACATCATTAAAACAGTTATACGCCCATTTCAAATTCAACAGTCAAATTAACTGGACCCACCTACCTTCTAAGCTAAAAATAAGCAGGATACCAGTCAATAATTGTACAAGTTATATAGGAATTTGGCTGGCAACTTTTTTTTGGTAGCATAATTTGTTTTGCTAAACTACTTTTTGTGTCTAAGCAGCTTTAGGAAATTGGGCCCAGGTGACTTAAGTTGTGAAAATACGGTGGCTTTTTTATCCAAGAAATCAATGCTGTATTCTGCTGACACCTTCACATGTGACTTTGATTGTATCTTACTTTATAATTTTTGCCAAAAGATCAGCGCCGTACGTTGAAATAAAACCAACAAGAAACCTACTTTCAAAGAACAAAGTTTTAGACCTGTTATTTCTAGCATATCATAAACCACCAATGGCCAATCAGTTTCTATAAAATCAATACATATTGAATAACAGATTATGATAATACTGCAAAAAACAAAGTTTCATCTTACATGGGGGATGCTCAGGACTTCCTAAATCAACAGAATTACAGACTTGAGAGATGGCGCAGGAGTTGATGATGTCAGTTCCCTGGTAGAGAATCCCTAAGCATTTGGAGTTACCACAATTCCACAATCTTGCTGTACCATCACGAGAGCTGGTGACCACATTACGCCCTCTGTCTACTATAGCAGTACAGGTCACACCTACATGGGAGGAAAAAATTCGGTAAAAGATCAGGGGGTCGATTTCACAAAGAATTAGGACTAGTCCTAACTTAGGACTAGTCTTAGGAGATAAAAACTTAAGGCTTGTCCTAAGTTAGGACAAGTAACTTGTTCTTCTCGAGATAAGACTAGTCTTAACTCTTTGTGAAATCCACCCCAGGGACAGATTTAAGGGCTCCACTTATTGCAGAATTATGCACCTATAGGCCCTTTTCAAATCCACGGCTTTGGTTCAGACTAGCTTGGCCCCGTGGTTGCTTTGACAAATGCGCATGTTTTGCGTGAGCGCTCAGGGCTTTAGACAACAGGACGGAGCCTGGAGCTGAATCCAAAGCATCAGTGTAATGGTAAAAGCCAAATAATAGCACTCTCTGTGTTACTCCAACTTACCCCCAGTGTGTCCCCTTATGGTTACTGGGCAGCTTCCATCTTCAGCCGACCACACCTTGATTTGTAGGTCAAGTCCACCAGTCAAGACGACCACACCCGAGGGGAAGAACCGACATGTGCTGACCTCACCGGCATGACCTTTCAACTCTCTCTGAACCAAAGAAATCAAAGAAAGTTGACAAAAAAGAAGAAAATCTCACTTTAATCCAAGACAAATGAAAGAGACATGGCCCAGCCAGGACCCAATGTCATGGCTCTGCTAACCGCATAATTCTGTTCTTACTTACAAGGGTGTGCTTTGCAGAGCCCCGTAAGCGCAGAATTCTGAGATAAGCAGAGCCATGAACAAGGACCCATGTTTCTGAAAACAGTTTGTGGAATCAATTCAGATCTATTGCTGTACATAATTTTAACATGATAGTCATAATCACGTCAAGCTCCTAAACAGATACGCTCTTTAAAGTATCTCCACGAGCTCATTTCACTCAAATAATCTGGTGTGGTTTTAACATCTTCTACTTTAAATGTTAGTTCAACCAAGATTGAGAACCTCTTGCTCTGTTCAGCGTGCTTTTGCCAAGGCTGCACATGCTATTAGAACAAGCTCACTGCCACACGATGTCAAACAACCTCTTTGAACATCTCCAAGAGAGAATTGAAATCCCATTTGTTTCGCTAGGTTTTTCTGTTCAGTTGTTCTGAAAATGACTTTTGTGTCCCTCTAATGCTTTCTGTAAAAACCTAGAACGGTGATAAAAATATATTATCAATGAATATTATTGGTTTTGATGATGTGCTATGAACACATATAACCAAACGCAAACCCCCTTTGTTTCAATGTGCATTTTGTCCCTACTTACTCGCACAGTGCCATCTGATGTTTGCCAGATTCTCAAGACATCGTACGAGTCTGAAGACACTCCCAGGCCACCACCAGAAGAAACATCAATGCTGATCACCTATCATATCAAATACCATGAAAAAATATCATGATTTTTATCAACAGTTTTGACCAAACTCATCAGCAGGCAAGGGGGTGTCGGTATAAGCCTTTATGAAGTATGGCGGACGTGATATGAGTGTACTGTTTGGTTTGGGTGTATACACACAAATTTACCCAAACCTTATAGTGTTGTAGCATTGTGTCCGCCATACGTCAAAAAGGCTTATTATAAGTCGTTGAATTGCACTTCCCAAAGTCAAATTTTGCAAACAAATAATAATGAGCTTTATAGGCCTATGAACCCTGTATTTTTTGTTTTCATCATCTCCATTTTTGTAGTTCTCTGTATACCTTAAGTATACACAGATCACTGATAAATAAAGGTACCAGTCTAATTCCCATCCAGCCTCAGTTTCACTGTAATTTCTCTGCTCCTCCATCCATCAAAGTCATTTCAACTCTACTAAGTAAGCTAACATGCCTAGCTTCTATAACAAGCCAGTTTGGTTCGGTGAAACAACAATGATCCATCAAATTCGTGGAAGAACTAAAAAAATGATTCTGTAGGAATTTGCTACTGAATATTAAAGGAACACGTTGCCTTGGATCGGTCGAGTTGGTCTTTGAAAAGGGTTTTGTGACCGTTTGTTATAGAATGCATATGGTTAGAAAGATGATGTAAAAGTAGAATACAATGATCTACACAAATATGCCTCTAAATTGCGTGGTTTTCTTTTTACCTCGTCCAATAACACGGTCGGCCATTTATGGGGGTCAACATTTTGACTCCCATAAATGGCCGACGGTGATAGTTCGCGACGTAAAATAAAAACCGTGCAATTTTGAGTGATACTTGTGTGGATCATTATATTCTACTTTTAAAACATCTTTCTAAACATATACATTTCATAACAAACGGTTTCAAACGCTTTTTATAGACCAACTCGTCCGATCCAAGGCAACGTGTTCCTTTAAGAGAGGTAAAAGGATATAAAGCCCAATACTTACTCCTTTTTTATGGATGTTTGCAAACTCAGTGCTTGGTGCAATGAATTTAGTGGTGATCGATTTCTCCGGATAAGAAATACTTATTGCTCTCTGTGAAATAGGAATAAAAAGATAACAAGGTGAATTAAAAATAACCTTCAACAAAGAGTTATGACCCTTGATTTAGTCTTTATTCCTAGATTTAACCGAGTCATCGCGTCCGTATTGGACTTTCTCGCTTGGTTAAACTGATCTGGTCAATCGTCCTGGGCACCTTTGGCTCGGTTAATTTACCCACTCGGGTCTAGTCTTGGCCCAAGACGATGGTGCTTGATTCTGGATAGTATACCACGCGCGGTTGAATCGCCAAAGCGCGCCCGCCACGGTATGATTTAGTTACGTGGACGGCTCGAAATCTAGACTACACTCTGCAAGCTACCATCGTCTTGGCAATCCTGCAGCGCTGTGTTAACTTTTTCATTGTTTTCTTCTACAGCTTTCTGTAGAACCAATCAGCGTGCGATCGTTGTAATAAATTAACATAATGTATTAGTTGACCCCGGGGTCATTCATGTTATGATTACACGGCATTGGCAGTTCAATGTTTGTCGTGGAGGAAAAATCGTAAGAAAATAGGAAATATTCACGATTATGAATGCTAAAGATGAACAAGTGAGCCGAAGCTATATTGATCTGCTATCTAGATGGCAATTAATGAACGACTATGTCACAATATACCAGCTAGTGCCCTCTCTGCGGACGGTCTGGTTTTGCGATAAACTCCGCCAGTTCTCGTGTGCTTCGTCTGCTGCATGCAGGCAGCAGTTGGACCATGGAGGTAGGATGTCCGGGTGTGAATAAACTATAGGGAACTAGAGCATGATACCACATACGACCAACGTTTGCAACTGAGCAAGTCATGGATCCCAAGTCATTATGTAACTGTCAGTGTCACAAAGTGGTGAGTGGAGAGAATCTTGTTTATATTGATCGAATCTGTATAGAATTAGAAAACGTAAAGTCATACATTTGTAAGTAGTCATTGTTTGTCATGTTTGAATACTTCAAAACTTGTTATTCATGTAGGTAGACCTCCTTCCTGCTAAATAGCAGTGCTATTTCATCATGCGAAGCACAATTTTCTTGTGTCTCACTTATGGAAGGGCAGCTCGTAAAAGTATTGCCTCACCAAAATCCACTTCGCATTCGCATTCGAAGGAAGTATGAGCCTACTCCTTGGTTTTGTTTCGGTTTGGAACGAACATAGCCCAGCTTTATGTGAGATTGGATTTGTCTGACTCGAGTCACCAACACTTCAATGCACACAGATACATATCCCTCGATTTGAAAATGGCTCATTGGCTGACATTTTTTTTTTAACTTACATTTTTCTTCTGTGCACAAGCAATTAACACTTGTTTGCAATTGCTATAGTTGGGTTGATTGATGATCGTAACCCTCGCTGGTCAACGGTTTAATATTAATAATCAAAACAGATATACATTTTACATTAAGCTTGATGCAGAACAAGTTTAGCACAATGAGACCCAATATAATCACTGAACTTATTCTATGATTTGTATTTGTTTCATTCTTCTGATAGGGCACATTTCCAGGAGAGGAGTCTGCTTTTAGAGAACTGCTGCATGCCCACCTTGGGAGTACTGATACTTTTTAGGCCTCGTCTTGTCAGATGAATGGGTAGTCGACTGCTCTGCAATTAAGGAATGGAGTTCTTGATTCAAGAGAGACAAATCTGTGACAGAATCAAGATTCAAGCGTATATAATTGTGGAAGAGATATTTTGCTGTTTTGCAGAGGAAGTCTCAAGAGAAAAGGAAAAGATGGAACATCATATTAACTGTCAATCAAGAAAGACGTATGTGAAGAACTGTACTCTACATTTTGCTGCAAAGTTCCACCACTGTATCACAATTTATTGTCAACATGTATCATACCATACCAATACAGAGATTGACTTTCAAGACGAGTTTACATAGCTTTTTCAACACTGTGGGAACTGTGTGCATACTCTTAGCAACCGATGCTTTTGGACTGGGGTTGATGTTTGTCATTATTTTGAACACCAAGATGAAAATGTACAACTAAGTGGAAGAGTTGGGCGAGATGAGCAACATGGTCTTTCAACTGCCTATCTAAGACACAGAGAATCAGATAAAAACTGCATTGCACCCCACAATGTAGAAGAGTGGTCGTAGGCTCAGCCGCTCACACAAGTACATAGTACAAACAGTATTGTGTATAACTGCTGTGATACCTGTGCACTTTAAATGCTGCTGTGGGAAAGCCTGTGATTGGCGACTAGTGGTACGCACTACGATTGATGTCGAAATCGCAACTAGTTATTGCTTAGTCGAGTTGCGACTGCCATTATTCACCTACTCCGTAAATCGAGCCACCACAACAACTAAAATAGTTGCGACTATTCCTGCTTGCTGAAAAAATTGTGTCCCTCACAGTCACGACTTTTCATGACAACATAATTTACCTATGAAACACAACCAGACATCAGTAAGCCTGGGCCACTAGTGTAAGTTACTACTCGACTAGTCACACCTCAAAAAGTCATGACTACGACACTAGTCACGACTTGTTTGCCGCAGGGGCAATATGGTAAATTTCGTGCTTAGAGGATTGAAGGATTGTCACTGGTGTCACTGACTGTGTTTCGTAAAGAAATTATGTTGCCATGAATAGTCGTGAGCGATACAATAGACAGTTCACCATACAGGAAGTTGTTACTATTTTTGTAGTACACGATTATTCAATTAGGAATTAAAAAAAGTAGTCGCAACACGACTAGTGATTTTAATAATCTCGACTGTGCGACAAGTTTGACACTGTGTCGCACTAGTCACCCAGCCCTAGACATAAAGTGACACAATCCTTAAATCCTTTCAGCGTGAGTTTTACTCTATTGCACCTGCAGCAAATAATACGTCGCAATGCATTTTGGGGCATGAAAAATGACAAGTGTGTTGAAGTTGCGACTATTTGAGGCACGAATAGTTGAGAAGCAAATTTCACTAGTCGCTCAGGCTTTAATTGTGGGGTATCGTTGTTACGATAGCCTGTTTACAAACCTGATCATTTTAATAGCCACTGTTCTGTGAAGAATTTGTGTTTGGCAATAAAGAAATCAATTTTATGAACAAGTAATTTGTGTTGGCCTTTATTTAGAAATAATTTTAATTAAACTGTATCAATTGTTTTTAGACACAATACATCATTGTTAATTATAACATACTATTAGGTATTCATGTGATTGTGACACAATTAGTAGCCCTAAAGTTTAATACATGTGCAAAGTCATATGAGTCGATGCCTGAACGACAATTAAATTGTACATGTACAGTGAATAGTGTTTGCTGTAGTAAAACTACTATATACGGTAGTATCATGGAGGTTTCTACCTCCATGTGAGTATAATCATGGAGGTACCTCCATGGTATAATATATGCACTGCGGGTAGTTCGTCTGTCTGTGGTTCATGTGATCTGCCCACGACAAATCATTCGGGAAGTATAAAACCATAAAACAAACACGACACGTAACGAAGATGCAAGCATTTTGTTTCTTAATTCCTCCTTAGTCAGTTTTCTCTTAGACATTCTGTAGTCAGCTATTCTTCAGAATAACGACAATAATTATTATTTGGTTTTCTGGGAAAAGGGGATGTAGAATTTAAATCCCTGCATTGCGTTCTTTATGGCTAGGCAAACCATACTGTATCACTCGTTCGTCCCGAACGTCCGACCGTGGCCCGACTTCATTTCATACTGTTGGGCGCTGCCATGTTGTTCACATATTGAATATGCATTACACAACCTTGACAACGGCCTTATTTACATAATACGGCAACGCCCACAGTGCACGCAGCACTGCAGGATTGCCAAGACGATGGTAGCTTGCAGAGTGTAGTCTAGATTTCGAGCCGTCCACGTAACTAAATCATACCGTGGCGGGCGCGCTTTGGCGATTCAACCGCGCGTGGTATACTATCCAGAATCAAGCACCATCGTCTTGGGCCAAGACTAACTCGGGTCTGGTAAGTTACCTGGGAGGAAAACTTCCTGGGCTGTTCGCATTGGACTTAAAATGGGTAAGTTACCCATTGGCTCGGTTAGTTTACCAAAATTATGTCCAGTGCGAACAGGGCTTAAGGTACTTTGTGGCAGTCTGTGGTAGCAATTTACTGAAGGGTTTCAACATCTCTTATTAGCTGATGTGAAGTATGCAAACTCACAGTGGATCTTTGCAAGCTAACTAAGATCTACTTTGAATGTGCGTACTGTATGTGAGTCTTTTGCAAAGAGTTATATACCTTAGTAACATCTAGGACTCTGAATCCTTCTGAAGCCACGATTTGAGGGATTCCTTTATTGTCAAGTCCATGAGACTTCAGCTCACCTTGGATGCTATTCTCACCTGGCAAAGATATAACAGAAATATTTCATCATTCTTTCTTTTCGATAACAACTTATATTAGAATAAAAACTTTGTAGGAGGGGGCTTACCAGTTTAGCAGTGCATTGGTGTAAAAAAACCTACCTTAAATATAAAAACCCAAAACTTTGTTACATCTCCAAAATTTCAAAACTTACCCGGTGTTTTGCACATCACCCAAGCTTGGCCTTCACTGCGCCTAAAACAAAAAATATGAAAATGAACATCATATTTAATGCAATACCACTTTGCAATGATGCAATGGCGTAACTGGACACTTTCATTGAACGGGGGGGGGGGGTATGTGGGGTCAAATAAAGTGGGAAGAGTGCGGATTTCGTTGTATCAAAACATTCTTGTATATTTTTTATTTAGGTTCCTGTTTACTCTGAGTGACTCAAGCTAGCTGAGTAGCCAGTCAGCCTAATTTCAGTTTAGGCTAGAGTTTAACACCTTACTTTTTTTTTTTTTTATTCTGTGCACTGTTCGACTCTGGTGCTGTTTGCGGATGGTTAATGTTCCCACATAATGAATGGACTGTAGTTGCGATAACGTAATTACCCTCCTCCCGATGGCCGCAAAGGCAGTCTAGTGACTCTGTGTGTGACAAATACTGCCTTGGCTAAAGTCAATAATCTAAACTACACACTAGAAGAGCAAGTTCGATCAGGGTACAATCGTCAACTAGTGCTGGTTAGTTTGTTACGTACGAAGCGCATGCACGCTGCAATAAAAGTGCGAACGACTATAGATGTTTTCTATCTCTCTAGCGACCGTATGTGAAAAAGGTGAACCATAGCTCTAATCTATGCCGTGAACACATAAAAAGTCCATATTCGCTTCTTTTTAGCTACTTTAAGAATAATTGGTCCTCTCTGGCTCTGCCTGCAGCACACTGTGATATGATAAATTGATACTGGTAACCAAAGATACGACCAACCTTACACTACAGCCTCGATAGATGGTCGCGAAAAGTCGACTAGACTGGTCCAACTATCGTTGACTTACGCGGGTTCGATTAGAGTTAGTCGAACTATGGTCGTTGATCGAACTTGCAAGTTGCACAAAGTTATATCCTCCTCTTACCAGTTTTCACGCTATTATGCCTTTTTCTTTGAATTGGGAAAAAAATAATGATACCTTATAATTATCTTCATTCATTTGTTAAAGCCATTGGACCCTTTCGGTACGGAAAAAAAAAAAAAGTTCACAGATTTACAAATAACTTACAGGGTTTACAGAAGGTAATGGTGAAAGACTTCTCTTGAAATATTAGTCCATGAAATGCTTTACTTTTTGAGAAAACGGTAAAACAATATAAATTCTCGTTAACGAGAATTACGGATTTGTTATAAACACATGTCATGACACGGCGAAACGCGCGAAAACAGGAGTGGGTTTTCCCGTTATTTTCTCCCGACTCCAATGTCCGATTGAGCCTAAATTTCCACAGGATTGTTGTTTTATATATAAGTTGTGATACACGAAGTGGGGGACTTGGACAATACTGTTTAACGAAAGTGTATAATGGCTTTAATATGAAGTCTGCAAACATATATTAAAACTTGATGGACATTGAAACGTTCACACCACACACCGATCTTCGATGACTTCAACTGGCCCCATTTGTTTTGAGTTTTTCCTGTTTTCACGGCAAACAGGAAAGTATGGTTGGATAACTTTCCGTATGGCGCCACCACTTTTTCACCATTTTTTACAAAAAGGGATTTCTCATTGAGGTAAATTAGATACTATAATTATTTCATATCGAATGAAAAAGTGGTGGCGCCATACGGAAACTTTTCAAAATATTTAAAAAATACCAAACTTTTTGCATTTACAAGCGCAAATAACCAGTGGAGCCTTACGTGTTTCTAAGTTTTGGTCAAGGGAGAGGAGACTCTTTGCTTGGAAAATAAAACCACACAATTTTTATCTAGGGACGGTTTACATCGCGCACAGAAAGGTAAACTAAAAGATATGCCACGATTTTTAGGGACACCTCGAAAACAGGACCTCTCCTGATACATTTGAATTGAATTGAACTACTCAGTGTCTGAGCTGAGACTAACAAACAAACAAGTTTACTTACCATAGTGATTCCTCCCAATCACTTTGCAAGATCAATCTTGCCGTCATTTTGTATGTTTCTGGGCACTTTTATGAAGCAATTCTATGTTTTGTTTTGGCCTGTTGATTTACTTTTACGGTGTTGTTAAATGGCGCCCGCTAACGCTTTGAGTTGTTTAGTTTTCCTAACGGTGCCATTGAATGGCGCCCTCTTCGGCATGAGACACGTTAGTTTACTTAACGGCGCCTTTAAATAGCGCCCTCTTTCGTTTGCACCTACGCGTGTGTGAAGATTTGACCTTTGACACAACCCAGCATGCACTGCGCGCAAAAAAGTGATCCTTAATGCGCGCGCAGACAATTCATGACGTCATTTTATTATCTTTCTAACGCATGAGGGCGGTATTTAAGCCCACCGTTAAATTCCTCGATTTAGAGGGCGGTATTTATGACCGCCGTTATTTTGAACACATACGCCTGCAGCAGACGACGACAAGCCTTCCGACACTGGCGCCCGCAGCATGTAATTAGTTTTTAAAGCACTTTTCAAGTTGACGGCAAACAGGTAAAGTAACAATTTCCTTCCTAAATCAGAATTATGGTTTTTCAATAATTATTATGAGCAATTATTGAGGTGGAGAAGTGACAATGTTGAATCTCGCACCCTTTTTCCTTTCGTCGTCAGTGACAGTGTCGTCTGCTAGCTAAACTTTTTCCCATTTCATAGCTGGAGGGCCGGGTGTTGTGTTGAAAGAAAATCGAACAATTATAATTTTTGCATTTATTTTACTTTTTGACCAAAAAGTGTTTAAGTTATTTGACGAAAAAGTATTTATGAATGGAAATCAAAGTGTGTTGAATCGGTTTTCAACTAATTTAAACTCACCGAGGCCTGGTTCTTGATCATTTACCTCGACTTCGTCTCGGTAAAATTATCAAGAACCAGGCCTCGGCGGGTTTAAACCACTAGTTTGTTTTCTACTAACCCTATTTGAGGTCATGGTGGCTAAAAAAACACCTTGTACCAAATTGCGTGGCTGCAACAATGCCTGAAAGATCTCACCTTTACTTACACCCAACCAAAAAGGTAAAAGTAGAGGTCATGTCCTAAATTGAAATTTTCAAATGTTTTCCTAGAACATAACAAAAATTCATATTTTAGTTGTTGTTGACACCTTTACATAAACAAATTGTTTCAAAAAAGCAACAATATTAGGCGTGTCTGGCCGGGCGTATTGGTTGATTACACAAATGAATGGTCTCTTATGTGATAAAGACATTACAAAGTAATTGAAGTATCATTATTCAATTGAAAAACACAATCCAAACTTGCCCAGTTGTGATTTTACTGGCCCGATGCTAAAATCACTGGCCTTGGGCATGCATGAAGTCCAGTGTTTGAGCCCTAGGAGGCACACCCACACACCTCAATTTCAACACCAAACCAAAGCTATCTACTTTTGTATAAGCAATTTCTATTATGGAGAAAAGTATCTAGGTGGAAATAAGGCCAAAAAACAAACACACCAGTTGATCATCCTGGTAATTACTACCAAAGAGGAGGATGAATTTTTTTCAAATTTGTTTTTCTCAAGAAGTTGAGCCATACTTAAAGTTGCTACCTTTGTAGAACTTTAAAAAGTCTAAAGTATGGGTCAATTTAATAAGTTCCTGAAACAATGTTTATTGGGCGTTTTTGTTGTTGTAGTATTTAGTCATTTTGGGCTGGTGCAAAAATTCAATGGGGGGGGCATAGTTTATTGAACCAAAATCATAACATAAAAGAAATCACAAAATCTGGTGATGACTGTTTGCTCCTATAATAACGAACATTTATTTCTGAATATATACATGTATAATTATATACATAATTTACTGGAATGAAATAAATATCACGTGTCAATATCCACATATAACAGATCAAATCACAATGACTACACTATGATGTACAGTAAGTGTACTCCACATCATCGGACTATTATTAGGATTACAAATTGAACAGCAATTAGCACTTTCTTGATGCCTACATGTAAAACACAATATTAGTTTCTATACACTGCTGTCCATCCATGCAGTGGCATAACCAACAGGAGGGGCGGAATCCCCCCCCCCCTAATCAAAATGTCCAATTACACCACTGCATCAATGGAAGGAAAATGTTTTGCCAGACTTTAGGATGAAGGTGCATCAAGTTTTCCATGCACAGACCAAGCCCTCTGTCACAATTTGCAAATTAAACTTTATTCTTAAAATGATAGGAGTTCATTTTCATGAGTTTTTGTTCAAAGAAGAAAGCACTGGAACACTTTCACAGGATTCTGTTTTAATATTCATAATTGATTTCGCTTTTCTGTTATTGCAGCCCTGCTGTAATTATGACATACTTTGTGTAGTAAAGTTGTCTACCTAAATGTTAAAACTCTGTAAATTAAATAATAGTATATTAAGTAAGACTAAACATAATATCCTGTGGTTATTAAGTTCTTTAGCCCTGCCGATCTATAAAACAAGTATATTGACCCAAAGCAGTATGATTTTAAATCATTTAGAGTAGCTGTAAATAAGTTCTAATACAAACCATAACAGTATATATAAAAATTTGTCGGTTTTTTCCTTTGTACTTTCCATCAAGTTCCATGAAATTTGCCGCAACTTGTCCAACTTCTCTAAAAGATACTCAATATGAGATGATAATTTTGGCAGAGAGACAAGTATTTGTTCATATTAAACCCAAGTCTCGATATTGTGTGACCAGCTCTGATGAAATTTGATTTCACTGTAAAAACTGTCAACAAATTATACAAAATCTCTCATGAGCTGGGTTTACTGAAACAAATACACTTGTTTATAATAATTGGAAACAAGCGTCACCAATTCCCCAACTGGTGGGTAGGTGAAGCTTTGATGTTCACTCTCATGTTCTACACTAACTTACCACATGATAACCTTAAGTCTACTTTCTATACATATCTACCTGCATGCATTGTGCATGCCACATATGAACAATAAGGGAAGATACAACATTAGTTGTCGGATGAGTACATCCATTCCAATTCATTCAATTCTACATCATACAAATACTCTACATCATGGACTAACAACTGTTTGGTATGAATTCCAGACAAGCATAGATCAACAGCAATAGACCCCTTGCATAACGCGAAATGCTACAATTTCATGCACAAAGAATAGCTATCGTCCAATAATTATTTGCCTCCTTCAACACCAGTGAGGGCGCTTTTTGACTCCAATGAAGAAATTTATGAGCATGTTACGTCAAATGCAAGGGGTCAATGTGTGTAGCTTTTTGTAAAGCACCAAAAACGATGGTGTTTCACCAACCACGCAATGTTCAATCAATGCCTTTTCTAATGTTATACATTCCCCCGAGATGATTATTGCACTGACAATTGACCATCATTCTCAAGATAAATACATGAATCTCCATCTTCAATCTATATTACTGACTATAATGTAGTTGCCTAGTTAAACATCAAAGCATACAGTAGCAACTGATTTTGACGGACTGTGTTATTTATACTGGAAGATATGATCCATGTCACAAAGGAAGATAAATTTAACCAATTCACTAAGAAATAACTATTGACGGACTGACACAGCCTTGGTCAGTTTGGAATACATACCCCATGAAAATTGCACCCTATGAATAAAGTTTGTATCCCAGCCCAGTCTGGAGCCGGTTGTCTTTTTCCTTACAAACTGCTCACCGACCAAAAACTACCTCGGGCATGCAAAAAATAGTAAATGTCCTGATGTTTCGACCCTAGCAGAGTCTGCAAGAAACGTCAGGCCATTAGTTATTTTTTTGCTTTGTATAACATATTACATTTCATTTTCGAATGATTTTCAACTGGCTAATTTTTACGATGTTCCGATGGTTGTGCCAACCCTTTCAACAATTTATGTCACATTTAACTAAACAAGCATAAAAAGTTTCTTCTCTCTTAACAAGCAGAGGATTCCCTCCAACCCTCCAACACACTTTTCTTTTGGAATGTTTAGCAACTTGAATTAAATAATGTCAGCAACGATTATTTTTGCTTGACTAACTAGCACTTCATCTTCGTTGTTTAAAACCTTATTTGAATATCAGAAGCGAAATTAATTGCATAGATGCAGACTAGTCTTATTGGGCAAGCTATTCAAAAACACACTAAATGTTTGCAAGGATTTCAGGTATGGTTAGCTGCTTGCACACATGTTTGTATTTATTTGTTGTCTCGTTCATGAATTTCAAGGAAATCCTTACCCAACCGGTAGTCCTAGGAGATATTGAAAAAGTATGGCTAGTCCTAAGTTAGAAAGAGTAACTGTCCTAACTCGAGATAAGACTAGTCTTAACTCTTTGTGAAATCAACCCCTGAATGGTTTTTTTTACAGTAATGATTACGTCCTCGTAAATGTGTTCAGTATTTGATGAACTTTTAAGGTGAGATATGGAATTGAAACTTAAGAATAATTTAAAGTAAATTCAAAAGATAAGTTTTTTTTAAATGCTAGAATACAGCTTGACTTGTTTGGTTGTTGGATTACTGGTCCAGTGCCATAGAGCTATATAATACTGGGTATTCATAATACTCTATGCCCAGTGCCCAGATAACTGGACTTTGGACAGTGGGAATTTTGAGCCCTGTGGTTTCTCCAGGGGTCCTTTTTGACACCATACACATAGTGACATTGTGTACAAAGTATTACATAATTAAAGGGGTGTTTCCATATTGTCTTTTAGGGACTCTACTGTAGCTCCAAATTTAAGCACCAATGTAAAAATAAAATTGCAATGTGGATGCCTTGGCTATCCACTTACAGCCCAATTTGGGCTCTGATGCCAGACTTCACAGCTCTTACTGCTCTCTACTGCAAGAGCCATTCTAGCACAAACAGTGGCATCCCTCATACAAGAATGGAAGTCAAGCCTGCCTTGCCCATCATTTCTATAGAAAGTTTCCACCGCAGTTTACACTTTAATTCCTTCATGGACTGTTCACATGCAAACTAACTAAAACTGACTCCCACCCCACCCCCATTGATAATTGAAAGCCCTAGGTACATACACAAAGCTTTATAACTTTAAAACCAATGTCGGGTAAGCCTAGAGTCAAAATAGTTTTGCATAAAATATCAAGAGACTATGCCACGGTCAGATTTCTGAGCATGTTTCCCAAGCATTTTTTGATCGCAGTGAAATTTCAATATTTTAAGAGTTTATGTTTTTATTTTGTCAGCTGCTGCCTACACAGAGTCTTGGCAAAGAAGAAAAGAAAAAGAAGTTGCATATCTTTGATTTTACTCTTCATCAAAGTGTGGTATGCACTTATACAAACTTGGTGCTCATCCTAGTCTAAGTCCTTTGAGAAAAATTCACAGACCACTTGGGTTAGGTTTGAACCTATGACCCCCTGTATTCTAGAGCAGATGTCTCAGCAACTAGATCACCGAGCGTGCCTGGCAGAGAAGAGTCACAAGTTCAAATCCTGTAACTAGCAGCGGTATTTTGAAAAAATTGTAAAGGCTGACAGGTGCTGTGGGATTAGGATTTGTGGGTTCGAATCCAAACTGCTGATTTTACAATGTCTCGAATAAGTATTGTCGATAGTTATTGAATCACAATTTCTTGATTTGTGTAATTTATAATCATAGATGGTAACCCAATGTTTGTATGAGAGAGATTGGCTGTTGCCAGCTTGGTATTTATATTCCTGTGTGGGAGTTTGTCGAGTTCCCTTGACAGGAAGATCATCTAATCAAACAAACACAAACCCATTAAATTACACGTTCAAAATTCATTGCCACTGTGATCTAGTAAACTGAAAATTTTTTTTATAACTCCAAATAAAATATGTCATAAAATTGTTCAATTGAAAAAGTATACGGTGCTGTGCTCGAATCATTGATGCATTTTGGTTATGAAAATAGATTTAAAAACATTTTAAAATGTAAATGGATTTAAATCTTTGTTATTCTAGCAACACATAATTGCTTCCGGTATTTCTACATACACAATACTTTGCATTACATACCAGTTGGCAAATTACATTGTTCTAACTTTGATATTTACACACAATTGATACTGATGGCGAATACTGGATAATTTGGGGTCCACACAATTCAATATACTTACTAAAGATACATACTGCAGACTTCACTAGCATCACAAACATAACTTTTTTAGTATTTGTACCAGCCACAGATAATGTCTCCCCATTTTCTTAAAGGCCACACCCACCTCACCTCCTCAATGGACCGATCCGGCCTGTCAATCAAACTGTGCGCGTTCACCCATTTGACCAATCACAGCAATGATTGTGGTCGGACAAACTCGGTCATGCGTGCGCGTATATTTGGCACGCGTGGCAGAATTGTGCATAATGTCATTGGGAGTGTTCGTACACGTGTCTTGCTCACGTGTGCGGTGGGCGGAGCTTAGTGGAAAGCCGGAACGGTCCATATATGGCTCTTATTTTGCGTCTCAGGTTTTGTCCATGTGTCAAGAATAATTTCTTATAGTAAACTGGACGGTCAAACATTTTCTTAAACTTGGTACTTTCTATTATTTGGCGATCTATTTGTATTTTGTTTGAAAATATTTGAGTGAGGGTTGAAGTAGCACTATCAAGCAGTTAGAGAGTACGATCCCCATCCCTTTCACACAAAGCCCCTTTCTTAGTATGTTCAATTTCACTAATCGTGCAGAGCCTGATGTAGAAAGTGAAAACCTATCTGCTGATACATGTACATTGAAAAGAAATACAACCCAGTAAAGCTTTGTCCATCCACAGTCAATGTGCACACACACACGATGTCTGCACAGTGTCACTACTCATGCCAAACTGTTACCATGTTTCCAAATTGCAATGCAAACTTGGGCTTACACTGATTCTTTGGATCAAATAGTTGTGTTCTTGATACATATTTTGGTATGTTCTTTTTCACCTTTACAGATGACAAATGGAGACCCAATGCATCCAGTTTTGTTTTTTACTTCAATTTACCTATATTGCAAATATTTAGCATACAGTAAGATTTCAACCAAGATTTCAACCAACATACAACTTGGAAGCAATTAGGCAGTTTACTGGTTTAGGTTTATGAAATACACAGCCTTCTCTGGGTTATATCCCTTTGGGTGAGATACATTTAATACTACTATTCACCATCATCATGCACAGCATGGCCTTTTCTCCTGTCTTGGTTCTTCCAATCTTAGCGTCTCCCGTGGTGCAGAAAACCCTCCTTTAATTCCATCCCACCCATCTTGAATTTCCAAATCTCCTTCTTTGAGTTTGACGTAAATCTCCTTAGCCATGACTGAGAATGCAGCCTCTACATTAATACATGCCTTAGCCGACGTCTCAATAAACTTCATATTATATGCAGCCGCAAATTTCTCTCCTTCCTCCTTGTAAACTTCCCGCTTATCGTCCAGATCTGATTTATGACCAATCACCATGTATGTTGTGCTTTTTGGATTGGTGACATTCTCCTTAGCCTCCAGAAGCCATTCTTGAAGATTTTCAAAGCTTCGTCGATTAGAAATGTCATACACTAAGAGAACACCCACAGAGTTTCGATAGTAGGAAGTTGTAATGGACCTGAAAAACAGAATCAAAAGAGAATCAATAAACAGGAGTAAATATAAAGCTTGGACATACCTTGTACATAGTTGCTCAACATTAAGGATCGAGGGTTACGACCACCGATCACCATGCAACCTCCCACTTGTTTTTGTGAGTGCGCATCATTATTATTAATTAGTGAATTTTAACATTTATCTGAGATTCATCAGGTTTAGTACTCCAATCAGATCCTTTCAATCTTGACACTGATCTTCTATTTTTAGCATATCTTGTACACTATACAGACTTGTTTAGTACGATTTGATGATACTTGAATGATAGTACTCAACCCAAAACATAAACAAAAACGGGCATCATCAACAGCAAAACAAACATAAATTTAAACAAATAGGTATACACTCTTCCTTTTTAAACATAATTTGTACGGTTTTACGTGTAATCTAGCATTATACCTAAACCGTTCTTGGCCGGCTGTATCCCAAAGCTGCAGCTTAACTCTCCTGCCTGGCGCCACTTCAATAAGCCGGGCGAAGAAATCAACCCCAACCGTCGGGTCAGACACCTCAACAAATTTACCGTCACAAAATCGGCGTAGCAATGAAGACTTTCCTACTGTCGAATCTCCCACAAGAATCAGACGAAACTGGTACTCCCATATAACTTCAGGCGGCAAGCCAACTAATTCTTCAGCTGGAGTGGACATATTAATTACACAATCACCATAACTGTCCGAAATTTGGAAGAAAATTTACACGAGAAACGCCGTTTCCAAGCGTTGAACCCTATCTCATGATCCGTGATTTAAAAATGGCCGCAATTTACTTCCGGAGGTCAGCTACCTTATTTACAATTTGTAATGAATATTCATGTACTTATTTTTTATGTAAGATGAAGTGTGATTGGTGTATTTGTTGACGATAGTGCCGCATAGACCAATCAACAGAAGTGTGCGTTGATACATGTGTGAAATGGTTTTGTTATTTTATTACGGTTAATCTTCAAGATGGAGAACGAAGTGAACGCACGTGGGACGTCGTCTCAGGGCATTTGTTCCCGTTTTCTCTCTCATTTAGGCATTTTAATTGGCCGTCTTTTTACTACGTAAGTTAAGTCGTTTGCATTAATTACATTTTTTTAAATATATTTTAGAAGTGTCTGTAAACGTAAATTTAAAACGTGCCTTTTTTGTGGTAAGCTGCATGATCTGCATGATCATGGATGGGTGCATTTGAAGAAACTGACTTCAACAAGTTTAATTAGCAAGTTGCCAAGGTCAGATGTCAATTATTATAGTCTGTTCAGTGTCAAGTGAAATTGTTTATTTCATAACTAAGAAGATTACAGTTGAGTTTATGGATAATTTCCCCCACCTCGCCACCAGTTGTAGCATTAAATCAAGAAAAAAAGCTGAGAACAAGAGTTAAAAAGAGATGAACTAACACAGAATTTAGTCTAAATTCTGTGGTATTGTTTTCGTTGACACAGAATTAAAGGAACGTTACAGAATTGGTAAGAAACAAAAATCATGAAGATCACATATACATAAATATTACAAAGTCTAATGATGATGATAGTAAAAAATATCCCTTGAAATATTTCTATCTGAAATGTCACATTTGATGAAAAAATGTTTAATCTAATTTCGCGTTTGGAGTTTATCGCTCAGTGGGCGTTTTATTCATTTTTATTTTGGCATTGATCAAATGCAAAATTTGTAATCGGTTTTTCACTGTTCTCTCGTGACCCAGATGGCCGATCGATCTCAAACGTTTACATAAAGTGCTGATGACACTGCCAGCAACTGTTTTGCTAGCAAAAACCAATTCTGTACTGTTCCTTTAGTTTAGGTTGCGATAATCGTAACCCTCCACCCTCCGGATGGTTTATCGGGAATTTGGAGGTTTATAAATATTGATCGTTAGGTTACAATTACACAAAGTTATGCACAATTGAAAGCTAGTCATACAAAACAAGGAATGTGTTTATAATAATGCTTGAAAGTTCTGGTTTTAATGCTGGTCAACGATAATGAATATGGTTCATGTTTTTATGCATGAAAGTTGACAACTCTATGCTCTAATCTACAGGTGTACTATATACAATCAAGTTGCATTTTGTATGATTTTTTCATGGTTTTCAATTCCAAAGTATTCGACTCGGCTTTTCAGCTGTATACAAAGTTTGCCTGACAAATGTGTATGGGGTTGTTATGTTATCATTTTGGAAGGTTTTATTCTGTCTCCTGTGTGTTTGGTTCTTTGCATATCTTTACCTCTCTGATCTTCTCTCAACAGAAACTTCCTTAAGATTCTCATCGGTGGACAATTCCTGTCTCTTCTTATTTGTGGAACAGCCATCACTAGTCAGCTTCTCTTTGATAAATACCAAGTCAGTGCTCCTACTGCACAATCCTTCCTGAACTACCTCCTCCTGGCTGTTGTATACTGCGTCATATTGGCTTGCAGGAGAAACCCCCAAGACAACCTCTTTGAAGTCTTCAAAGCTCGATGGTGGAAGTACATCATAGTTGCTTTTGTGGATGTGGAGGCTAATTATCTTATAGTCAAGGCCTATCACTTCACTACGCTGACTAGTATCCAGGTATGGATAATTCTCATGGATAGTGTTGTTTGTTTTCCAATTGATTACTACTTAGGCTACTGATTTGTACTGAAGTAAGTGAAAATTCCCCCAGGTAAAGACTCAAGAAGACAGTTTAGTTGTACACATCCGTGGAGGTGAAAAACTAAATCATTAATTATCAAGCCCTACAATAATATCATCAGTGCACTTTAGATGCAGTCAACATGGACTAGAGTTGCAAAAGTTGCTTTTAAAATGTTGAACGACTACAACATGCAATCAACTTTAAAATCATTTAAGCAGCCCCTGAAATTGCCTTCATCCCTGTAACAAATGAAAGTTTAGAAGCATTATAAAAACTATCATCTTAATAGGGAACACCAGTGTTGTAGCTAAACCAGGTTTAGTAGTGGCTCTAATCCACCAAGGGCGAGCAGATCAACAAAATGATATGGGGCCATCATTGCTGAAGTGTAATCTGGGGTAAATCTGTGCTTGGTGGCACAGTGTATTTTGCTCAGAGCGTGATGGGCGAAATTGGTTAGTTCTTGCTAGGCAGGCCCGCCCAGCACCGCCTACTGTGGCTACAACACTAGTGAACACAAATAAACGGAATTCCTGTTTTTTTTGTTTTTTTTTCCTCTCTCTCTCACAGTTGCTTGATTGCATCACAATCCCAGTTGTGTTGATTCTGTCTTTCTTGGTACTGAGAGTACGTTTTGGTATAAACCACATCCTTGGAGTTGTCATCTGTGTTATTGGAGTCCCTCTTATGGTATGGGCTGACAGCATGAAAGACACACCAGAGGAAGGTTTGTTTACACATGTATATAAAGCCACTCAAATGCCCAGTGTTGCTATATGCTTCTCTTAATATTTATGCATGACATCATAATTCTAACCCGAAATGAGGCTATGGGCGCACGTCCCCGCCACTTGCAGTGGCTGTGCCCATCGCCTCGTTTTGGATTAGCATTGTACATAAATATTATAAAAAGGCGTATTGGTGGTCACAGTGTTGCACGGCAAGTAGTTTGTCTGACTCTTTGGTGAAGATTTAGGGAAGATAAACTTTTGGTTCATACCTAGTTCAAAATATAAAAAACATAAGAATTATAGCATTACTGTTACTGCACCTTTATAGGCGTACAAAAGCAAAATAGAGCCCGTACTGTACTGAATCTTTTGAAAGAAGGTTAAACCTATGCATAAAAGTAAAAGGTACAATGTTTTTATTGAACTTGAACATGTTGTTTTGTTTAGATAAACCACAGAAGGCTCTAGGTGATGCACTATGTCTTGCAGGAGCATCTCTTTATGGATTCTCCAATGTAGCTGAAGAGTATGCTGTGAGACATTTCTCAAGGGTGGAATTCCTTGGAATGCTTGGACTGTTTGGAACTTTCATCAGTGGAATTCAGCTGTGAGTTCTTAAGGAAAATAATATGTGACCCCCAATCTTCTTTTGAAGTTTGAAATTTCATCTTCATTAGCAGCCTTCAGAAAAGCTCTCATAACCTACTTATATGACTCTTAATCTTGTTGTATGTTTATCTTGTTTTTGCTACTTTTCTTTTTGTGTAAAGCACTGTGATACATTTTTTGTAAGAGCGCTTTATAAATGCCTTTGTAGGATAGTATAGTAGTGAGGCCATTTGTTAAGGATTTCCGCTCCCAGTTTCTACATGATGAATGTGTAAACTAGTGAAAAGCATGAATCAAAAATTGACAAAGTTAGTAAGATTGTAAAAGGTGACCAGACCAAAACAAGTTAAAGGTTACCCAGTCACACATGTTATGGATGAAATTTGTTATCCACACCTTTATCAGAAAACCTTTATTTATAGCTGTTTGGTTTGGAAGATGCTACATGAATCAGTCTCACATTTAAGAACAGCTTTACAAAACTTGGTCTTCAAAATGTTTGCATTAAAGTCCTTCTATAATCTGCCTATATCACATTGCCAAAGTAAAGGATTAAGAAGGACTGGGACAAGGAGGCCTAAAGAGCTATTCCTTATCACAGGGTCAGGCATCCAAGGTCAAACAATTTGGTGTAGAATGACATAGGAGAAGAATATTGGAGGATATGCTACACACTAACGTACAACTGCCTAATCTGTCGGGTTCAACAACTGATTATATATTTTTTACTAATCAAGGATTATTTTGGAGAGGGGTGAGCTGACAGCCCTAGTCTGGAGATATGAAGTCGTCCTACTCTTCCTGGCCTTTGCAATCTGCCTCTTCTGTCTCTACTCTCTCTTCCCACTCGTCATTAAGTGGAGTAGTGCCCTCACAGTCAACCTCTCCATCCTCACAGCAGATGTCTATTCACTCATCATCAGCATCTTCGTATTCAAGTACACAGTGAGTAGTTCTGAAGTTTGATCTTCTATAGTTAGTTCAACTTCGTAATGTACATAATACTTTGAAGGGATTGCTTTGAAGGCACTGGACACTATTGGTAATTGTCAAAGACCAGTATTCTCACTTGGTGTATCGCAACATGTGCATAAAATAACAAACCTATGAAAATTTGGGTTCAATTGGCCATCAAAACTGCAAGAGAAAAATCAAAGAAAAAACACCCTTGTCGCACAATTTTGTGTGCTTTCATGGAGCTGTTTCTCACAATGTTTATACTATCAACTCCAACCAAAACTTTATTCTAGCCACACCTGGTTTCATTACAATGAAATGACCAAGTAATTACTATTATGGCAAAGAACTAATAGGTGTAACCTCATTTTTCCGTACATGCTCAAAATAAGGGGAATTCATTGTTGATGTTGCAGTTCTACCAGGAGCCAAATGGAACAATTTGTTGCACCATATTTTTTAGAAAAACACGGAGGCATTTTGGCTTAACACATGTTTTATCACCTACCATAATAGATTGATTACTGTCCTCAACGTGTTTTATGACAGAAAATCAGACTTGCTCTTTCTAAACTTCAATTCTTGACCATTCCATTATATGTAAACTTGGATTGATGATGTACCGGTAGTTGTTGTGACCCAGGTGGAGATTGAATAATACACCTACATTTTTGTACATTCAAATTATTTTCTCCGATGGCTTTATACGAAATTAGAAAAGGCCTTCTCAATTCCCTGCTAATATCTTAAATGTATTCTATTTCAACAGTTCAATGCACTCTACCTGGCATCATTTTCTGTGATACTAGTTGGAATTGTAGTCTATAGTCTTCTACCAACGCGAGAAGCTGCAAGTAACAGTCGCTATAATCTGTTCAAAGATGAACAAGGTATGAACTCGGAAAGTGAAGAGCGGCCAGCATTACATACAGCCACTGGGCCTGAAGAACTCACAGAGGAGGAGAAGGAGAGTTGGCACAAAGCAGCGAGTGAGTCATTAAACGGAAAGAGCGGTGACTCAGAGGCATAATCTGATTGGCTGCTTAATGAACTTTTGTGATGTCATCATGCTGTGATTGGCCAGTTGTCATCCTTAAAGTTATTGTCTACATTAATTTATTAGTGAATGTATCACAATCATGAAAAAGGTCACGTAGCTCATACCGGAACATCAGTTTATTGTTAATTTTCAAATCTTAGTAGATGTTTATGTAGCTTTTTAAAATCTTTTAAGATATTCAAACATCCCAGTACAGGTATACACTTATGGTATAGTGTATTAATATGCAATCAGCATCGAGGCAATGTTACAGGCACTTGTGATACATTGCCCACTGGTATCAGAAAACAAGATTTCTACAACTAATGTTCAATATGTAATGTGAGGTACTGCACTCAAAATCAAAGTAAGTTATCAATGTTTCAGAAAACCCTGGTACCCGCTTTTTTTATAACTCCAACTCGTTTTTTATTCAGGCATTGTGTTGAATGAAGGTACATTCTATTTCATTACCAAAGAAAATACATCAAAACAAGTCGGTCTACATCCTGTATTGATTCTTGATTTGTTGCTGTGCCTTATATGTGACTATTTTTACTTGAGGCAGGAACTGTTCTCATTTTCTTGCAATTTGTAAGGAATTTATCACTCCTTTGTTAAAGTAATAGGCCTATGAGATGGTCAAAAAGATTGATTTAAAATTGATATGCAAACAAAAATGCAAGCTGTAATTGTCAAACAGTTATTAATAGAAGACATTGTAGTGTAACAAAACTGTTTTGCTTATTAAGAAAATGTTTTTTTAAATTTATTTCTAGAGGAAAAGTACATGCTTTTATCTTTGAAGAAGTTTGTAACACCTTTGAAAAGTTAATGGCAAAGTTGCTAAAGTGAAGCAGCAGTGCTAGTGATTTTACTTGCGCAAGTATGTTTAAGTTAGCCATAGGATTGGTGATCACAAACAAATTAATGTTTGATTTAATGCACTCAAGAAACTAGATTGTTGGGAAATGAATCGCTCCTCCAGTGAAACTGATAATCATAAGTTGTAGGCTCAAACATCTTTTTACTGTTTTAGGGACATGCAACGAATAGATTGTGAAATTATGGCAATTTATCACACCTAGGGCTCTGTTACTCAGCTTTTGAAGTGATCTGATACATTTAGACTTAATATTTGTCATATATTATTGCTTGAGAATTGAAGGAGTGCCACTTGAAGCTGGCTGCAAGTCCGTTTAGGGAAAAGCACAATATGTGCTATTTTTCTGGGGTGATCAGCAACAACTCCAAGCAACTGACCTGCCAAAAATTGAAAAGAAAACTCTGGAAATATATTGGATTGCTTTGTAAGAAGATGAGAGTACTTTTGAATGTTTAGCATTAGCATTGGGTGATTATTTTGGTGCACCCCGCGGCCGGTGTCAGATGCAATTGTGTCCGCCATGCAATACTGTCCACTCTGGGCACTTTTGCATATGCAATCATGTCCGGGGCTATGCAAAAACCGTCCAGTGGACATGTACATGACTGTACATGTATGTGCGCGCGCGTAAGCGAGCGTGCATGCACTGAACCTACGTAAAGCAGCATATGAATATTCACGTATTTTATGATTGCAGCGAATACCCAACGGCCGAACATTTCCCATCTCATTCATGACATGCACTTAGTTAGCTTGTAAAAAAAAAGGCAAATGTGTTCCATCGACCAAGGGCGGTTAATTTACTGCAAGGACGGTTTTGCACGGGGCGGACACAAGTCCACAACTGCACATGCAATGTGTCCGGGGGGACACAATTGCATTATGCAGCAGTGTCCTAGCGGATTGCATATGCAAAACCGTCCTGCTGACATTATTGCATATGCAATGCGGACATTATTGCATATGCAATAATGTCCTCCGGATAGTATTGCATAGAGGACATAATTGCATGCGACACCGGCCATGACGCGTGTGGTGGAAAAGACGTCCGTTAATAACTTAAACAGCCCCCTCTTGTGACAAAATGTAAAACTTTTTGTTTATTATTTTGCCTTTGGTCTATGATTCGTTTGTCCTCTAAATTTAAATAGCCCCCTCTCGTGATTAAAAATCGTTTGGAAAAACGTTTTGTGTGCATTTGATTCACTTTGAACTACGCATTACAAAAATCAATCCACTAAGTGTACGGTCGACATTGTTGAAGTTAGTTTATTGCCATTTTGATCTTGTTCTATGTTTGCTTTTCAGCACTACTGTCTGCATTGAAAGGGTGAATTTTCAATTAACATACCTCTTTTAGTTCTGTCCAAAATAAGGTCAATTTTATCATAACCACCACCCATTGAGTAAAAATGATCAGCTAGTAATTTATTCAACCTAAAATGAAATAAAGTATTGCGCAATTCGGAAACGATTTTGTAATGTCAAAGTATACGTTTACTTTGCAGTTACTTCATACAAAAACACAGATGGTGGTGGCTTGTATTTGACATTAAATCGATCGATCAACTTTACCAGCAACTATAACTTAGAAAACGTAGAATCAATAACCTGAGTGTCTGTACGCCTTTTTTAAGGATGGGAGCCACTGCTAAGGTTTCAGAAGGTTTTGAACAAACATTTCACGTTCGAATGGGGCATGTCTCCAAACACCGTCGTTTCTTTCGTGGTTTAATAGCCCCAGAGAATTGGTTTGTGTGACACACCCTTCGGACAGAAACCTCATCATGGACTATTGTTTGTTTTGCATCCCAGAGATTGTTTTCTTCCTCCATGGTTATTATTTACTTGTTACACAGGCGTCTTGGAATCAATCTTCAGGATGAACAAGTTGGCCAGGGTGTCTCTTAGAAACCAAACCCCCTCGTATTATTCCCCTCACCCACCCACGACCCCTGGGGTGTTTGGCAGCATCAGCCGTTACTAAAGATACAATGCGGCTTTGTTATCTAAAGAGTGGAAGATTTTCAAACCCCGACTTGTCAACTTCTGCCAATGAAGCTTCTGATGGATTATAGAGCTGGGTAGTTGGATCATGGATGGATGTGTAGTTTATATCGACTAATAAACAAATAATTGATTTTCTTCTCGAAGTTTAGATGACAAAACTTCTGAAGACTTTTGAATATACTCAGAAAAATAAATACAAGAATTCGGCATTTTAGGCATTTTGCAATGGTTTTTTCTTCTCATAATTGTTAATTAAATTGATCTTACTCGGGTTTAGTTGAAAAAAGACTCTTTTTATTATAAAAAGTTACAGACGATTTATAAGTTTTACTTTTATGTGCTTTTAAAAACGAAGGTTACTTATACCAAAAAGTTATACATTGTAACTCATGCGGCATGCGCAACGTGGTCGACGTGGATTGTTCCATTGGTCAACTTTTGGGGAAGTAAGAAGGAAAATCTGGTTGGAAAAGTTTTTGTACGTGATGTAATACAACGTAATTTTTGTTCAAATAAATATATATATATATAATATGTTGAAAGATTGAAACAAATAAGAAATGTTAAGAAAAGGGCTTCATTGTAGATTATATAACATCCGGAATTAGTTGGCAATTTTTTTTAAAAAGCATTACCCCCTATTTATGTAATGGTATAGTAACAGTATTGCAGACTTTTGTAGCCTAATTGGGCCACATCTCACTTGGTATGCCATTGTTCGCAACGAAACGGTTGGGCTATCTTTGGGCGTATTTTCTTCAGCTTGGGAAAGACTGAATGTTGTTTGGTCGGCGAAATACGTGCGGCGTGGTGGTAAGGTGTGTGTTACGTGTGTGAGCGTATTGCATGCAGCAATAAGTCGATATCTTGTGAACAAGTCAGCAGCACCGAAGTTGTATTTTAAACTCGCTGCTTAAAAATGTCCGTTCTTATGCCGAATGATTCGTGTAGAGGGGAGGGTATTTCAGTTATTCCACCAGGAACGAACAGTGTGCCATTGCCAGTACCCGTACAGTCACCACACTCTATGTCTAACTCGATTCCAATCAGTGCTGCGGGGATGTCGGGCGTTTTTCTCCACCAGGCACCGCAAGTGGTGAGCCCACCAATGCAACTTCCCGTAACACACTCGTCCAACATATCCAAGATTATGGCGGACCCTTCAACAGAAAAACAGCACCCACCGATAACCAACAATTCAGATTATTTAGCACAACTGATCAACGACAAGAAGTCACTGGTTTTAGTACCGAACATGTTCATGCACGTAGAGAGAATAATTGACGAAGGTAAGTTACTGAATTCATAGTGCAAGGCTTAAATGTTTTAAAGAATGTTTTTATCATTGAACGCCATTTCTTGTGTTTTACTTGGAGTTCGTGCACTGCTGGAATTTAAAGTTTGTATTTTTGAACGTGGTGTATTTGGGAAATGTGTGTGTTTTTTACTTATCCTATGAGCGGTTGTGTTCGATTGATGTTATGTATGGTCCCACTCGTTCATAATTGGTTTTGACATGCGTTCCAGAAAGTGTGTTTTGTGATTTTATGATGTAGATGTTTGGAGTTGGACCGAACCAGTCGTCTTGTTTGTGATGGGCCGGCTGCGTGTGTCCTTTGACCGCACACATATACATGTACATCCACTGTACTTTGCTTTATGGCTACTTTATGTAGGCCTTTCACACACAAGGTGACAATGGAGCTGTGTGTGAAAGAATGTGTGTGGGCAGGAAGTTTGCTAGGAATAGGATGTCTGTGAATCACAGTTTTGCACGGTCAGTGAATCTGCTCTAGAATAGGTTGGACCCCAAGTTGGTTAGCTGCGACACAGTATTGACAAATGCCACTGGCTTGTTAAGTAATGTATTTTTTGTAAACCAACATGACCACGGTGTTGGTAATTGGGGAAACTATAATCTCCATCATGTTATTGACTATTATATATCGGAAATGGTCGTCCGCCTTCTAATGTGAAAAAGTACAAGAAAGTCCAACACAAAACAAGTCAGAAAGTTATTGTTAATATAACAAGTTATGTCAAATGTGAAAAAAAAGATTGCATACTTTAATTTGTATACTACAACAACGAAGTCCAGGCGTGTATATTTACACAATTTTAGAGTCGTAACTAATTTTGTATAAATACTATCAAAGCCTTATTTTTTAGAAAGATTGTTATTTCCCCAAATATCAGAAATGTGATAAGGCAGGATCATAATCATAGTAAGTGTATTTGTTCAGAGGGGTTGTACATTCTTTTGTTACATCATTATTGATAAGTAAATTATCTGAATAGCATGCTTACTACAGGTAAATTTGTGTACAATTGCCAAGATGATCATCTTCAAAAAATCACTACCTGATATTTTGTTTTCTTTGAACGAAAACTTTTGTGCACAATGTGCCTTGCGTTCACAGAAGTTTACATGACAACAATAATCTGAGACTGTTTTGAAAACAATAGGATTGAAACTTCATTTTTCCTGGCCTGGTCTGGTACATTACAATTACTTGGTGGTTATGCATTTCTTTTTCTCATCAGAGACTAAATATTCAGTACAGGTTCTTTAACACCTTGTTTAGCTGTGATTTCCTGATTACTTGTAACTTGTAATCTTCCGCCTGTTATTTGTTGCATCCTGTTTACTATGGGCAGTATTTCTTAATGTATGCCACTCTGAAACATTATAATTGGGCTGCATATGGCTGCCGTTTATATTCCCAAGTTAGGATTACATGTATAGAAACCTTGCAGCACCTCCTGAGCGTGGGTAATTCCACTGTAAGCAGATTAAAAAAACTTGAAAGAGGATCAGAAAAAATCCTTTTGATACATGAAAGAAACTTATATGAGCCTACAGCTTTGCCCAGTATTTTCTTTAACGTTTGACCTGGGTAAAGTAGGCTGTTTTACATACAAAATGTTGCTGAAATTATTAACAGTTCATGAGGTTTTGAAATGATTGTCGATATAATTATGCTGGTGGTTTCTCATTTAAAACAAAACATACATTGTTAAATGATTCAAATGATGAATTAATAAAATAAAAGACCTTGAAGTGTTCAGATAGTACTATTAAAGAGAAATGTCTGCTTGATTCGCTTTATGGGTGATATAGAATTTATGGTAGACTACTGCTTTCAAATTCAAAACAAATTCAATTTGATGACTCTCAAGTTCTAAGTTTTCACATTAACAGTAAAGAAAATAACAATACAAAAACCCTTGAATAGATTACACAATGCATTAAATAAATTGTACCAAAACAAATCCTTCAACTTCAAGTGCTTTTTGGTAAAAAAAAGTGGATAATAAAATGTTTTGTACCCATTCTGCACTAGTTGTCACATTTGCCTTTGAAAACAAACCCCTCTATAATTTAAGAATTGACTGGCCTTTCATCATTTTCCAAATTCAGAGTCGTTCAGTACAAATTCAAAGCGACAGTTCCTGACAATACTGTTGCAATTTGGGAACAATTTCTTTTTGAATTGTGTTGAAGTGGAAGCCTAAAAGCATACACAACTCTGGGGATTTGAAGTCAAGAACTGGATTGAAGATACACTGAAGATAGTAAGCAATGTCTACTGAAGCTTCTTCAGTCATTTTATGGATAGAACACGGTTAGAATGACAAACGGATGCAAACATAACCGGTGAAGAAAAAGGAGCAATTAAAAAAAAATTGTGCCTTATATTGTCATTGACAATTAATTTATAATTATATACTTAATAAAAAAAAGAATTTTTCGTCTTAAGTATGGATAGTATGTTCACTTGAAGTTAAATTCGGTGAAATTAGGAATGGCTGACTGTTTTGTTAAACAAGTTTTTTACCCATGATTACGCTGTATATACAGTGTATACCTGTGCACAACATGGTACAACATAAACTTGCTGAAATATTTGTGCTGTTTTTCAGTATGTTCAGTAGGCCCTATGCATTGTTCACTCCACGGTGATACCAGATTATTTGAAGTGCTTTATTTTAAATAGTCAAATACTTTCCCATAATAAAAAGTATGTCCACCTGAAAAAAATGTCATGGATGGCCAAGAGCCTGGACAAGAATTTCCTTTAGAGTTATGGTTTGTACTTCATCAATGCAATCGTTGCTGATAATTTATAGAGATTTATATTCATTGTGGTGAATGTTCTGCTCCATTGATTTTTAGAGAGCAGGAGTTAAGTATTTAGGAATAGCTCTTTTCAGAGCTTAATTTTTAATCATGCTGAAAAGATAGAAGTCTGGGAAATTATCATCATCTCATTTGTGTGGGCAATCAATGGAATACAACTTTGCTTAAATAAAACAAGTACTGAAGTTAGTGGTACAAGTACATAGTTACCGAAGAAGATGGAAGAGGTACCCATTCTTGCTGTTTAATTATGTAATTCAATGGGAGAAAACCTTCAAAAGAATCAAACTAAATAGGTTTTTTTTTACATCAAGGCTGAAAGTTTCCTTTAATATGTTTTACAGTACATTTATACTTTTATTTCAAGGGAAAGAGAGCTGATTTTCTCTTAAAGGATTGACTTATGCCAGCACTTAACACTGGTTAAACAGAAACTTTACCGTGTGTTGTTTTTAAAGAATACCCATTTTCAGTGGTATTTGTTTGTATAATCCATCATTTATTACACAGTTCTCTCCCAGACAGATGGAACTATTTACGAGTTGGTCTGATCGGTCTGATTTAAATTAATAAGCCGGCAGCACTGAGCAGTTGTAGCATCCATGACAGAAAAATTCCTGGCTCATTGATTGCATGTACAGTATGCATGTGGTATTTGGGAATCTTGGCTAGCAGCCATTTTGAAAGATATTTCTTAGTGGAGTCCCACAGACTTCAGTTATTCATATCACAGGATAATATGTACATGTTGTGCACTGAGCTGACTGTTGATTGATTATACAGGCACAAGCTTCACATAAGTAGCATCGGGGAATGTGCTGACGCAGCTTCTTGGCCAGAAGGTCAATTTATCATGACCCCTGCCCTTGAATTCAAATCTTGACCTCTTCCTTTTAGTCGAGTCTCTGGAAGCTTGTAAGAGCTTGTAAGACTCAGAGCCATTTTGTGGACATGGAGTTATGCTGTGTTTACTCACTTGTTTAACTAGCTCATGTACCATGGAGGTAAAAGAAAACATGGTTGCACTGATACATGTTCTATAATACTACATGTGTACAGTCTATGATTGTGATGTGAGGACTCCTGTAGTAAAGACTTATTGAAATATAAGACATTTCTGGTTAACTTACCACATGCAGAACATGCAGTTAGGATATGATGACATTGACAGAGAATTGAGTTGAGTTAGCTTTGCATCACTAGGTTTTATTATCCCTGATGAATTATATTCAGCATCTAACCTAACAAGACCCCTAGTCATTGTTGTACATGTATCTAAGCCAAAACATGACAGACAAACAATTCCTATTATTTGTGTCACTTCTTCATTACACTGAGTTGAGTAACTGATATTTCCATGAACTACTTTTTAAACCTAGTAGCACGGCCTCAATATCTACTCAATTGTGAAATGTCCACAGCTTTTGAATTCTCTTGTACAAGGTGACATTTCACTTAGGAAATATCCTTGGGATCTTTTATTTGCATGATTTTTGAAGTCCCTATTATCAACCCACTTTTGCATTCCACAGAGCTTTATCTTTTCAAAAGAGATTTTGATCGTTAAAGAGGTATGCAACATGAATGAAGTATCCTATCCATAGCAACACTAAATTATGATGTAAACATCGGAGGTGTGTAAGTTAAATCTTTGTAAGTAAATTAAAACCATCACATTAAAATTGCACTGATGTATTTGCTTCAGGAATATAAGTTAAAGAGCTGTAAGTCTAACCACCAAAGGTATTTTTTTTTACAGATTATTACAAGACTAAATCCAGTGTACTGTGTACATTATTGTTTCCTGTGATTATTTTAGCCCGAAAGCCAAAGAGGCACATGAACCAGTACAAATTTCCTTTTTCAAGAAGGATTTTTAAGAGCCTTGGTGTTGAGACTTTGTTATTTGTCTGTTCTGTGGACCGCAACTCACAATTTCCTTAATGAAAAATTGCTGGAAACTGAATGGCAATAGAATGAATCTTGGTTATCTGAGACTATGAATCGTGATAAGATCTATTGGGTGATGTCTTTTAAAATGTGAAGTGGGGAGGAATGTGTTTGTCAAGAAAGAGTGTTCCAATGAGACAGGCAAGAATCAATCTGTGTAAGAGATGGGTATCTTGAGGGCATGCTTCCTGGCAGACTTAATCCCAGACATTGAAATCTCTTTGCAGCCACCACCGCCACATAACATCATTTGAAGATAGAAGCCTCAAGATCTGTGGTAGGTCATCTTGAAGTCTGAATGGGCTTCTTGTTGTCGGGGAATACATAAGGAACAATCATGAGTTCACCCATTGTTGAACAAAATTTGCATAGTAATGCTTATGAGCAAATTAGTTTCAGTCTGTTCAAGATAAATTATACCACGCAATTTCGAGGCAAATTAGTGTGGATCATTGTATTCTACTTTAACATCATCTTTCCAACCATATGCATTTTATAGAAAACGGTTACAAAACGCTTTTATAGACCAACTCGTCCGATCCAAGGCAACGTGTTCCTTTAAGATGCAGAAATATGTTTTCACATCCCTTGAAGAAACGCACTTAAGGATTTGTAGTGTTGCTGTGGAAATAAAGTAACTGGGGCACCTTGTCTACCTTGTCGATTGATTTGGCACCAACCTTAAGATAAGGAAGCTTCTTATTTTTAGAAGCTTTCTATGGGTTTGCCTGTCTACCTCACCTAGAGTCTTAGATCCTGTCAGAGTCAACCTACTTGAACTTTATTTTAAACTAAAAGATAGTATCAATTAGTCAATATTAATAACCTAGAAAGTTCACTTCCTACTTGGTCTTACATAGGGCGACAATACTCAAATAACACTGGTTATTGGTTTATTTGCCAATTTTACAATGAACCTGCATGTACATGTAGAGTCATGGGGCAACATAGCGGAAACTCTTGAGTGTTCTACCTTCATGGTTAAAATAAGTTGCTAAAAAAAACAAAACTATTAACTTCATGCATTTTATTGTTTTATATAATACTGTACCCGTATTGGTTAATAAAAATCATTTTACATGCATGCACACCGCATATCATTGGTCATAAACCCAACATCTGTCGTAATAAATACCAGCAGAACTTTAAAAAAAAATATGGGGGGAAAAAAAAGAGATTAAAACGGTTATTACATTTGCAGCCACGAAATAGTTTCCCCAATAATTAGATGTGATGTATAATCATGCTATTAAACCTGTGGGCTTGTACATCATAGGTTAGTGCATGTTCAAGTTTGAATGACATTTGGTTTGATCATGATATTTTCTTTTTTACAACCAATGGCAAACTGTACAACCCATGGATAGTTTGAATTTGTGTTAAAGGAACACGTTGCCTTGGATCGGACGAGTTGGTCTATAAAAAGCGTTTGTAACCTTTTTTTATAAAATGCATATGGTTGGAAAGATGGTTTAAAAGTAGAATACAATGATCCACACAAGTTTGCCTCGAAATTGCGTGGTTTTCCTTTTGCTGTGTGAACTTACACGGTCGGCCATTTATGGGAGTCAAAAATTTGACTCCCATAAATGGCCGACCGTGTTAGTCGACGAGGTAAAAGGAAAACCGTGCAATTTCCAGGCATGTTTGTGTGGATCATTGTATTCTACTTTTACAACATCTTTCTAGCCATATGCATTTTGTAAAAAATGGTTACAAACGCTTTTCAAAGACCAACTCGACCGATCCAAGGCAACGTGTTCCTTTAAAGATCCACATGGCTTGTTGCTCAAAATTTGAACCCCATCAGTAGCTCCCAAAAGTGAAGTCAATCCTGTTGGATTCAAGCATGAATGAAGTGAAGGACTCGCTCCCATATCCTGTACACCTGCATCCATTACAATCTCCATTTCCCAACATTATCTGAGATCCTTTGCCTGCTAGTTTTGTCTGCTCCTCTTTTGGATTTCCTGTGAAATGACATGTGCTGTGGCAAGCCCACTTCCTGTCGAAAGACAACACCATAGACTTGGAATGACACCTTTAAAGCTCAACCTCTGTAGCTGCTTTTTGTTACTGAAACACCATACTTTGTGGTGAAAGGTTCCAATCTCAAGGAGTTCAAACTGACTGATGCTAATAGAATTCACATTAGACCAGGAAGGAGTCAGTTGGCGGTATTGTTTTTCGGTGGTTTTAAAAAAAGGTTGAAATGAATCACAGTAAAGCGTTGCATAATTAATGTTTTCATGAGCATTTTGAAAACAGTTTTTTAAAATGTAAATAAGTTGAGTAGGCCTACCACTGTATAGGCAATAGGCCTACATAGTAGGCCTTCAAAACATCATTATTCTGTGCATGACTTTATTTTAAACTCTCAAGAATGAAGTGGCAGATTTGACCTTTAAAAATTCTCTCAATCTAACAAATTTCTATTCCAATAAACAATGGCTCGGTCAAGGTTGCAAATGGATGAAAAAATACTTCACTTTGTACATTTTCCACAAGAATCGTTGAGCTCTCTCTGAAAACTCCCAGGAGGTTTAACCTAACGGTATTGTTAAAGAAGTAGAACTAGTGTAAGTAAACAGCCAAAGCAACTCAAAACAGCAGCCATGCCATAAGACTTGAGAGAGATCTGTTCTTCGGATGAATTTACTTGTTAGGATTTCCTTGATAAATGGAGGGAACATAATCGCTTTCCACCCGGCCTCTTGAGGAATCCCACCGGATAATGTTAACATCAGAGGTACTTTTTCCCTCTGACTCTCAGCATCGGCAGTTCACTGAACTGAATTGCCAATTGGAAATAGAAGCACATCGTGATGAAAGTAGACTCACTCTAAAGAAATGTAGACAATGTCGTTGAGCCAGAGAGGCAAGGAGTGCGGTGTGTAATTTGGCATGTACAGATTGGGATTCACAAGATCATCTTGAAATGTAGAAGATAATTGTGGTTTCCTGCACAGATCTGTGAGTTTTTGCTTTGGGCAATTCTTTTAGGGCAAACGTCATCTGACCATGATGATATGACCAGGGTCAGAACACACAGAATTTGGTTGTGACCAGACTTTATGCTGCAGTTTTGTTTGTCACCATATCAGTATCAGGTGACTTGTTGGAAGTTTACTTTGAAAGTTTCTACTTGGTGCTGTGTTATGTGGGATATCAGCAAATATGTTTTGGTTTCGTTCAAAGATGAACTATTTTGATGTTGTTTGCCATTCCTAACTAAGCTTTACAGTTTAAATATGCTGTGTTGTTTCATCTTCTCTTATAATAGCTTGTTCCTCGCTCTGGAAAACAAATCAGTGTATGTGTTTATTTTGTCCACTAGTCTCGAAACTAAACTGAAACCAAACAAATGTTGAAGTATTTACTATATGCCCCATTGCTTGGATACCACACTTGTGAACTATTTGACTTATATACATAATATGTATATTTCTGGTCGAACGTATCAGTCAAAATGGTAAAGCCCAGCCCCATTGGCCTTGCCAACAGGAGTTGTGCCCTGTTTAGTAGTTGCACCCCTGGTATGCCCTAATGAGCTCCAACAATACCACTGCCATGAAGTATTCTGATCTTTTCATTCTCCCCATTGAAAATCCCAACACAATCGATGTCATCAGCCATTCAACAGTGCAGTGGAAAATAGGTACCCCTTGTGGAGAGCTATGCTGAAAGACTTTTTTTTTTAAAGCCCACCTTTGATTGTTGGGCTTTTTTTAAATTGTGGTTTTAAGGGGAAATGGAAAGAGCCAGGGCCATGCACAGTGCATTCTGAATCCAGGGAAGGAGGATTAGCGTGTTGAAAATTAGACTTGCAAATGATATTCACTGCGATGGATTTGTAAAGGCATGGCTACTGGGCTGCCATTGTGAACCAAGGACTTAGTTCTACTGCTGTGTTGGAATTTTAAATCCACGATGCACTGTGTGAACATGGAGTGAAGTGGTTTGCAATGGGGTGTGTGGGAGGGCTGTTGTGTTAGGTTGTGATTGGTATGCCTCAAATGAAGCATCCTGCCAGAAAGCTAGAGATTAATATGCCACACCCAAAAAAGCTAATTGACTTTGTGTCTGAGAACCCACCCCCCACCCCCCCCCCCAAAAAAAAAAATAATAATAATAATGTAAACGACGGCGATTCCAGTTTGGTAGAAAATAGCTTCAAGGTATATTTTTTGACCAACTTCTAAGTTCTAGAATTTAGAAAGTACAGTTGAGCGGGAGTTAGAGGAAATGTGAACACAAAACGCTTGTGTCTGGGTTGTATGTGAAAGTGCATTGTGTATTGACATCAAAGGCATGTATACACAATGTCAGCAGTAAACTCATCAAAATGTTTTTATCTCCAAACAAATTCTCAAAGACTTGCAGTAAAATCTGGCACCATGAATGCTGAATGGTGAACAAATTCAGCATTGATGTTCAATAAAAATGCATTGGTAACAATTGGGGTATAGGGGAAAGACTCAACTTCATTTGTTTCCTTATTTTTCTGTGAAGTCAGGGAAATTCAATTTCAAATGGATTTTCTATTCGCCACAAAATTTGATTAAATACATTGGACAGTGGCCTACCTGCATATTGTATCTCAAAGGCAAAATAAATGATAAATGCAATATTGGGGAACTTGCTGTAAAACCATACAATTTCCTGATGAAGGTTAATTGTTAAGAATTTGTTATTGTTAATTTATTTGATCTTACTTTGAGTTTCTTGTAAAAAAAAAAATACGGATAAATTAGTAAAGGTGTAACTGGCAACTGATGGTTAATATTTTTGTCATCAGTTACACTTACTAAACCCAAAGCAGGGTCAGCATTTTCATTGATTAGCTTCACTGGTTGGTATCAGATACTCACAAATATTGAAAATGTGCATGTGTAATTAGCATGCAATATGTACACCACCCCTAGGGCAGAGATCAATGTGTTTTTGGTTTCCTACTCTGGTACCATTGACCTCCGAGAAGGAAACAAAACCCACCAACCAAAACCTTCTCTGTGAAACTGTCATCTCTTTCACATTTGAAAGAGAAAGGTATATATATTTCTGGTAAACTGCATTATTAACTGAGACAAGCTTATTGCTAAAAGCACACAAGGTCTGGTTGGTTGCGGCCTCCAGGCTCCACATGAATCTGAAGCTTGATGTAGCTGCAAAAGGTTAGCAGTCATAAATAATTTGTGAGACTGTATTATTAGAATTGATCTTAGCTACATGTTTGGTAGATCTCTTAACTGAGTTTTGAATTTACCATTCAGTCAAGCATAACACTCGCTTACTCTATAAAAAGTCTGAGTTCAACACAACTTTTTATTGAAAGAGGTATTCATTCCCCTGCCTTCAAAATGCTGTCAAGATGGTCAAGTCATCAAAATTGTATCAGAAATTCAAGAACCAATTCGAAGAAGTGCAGTGCAGTTGGTGAAGTAAATGAATTATTAAAAAATGCTGCGATGGTTTTTTATGGCTCGTCAAAAAGTTGATGGAATATCTCAGGTGCAGTAACTTTATAGTCGTGCTTAAAGAACTTAATTAAGAGGAAGGACTAAATTAAGATACCTGAGGGGCGGGATGGGTTGAAAGGAAGGGGAGGGGTTAAATAAACTTGGAAAGGAATCATGTGATAATCATACACTGCTTGGATGAGCAAAAACATGATTGGCTGCACACAGGATAATACTGCGGAACCCTTTTCTCAATATTTGTTAATTGGGGTTGCCGCCCTGATTCAAGCAAACTTTGTATTTTAAGTATCGTTACAAACAAAAGATGACAGGCCCTTCCAAAGCAATCTCGTTGGATTCTTGAAAAGTTGATACCAAATAAGCACATGAAGGCATCCACACACTTATTGTAAGTAGATTTGTAACAGATGTGATAATGATATTGACGTACTGGTAATAAGAACATATGGGCGAGTGACTTCATAACGCTTAGCAGCACACTGTTTACATTATGCACACATCGCTGGTATTCCTAAAAATAGGCCTAAGCTAGGATCAATATGCTTCGTGGTGTAATGAATATTGGATTTTCCTGTGTAAGTCTGCAACGCTAAACAATGTGTCATCAGAAAGGCTGGGGAAATTGATTTACATGCTCACGTCTGTTTTAAAATTGAGCTACTGTACACAGAAGCTGACTTCATAATTGAGAGGATTAATTCGGCAACATTTAGTTAATAAATGTTTGTAACATTTAAGTTGTAACATTCATCTATCATTTACAAGAAAGCCATTTAAAGACACTTGGTAGTATTGGAGGGGCCATGGTCGTTACTATAACTTGGAATAAGAGTCTCTTTTTTTTCTCTGGATCTTCATGAAACCTGACAAAAGATAAATAGATAAATTTCTAATGTGATCCCTAATGAGAAAATTGATGTGACACCTCACCCACTTTTGATTGGCAAATAAAATGACTTGTATTATTGCAGTGCACATGTTAAGATGACGAAGCGTGGATGTATACTGAATGACAAAGACAGCGAAAACATGTACAAGCAACTGATTGGTGTGTTGGTTAATCCATGCAAAGAGCCGCATGTTGAAGTCCAGGGGCAGAGGATCTTTGCGAAAATCCTTCAAATCCATGATTCATGAAACAGCTCCACCCCTCTAGATCTCTGTCTGGCCAGGAAGTTGACTGATATAAGAAGTGTAGAGTATCTGAACTTAGAGATCTTGTTCTATGTTTCATCTGGTTTAGATTAGGTTAGCCTTTGCCCTGTCTATCCGTACAGTCCCACCAAAATATCTTTCATTTGCTTAACGAGCTTCGGTGGAGAAAAAGACCAAACGACTTTCAAATATCTTGGGGAAAGTAAAGGGAAAGCGATCACGTAGAACTTGCAGCTGGGTACAGCTTCTCTAGATCCCAGTGGAGGAAATGAATTTACTGTGACTCAATTTCATAGACATTGATCCATTGTAATTATGCCTGGTGCCGAAACCCTGTTACCTTGACGGAATAATAAAGTACAGTCAATCGGCAAACTTGAACTCATGCAGAGAAAACAGCTCTCCCGGTCCTTTTGGAAATATATTCAGTGTTTATGATTCCGCGTGTTCATGAATGCTGAACTTAATCTCATTTACATGTCAGTTTGGAAATGAAATTTCATTTTACTTAAGATCCTGACCTGATGTGAAGGTGCAAGGATAATATCACTCCCTTAAGGACGATGTCGATTGCCGTAACACACATGGCGGGATTAGAAATTGGAAGCTTCGTTTGCCACATTGCCGTTTTTATGGTGGCATCAGCAACGGAGCTGTGATCATTGGGTAATATGATTAAATAACTCTGGCTCAGTCATAGGGAAAATTACGGCTGTTTTGAAAATGTTAAGTGCGGGTAGTTTCTGAAGTGGGCCCATTTGAATGAAGTCCTAGTCTGTTTGACTCCGCAAGACTGCCCAATTTGCATTTTAAAAGAAAAATAAAGCAGTACATTTTGTTTGGAAAATTGAAATGATTGTTCTGTTAACTCTTGTCTGACACATTTTATGAAGAGTCAACAAAATGAATAAAACATTCCAAGGCCAGTTGAGATGATGCTAAATCCAGATCAAATGAACTTGTGGCAAAATATTTTGTTTTTGTGTATAAAATGTAATTGTATACTTGGTCCCTTTTTACTAATGACATGGTATTTTGTCCTCAAAACTGTAATGGGTGATGCTGCTCTTTAAAGGTCATTTTGAGTTCTCCTGTAAAAGTACATGAGGCAAAGTAATAAAAAGGATGTTGCTGTTTTCTAATGGGAAGGTTCCGACTTCCCTCTAGTCATCATCCAAGCAGGTTTGGACCCTTTGTTTGGAGCCTAATTCATTTCTTTTCATCTTTTAAGTTAAATTTCTGCTATAAAAAACAGTCATTTACATTTTGTATATTGCTTTTGCTGGAATGTTTGTGCTTGTAATTAATTTACTCATCCTTGATGTTATACTCTAGTCAATTTATGTTCAAATTTTAATGGATCTCTTGAGGCAGTGCTTTGTTTCTGTTGCATATTTTCTTCTACGTTAATCAGAACCATAATTAAAATTGTTAAAGAGTCATTTGATGCCGATTTTCTGTAATAGCTATATTGGCTTACATACATTTATTTATCCTGTTTGTAAAGTGTGTTCTACTTACAGACAAGCCATATTGAGCTTACATGTATTAGTGTAGTTACATTTCTTTATATTTGGACTTTTCTGAGGGTTCATTAGAAATTATGTTTGATACAACTTTGGTTGGAATTAAATCCACGACCTGCAAAGTTGTAGAGCACTGTGCATACAACTTCCAAACAGTAGCGATTTCATTAACTGGCACAATGAACTTTGTTGGTCAGTGTGGGAAGCCAATTCTACCTGGCCTGGCTTCTGAAAGGTTTTTGTTTGTTCGTCTTGTTTGATGGCTTTGGTGTGTTTGTTTTTCCTAACTAGTATTTCTGATTTTGTTTCTTATTTACAATTGGTATATTTTGTAGCTTGCAATGTATGCAGCTCACATGAGAATTCTGCTGGTTTGGTTAAAATCACCATGTTTTTATGCACTGAGGCAGATTAATAGAGCGGTCTGCATTTTTATATTGACGTCGGCACATGGACTAACAGGCATGGGGATGTAGGCAGGGGAAAATTAAATCTTGAGCGTGGGATATAGGGCAGGTAGTTATCCACATGCGTGTACAGTGTATGTAAGACAGTCCCTCAGGCTTTCTGCTTGCTGTGTTCATGGCATGGGCATCTTCTTTATGATTTCATTTTTAAGTAGTATTGGTGTGTCCTGCAAATTAATAACATGATATACCTAGCAAGTATTTGCCTTTAAACAAATGGGTCCTGTCTTGATACCTTGATATTTAGGATGAATAGCTGATGAATTTAGAGTGCAATTTACAAGAAAGAACAAATATGAACTTTCTCGCTATAGGATCTTGAGTTGTAAGTTTTACATACTGTTTAAAAACCAACAATCATTATATTAACTTACAATGTATACAGGGGCTTATATTTATATTTGAATTGTCTAATGTCCCGCTGGTGTGCCTGAGTTTTCTGCTATAGATTCTTGCGATGGAGAACACTATCTGAAGATTCCAGTGGGATATCTCTTCATCATATAATTATGATACCATCAGACCGTATCAGCCAGATGGCATCAACCCTTACTACTAATTACTTGTATTTAGAAAGTGCGGATCAATCGACAAATGTTCTCTGCATTTCAGCACTTGCCCACCCAGTGCTAACCCCTGCTTGACGGCCGCCTGGCCATGTCGATAAGATCTCAAGAGCTCTTACATTAATATTGATTTTTCTCGGTCCGCTTTGCATCACCACTATCACTGCTTTTCATCAGTGTAGCCACCAAATGCCATTGAAAAGTTGGTATTGCAAAGATCCTTTCGTCCTTTCGTCAACAATAATATCCGTGTTTTGTTTGAGTTTAAGAAATTCCTATTCTCTATTCATTCTGGGGTTGATTAGTGGTTGATAGGGCCAAGCCACTTTGATCCTGTAATCTTCAGTTATTGATTTTTCCAGAAATGTTGTTCAATGAGTTTGTATTGGAGGTGTTGTATGCAGTAAGCACAGTACTGTGGATAGTAAGTTTTCATTGGATGGAGGACCCAGTACAACTATTTGCTAAAAGCTTATTCAAAATGAAGTTGCGATTTTGTATGACTGAAGCCTTTCAGATCAAGCTATAGTATTGTGGAGTCTTGCTTTTACTATGAAAAACTAGTAAAATTGTCTGTTGGAATGTTGAGATTTAAGGTTGGCTTGGATTAATGTGATCTACTTCAACATTAGAATACACAGAAGACATTTTTTCTGACAAATTAAAGAGCTGATATTTTAAAATAAAGCAAAACAATAATCACACAACGGGTGTTATTATAGAAACACAATGTTTATTCAAAATTTTATCGCTGGTTGTTTTATTCACTGGGCCCGTTCACTGCGCACAGTGTTCATAATTGACACCGAATGACTGACAATCTCCGATTCCAATATCAACAATATAAAGCATACCCGTCTTTTTCAATATCCACTTGGAAATCGATGATGTTGACGGGCTCATTGCCAGTCATTGACTGTTTTTTCTTTGCTGGTGTTATACATGACCAGTTAACTACCCGACCCACTGGCCCTCACATTTGATATGATTATGTGTTTCCGCCCCACTGTACCAATCCAAAGGAAGTTGTGTTATTGTTTGAAGGAACAGACCTTGAATCCTGTTAGACGCGTAGCAATGACTTTTTGTTATTCTTCGGTGAACGGTTTGTACACGGATATCATAAACGATTTTTATATCTTGAGCTAAGGGTTTGTTATTATTTTAGGTTACATGTAGTGAATACATCATGCTGGCACGTTTGGCATTTGCTGCTATTCTAACTAGAATACTGTGTGTTGTAGCCATACTGCTTCAGACTAAAGCATACATGTAATTGCGTCCGTGTTTGTGTTTAAAACCATGTCGTAGTAAATTGAGTTGTGCACTATTAACTAATACCAGTCTGTTAAAGTGAAAGTTCAATGTAATAATACGTAGGTGTTTAAGGTTCTAAAAAAACTAGGACAGAGAGTTGCATGTTTTTGACAACCTACGCATCCAGAGACTGACAATATATCTATTTGAATAACCTTTTGATCTAAAAATAAAAACATCTCCTTCGTAAGTAATCATTATGATCCCTTCAATTTAAAATAATGTAATTGTTCACCTCGCCAACAAAAACAAATTAGTATCTTGAAATAACACCATCAGTGGTCTTCATTTTGATCAAGTAAAATAGGAGGAATTATTTGTCAAGCACCAAAGAAGCTTGTAATCCAATGAGGAATAATCCAGTATTATAGTAACGAGGATGGATAGACTTATTGTAGAGCGTGTAGCAAATCAATAAGTTGCAATACAAGCTCGTCTACATTTATTATGAAAGATGACAGCAAGGTTCTGCACAGTAATTAACGTTTCTCTATTATTTAAGGTCGATTGAAGCCAGGTATCTTTTTGCTTGTCGGGAGTATTACAGAAGATATTAAATTAAAGAGAGATTGTGTAATCAATTTGTGGAATTACAGATGATCAATCATCTATGTAGGAATCATCATGTTAATGTACTTGGTGTTAGCATGTCTTACTACAGAATTAATGGAATATGTTCATGGGCTGCAATAAAACCAGTAGAGTCTAGATACATCCCAGTGTACGGTGACAGCACAAATTAAGTTGTTGTCAGTTATCTTCACCTTCATGGCTTTGATGAACATAAATAATCCACCTTTAGAGGCTCTGAGGCAATAAATGAGTTTGACATTGTGATGTTTCAGCCAATCTCATCTATTCTGACAAAGCACGATCAATCTCTTCTAGTCAGATGTCATCTGCCCATTGAAATTGAGCTTTTTATCATCTGCCCTTATTATACATACATGTCGGCCAATTCCTACTGGAAGTCTTCCTACGTAATGAACACAGTCTGCTTACGATTGTCACAACCATGTGCTTGAACAGCATTTTGATTTTCTGAAAGAATTAGAACTGAAATTATTTCAGGTAGCGGTTTTACTGATGGCTACGGGCCCCTATTTTTATGAGTTTCCATGTAAGATGGTTGGTAACCCATGGGGCCTAAGCATAGCTCCGAAGATGTTTACATGCCTACCAGCCTCCCGAGTTGAGTACATGATATGTCCATAATGGCTTCCAGAATCATAGTATGTTGATGTTGCCTAATTCTAACAAATCTCTACGTGTACACTTTACAAATCACTTGGGTTGCATTAATCTTAGGGCTCAAGTCTATGTAAGAAAAATTGTGACATTAAAAGGCTTCAACGATACTTATTTTCTTGTGACTTAAGCATAAAAGATTAATCAGCAAATATCAAGGTTCACTATGGCTCTTTATTACAGAATTAAGAAACTAAAAGGAAAAACCAAATTGTGTCGCATTTGTGTGTGCTTGCATCAAATTCAACCATTTTAAGAAAGCGTTACCAATTTTCTCTGTTCTCTCACATTAAATAGCCTTGGTCCCACTCTTACCCAGTACAGATTATGTTTCTAAATTATAATGGATTGGTGATTGAAATTGGCTGAGTTAATGGGTGAGATTTCCTGAGCTAAGTTTGCCAACTAAATATAAACCGAATTAGTCTGACTGGAGTGTGTGTATTGATGGGCCAAGCTGGGTTGTGTGTCTATCACCACTGTCTGGGCGCAGACCCTTTCTCTGAGACATCACATGGTTACTGGGTGTGCAGTTGGTTGGAGTTGTGCTGTGAAATTTTTGCCCTTATATGGGCATAGAGTTTGGTCCTTAATTTGGCTGGAAGGATTTTTGGTTTCACAAGAATGTGTAGTCTGATAGGTTCTTGTCTTGGCCTTCTAGAGGTATAATGTGGTAGAGTCATTAACAAACTGGTCATGAAAGTCATTTTGAAACATATTTTTTAAGGATCTTGTGGGGTGGTTACACTGAAGTGCTTTTGTTTTTAACAACTCTGGTTTGATGCATACACATGTACAACGTAAGTGTAGCCCAACTTGTGGAAAACAATTAGGCAAAGCAAAGGAAATATTGAAGTGGTAATTTTCCAAAAATAATGTTCTTATTATTGTGTTCCAGAGAAACTTTAAATGAAAAAAGACAATTGTGCTCCATCAATCCATTCTATTTCTTTGAAATGTAAACACTTAAACACTAAGGTTTTGATAATTTATAATGAAACCCACAAAATATATCTTGAACTACCCATTTAATAGGAGTAAATTAATTAAAGTCTAAGCCTTACACCGACCAGACAGTGTTGTATTCGGCAGTCATTCATTCCTCTGTGGAAGCCACTGACAACCTCCGTGAGGATCTAGATGCAGAAAATTAGCCTTATGAATATTTAAAGATTATTTATGGCTATCGAAGGCAAGTGTGACAGTAGGCATACTGTACAGCTCATCGGCCAAATGTCATTTAAGAAATGCATTTCATTTCAGTTGTAATAATTACGTTGGTGTAGGAAGTGAGCGGGCTGCATAGAGAGTATCTTCAGAATCTTTATAATTACTGCTGGAGAATTTCAGTTGCTTGCGAGTAATTATGACATACATGTAATCAAGGCTCAATATTCACTGTCTATGTGTGAGGAATGTATTCCTTGTCACACAAAATGAAGGTCGCAACAGCGTTGAGATTCCATTGATCTGAATGCTGTTGACACTTAGTAGATTCTTCATTTGGTGTGTAACACTTTTGAGTGCACCTACAAAAAAACTTAAAGAAGCGTAGTTTTACTTTTTTTTTTAAGCTCAAGATTTAAGGTCCACATTAATCCTCAAGTAGTCAACATCACATACAAATATTATCCCAAAGCAACTTCAGAATAATGCACACAGAATTATACAATATGAACAGTCTCCCTCCCCCATACATGTTTTAGGCAGGACATTAAAACAATATTGTTGTAACCCCATGCTAGTGTTTTTTAGCAGTTAGAAGCACTTATTTTCTATCTTCCATGCCTGCTGAAAGGTGAACACACACACCATGTGCTCTTTCCACCGTGTTTACAAACCCAAGATCACCAAGCCCTATTTTGTGTTCTGGTCACGGTGCCTTCCGTTATTTATCATAGTTTTCCATGCTCTGTTGACTCGCATTGTTCAAATACAATTTTATAACTGGGGTTTAATCTCATAGAGTAAATATCGCCTGCTTGATAAGTTATTAATGTCAATAACTAGCGCAGGTATGGATGTACAGTGATGTTGGGCTGCTTGCACAGAAGTACTACTACATGCATTTCAAGTGGGCTTCTTTGAAGGGATGATATTGTACAAAACCAACATTGATTTCAAATCTATCAGATTTGTACTCAAGTAAGATAATTTTGATGTTTTCACGATTTGTTCAAAACTAACGATCGGTTTGAATGTAGCCTAAATACCTCTGTTGGGCATTTACTTTCAAGAAACAGGTATTCAAGACATGTGTAGTTGATGTTGTTGATAGGATTTTCTGCTGGTAATTCTTATGGAGAGAACTGCTTAATTAAAGCCACATCTGGAAAATTCTGGAGTTCCAGATCATTGATTCCTCTTTAAAACATACAGATAGGGCCGCATGTTTTAATACAGACATAAAAAAAAACCCAGAAATTGCCATTGCATGGTTTTATGACTGCCACAGAAATGTAAGGGTAAGTTCTTTTGAAGGCAGTAAACATCAGCTGTCTGTCAATACACATACTTAATATGAATCAAGATTCAAGGCATGCTATCGTCAACATAATTGGTGAAGGATTCAATCTTTCATTAATATGTGTGTGTTCTATTTGTGAATCTATTGCTTATATGACAAAAACTATCACTTAAAATGTTCTAAGGAGGTACCTACTTCACTTTGTGACTCAGTTTCATGACTCGGAAAATATTAAAGCAAAGTGTCTGTTTGATGTTTGTTTGTTGAGGATGGTGTAGACTTGCTTTTAAGAATGCCAATGGCTAAGGTTTCAATGTTTAGACAACATGTACAAATTTGTCTGTAATAGAGCATGGAGGTAATGGTCAGGTAGGAATGTTTGAGTTTGAGTAACTTTGTAGGCTTGAATACAAAAAAATAGTGTCATGGGGGTGTGTGTGTGCTAGGTATAAATGTTTGGGATCAATGTAATTTTGGAACTGACAAATTTCTTGCCGGATGCGACTCAACTGAAACCTTTTTCATCTGTGTACAGCACAGAAATTATTTGTATAAAATTAGCAGACACTGCAACAGCTTGAGGTAAATTGAGTTGACACTGCCTTGAGAAACCCCCTTTATACTATTCAAGGAGACAACATTTGGAATAAACAGAAATTTTAAACCTCTTTACCAGGCTATGTAAATTTTGATTGTGTTTACTTTGTACTTCAGGCTACATAGCCATACTGCCAAACAAGGGCAAAGTAAACATGGGAGTGCAAACACTCCACAACGTTGGAGTTCCTGTGCCACTACACAGCAAAATGCTGTCACACTGACTGTTAACATTATGTACTTGTACCCAACACTAAGAGTCTGGGTATGACGGACTGCTTGTTGTTTGATACAGGGTCAAAAGGGGCGCAGCTACCCTCCTCTGATACAACTTGTTGTGTCACTTTTGGGTTGGTGTTAAGTTCGTTCTCAGTGTGTTTGAGTGGAGTGTTTTTTGATTACTGTATCAAGGTTATTCATGTTGATATGATTGTACACGCTTTAACAAGTATCTTTGAAAAGTAATATTGATATCACTCCAGTTATTAGCATAATGATTTTTATCATTGGATTTCAAGTGTTGACTTAAGTAACCTCAAGAGGGCAGTGTTTAAGTACTTTGGGATTTTTGTAATCATCTCAACGATTTTCCAATGAATTGCTGTAATCATATTTTCCAAATATTTCTTGGTTTTTTTGTTATCGGTGCACTTATCGAATTAACCTACATGTGGAAAGTGACATTATAAACTAAAGCCAATAATAAACCATACGTGAAACTAACTGGGGTTGAATTGAACAAAGAAAGCAAAGTAGACTTTGTTTATAAGTACTCATGTTCGCTCATTCCTTTTTTTTCTGTGTTCAGAAATAAACAAAGTACGCAAGAGTATGTACAACTTCACCCCTGAGACACAGCCCCTCATGCTTCCAGACCCCAATGGCGCGACGACTACACTCTCAGAAAAGCTGTTTGTTCCAGTAAAAACCTACCCAGACGTAAGTATTAACACAAGGCAATGTTTGTAACCTCACTGGTAATATTTCCCATTTGAAAGGAAAGATTTTCATAACAATTATTTTTGATAAGTGATTTCTCTCTGTCCTTTGTTGATAACAGATAGAATCAATATATTTTGTATGTTCTAATATTTTGAGGACTTATTTCATGGTGAGCATTCAGACATGCCGTAGAGCTAGATGTTTGAAATATATGTTCACTTCTCTAAACCAACGCTTGTCCGCATGCGATACACCATGCACAGTGACTTGCTTGAGTTGCAATGAACTCCAGATAATATAAGCACATAGATCTATCCTAAAGTGTATCTTAATGAATATGATGATAAAAGAAGACTTCAAGTTGGGCAGTGTGAATGTGTCGGAAATTCTGACTGAGTTCCCGTCCAGTTGAAGTACTCAAGGACTTGATTCTCAAGGCACTCGTTGTCACCTCTATCAGGGTTGGGTTTACAAGCCCTTGACGTTGGTGCTGTTTGGCGTAGCTCGCTACTATGGAGGGGGTAGCAAGGCGTGATTTGCATTGTGGGATGAAACCACAGGCAGATCAGACTACTGATTATAAATGCAAATTCCTCGTGTGTGCATGTTTTGGACAGGAAAGTCACCCCAGATTGCATCTCAATTATTAATTAAAATGATAGACATCCAATCTGTCCAATTGAAAACAGAATGTCAACATTTTTCATTCTTCCCTTACAAGCAATTTGATAAATATTACCATTTATGTGCGTAATAATTTTCATGTGTATGTGCAGACTGGATAAGATGTTCTTGAAATACATGTAAAAAAAAAAAAAAAAAGGCCTACAAGATAAGAAAAAGCTGCAGGGATATACACACAGAACATTTAGTAGGCTGTCTTAAAATGTTTAAAAAAAATCAAAAAAAAATCAGAGTGTAATGAATAAGTTGCTTTTTGTTGCAAACCATTTTTTCCCAGATTCCACACATTCCCCCTTTTTAATTTTAAGAAAGAAAGTGCAGTTTATGCGGAGTAAGTTTGCAGTTACACCAAATAAAGCTAACAAATCTCTTATTGTCTTTGGTGAGTTCCACCAGCAATAGGGAGAAGTTTGACCAGAGGACTGGACAACAAGAGTATACTTGTCAAAACATTGGTACAAACTGGCTGATTCTTAAAGCCCCACTACTGTGATTTATCACATGGTATTACCACAAACCTACTCTTAGTTTATTTCCACCATGCATAGCTGCTCATTTAACTTCAAATGCAGATTCACCCAGGCGTCTGACACCAGAATTTTTGGAATGACATTGACAATTGCTAATCCCTTATAGTTTATGCATCCATAGATGGTCTTCAAGTAGTTGATTAGTTTCCATGTAGATAGCAACTCCTACAATAACAGAACCAAACCCTGATCATGGTAGAGCCCTGATGAGTTCATGTGCACTTTGCCTGGATTATATATGAACCTAACTTCCCTGCTGAACACAAAATGTCTCTTGCACTGTTAAACATTCAGTCCGCTCATCATTCTAGAAAACGGCATTTATTACATTACTATTTCCCTCTCGGTGCAGACTGCAAGCGTTATTTCTGTGTCATTTTCCCCCAGGGCAGTTGACTTTGGGGGTGTTCACAGCAGATTTTCTGGGAGCAATCCTATTACATTTTCGCGGTGGAAGAAAAGTTCATGAAGAAGGAGTGGTGATTAATTTTCAGATTGAATTATTTTAATCGCAGCTTGATATTAACCATCTGAAGTCGTTTTTATTAACAATTATTGGAAAAGGAAAAAAAAAATAGGTTACTAATGGAGAGCATTGAAATCACCTGAAACAGTTGACTTTATTTGTTTGAATCTGTCTGGTAATGAAACCATAAGTGACCAGGAGTGGATTTCACAAAGAATTAGGACCAGTCTTATCTCGAGTTAGGACCAGTTACTCGTCCTAACTTAGGACTAACCATGCAATTTGTATATCTCCTAGGACTAGTCCTAAGTTAGGACTAGTCCTAACCCTTTGTGAAATAGACCCCAGCACTGTAACCTCGTTGGATTGATCATCATAATGAAACTACAACCCCAAGCTGCTTAAGTTAGTGCTAAGGGGTTAATCCAACACACTGCTGACTCAGCTCTCTCACTCTCTCATTTATCCTTTTGGGTTAAGCGGAGCACCTGTGTATATTGAAACGTTGAAGAAATGCTCATTTTAAGCTGAGGAGGTAAATCCAACTCAAAAAGAGTTGGGGGAAAGAGTGACCTAATAAAATAGGGACTGAAAACCCAGTCCTTATGACAGGCCCCATCTAACAGTGGATTCAAACCGTGGACCGTAAAAAAAATTAGGGGGGGGGGGGGTGGTTCAACCAGTTTGACTTCTGATATTCAAACTTGTTAAGGTTGGTATGAGTGATTAATATGCAATTTCCAAAAGCTTTGGAACAAATCAATAGACTGAAAGGCTATCCAAACTGTCTGGGAGATTTCAGCTGCATTTAAATCCCCTGAAAGCAAAATATTTAACCCACTTTACAAGGAAGACCTACAAGAAAATTTTAAAAAGAAGAAGAATAAATTCTGAAGTGTTCCTGATGTAGAGATACTTACTTGATAATAGTGTAATGCACGTGTAAAGGTTGTTGAGTTATATTTTGAATCCCCGGAGGTACCATTGCTAATGTACACGTATCCTTACTCCTTACATCCCGCTCCAATCTCATTTGGCAATGATGTCTACCTTGGGAACAAAAAAAGACGTTTTCAAATGCACTTTAGGCCCTCGCTAAAATTAAGTGTGTGCTTTTGCTTACCAACACCTCACTTACTTTCTCTGTCATTGCTCATATAAATTGCCATGTATTTGAACATGTGTCGCCCTAAATGCGTCTCTGCGTAAAATGGCAATGGAGATAGACTCTGCAGTATATAGCTCCCGTGGGAATAGCTTGGCCACATGTGAGGGTTCTGAAATGATCGGATCAGCGAGCTTGTGTTAAACCTCGTCTAAGTATGAATTTTAATAATTTGCTAGGGTTAAAAAAGCTTTGAATATTTAAAGCATTTAAGCACAACTTCTGCATACAGAATGAACTGGCGCAGTTGTTGTTGCCTCCTACCCCATGATTAGCCTTGGCAATGAGATTGTATCAGAATGAGGCTGTATCTGAGTTTATTGAACCTTATAATCCAAAAAGTTAATTGGCATAAACAAATTACATTTTACATATATAATCTTCTGTTCAATTTTGATGGATTAAGAGTATGCACACAATTGGTGAATTCTATATGAAATCCAAAGGCCACTGTTTTCCCCCTATTTTATTTAATTTGTTTATTTAAGAAAATATGAATTTGAATTGAAACATTAGATGGGGACCTGTGTTTACTTATGCTTTGGGTTGTTTAAAGTCATAATGTATAACATTTTGCTGAGATTTGTAATGCCACCTTAGCAGATCTGCCCTTTAGCCAGTAGATCTTACCTGGAGGCAGCCATTGTTTTTTACTCCCCTTTGAATAGATTAACACCAAACTGAGGCTGAAAGAAAAGAATATTCTGGTCCCATTTTGTGTAGTGTCAACCTTGAGAACAAGATCAATAGTTTCTTTCACATAAACTGAAAAATAAGATGACTGCAGACTGTTCCAGTGTTGTTTAGAAAAGACAATATTTTAGCATGTATTTAAATATCTTATAGAATTATTCAGAAGGGTGTTCAACTCCCTTTTCCTTGTAAGTGGTGCTTCAAGTGAAAGTTGCGCTGCATCTGAGCACTGTGTTGTATGGAAAATGTAAATGACGGGGTAAAAAGCTGGTTGTTTTGAATCCAAGATGATTCTGTAGCATGGTGGAGATCAGCTTTGATCAATAATTTAAGACATTCAAGTGTGTGAAACCGGGAGGCTGAATTGGCCTCGCTTCCTTCCTGGAGGAAAGGTGTCAGGGCAGGAAAGACTGAAGCATGTGTCTACGACTCCAATAGCACGCTGTTAGCACAAACAAGCTTAGCTAATAACATTAAAGGGGTGGTACCATCCAGTTTGCACCAATGCACAAGGGAATTGAGGCCTGATACACAAAATCAAACGGCAACTTAAAATTCTTTAATTAAACATACACCGTATTTCAATTCAGCTAAGGGAGTGTGTCAACATCCTTTTTGCTTTTTTGAAGTCTTGAGTTAAAACTAAACAGAAGCCACAGAGGTCTTGACCTCCAAGACCCTGGTCTTGGCCTTGGTGCCCTGTCATGAGCTTCCCATGGGCTTTAAGATTTTGTAAAGAACCTTTGCAGAATAAAAATAGCCGTGCCATCTCACGATTAAATTCTATATGAAGTCATTTGATCTGTAGAATCTGGTGAATTAATAAAATCATTATGTTCATGTAAACATGTGCAATCTTATTGAATAAAATTAAACAAAAACACAATTACTTACAAGAAAGAAACCCATAGAAATATCCCCCTTCAAATTGCCAAAAAATGAATGAGATTGCCAGGAGGTCGAACTGAGTAACCTTGGAGCGGGTAGCAGCATCTCTTATCCCTGTGAGATGTTATTCATTTATCAGCCACTGATTGTCCACTCTGTTTTTATTGCTTGAATTCCTTTCAATTCCTGTGAGTACAATGAACTTGACCTTGGCTCATTGTTTTCTTTAATAAACTGCAGTCAAATGCCATCTATGAACTTTAAATATGACATAATTGATGTCGTCCTGGCTAGATGACTGTGAGAAGATCTCTCTTTGATCATTCGTTATCAAACAGTCTTTACAGACAGTCAAGCACTTGGGGAGCTAGCTTCTAGGGAAGACTAAATTGGTTGCATTTTGACATGAAGCTGATGCGATCGTCAATATCATGGTAACTCAAAACCCGTTCAGTCAGTCTCTGATGACGTTAGTTTACCTGTTATATTCCAAGTGTCACTTTGCATACAAGATACCGAATCCAGGAAACTTGAAGGGGGAAAAAAGAGGGATTTGAGAAAAAGAAGACTTATTGTTGTAGAACAGGTTCAATTTGGTCCTCGGATTTTAGCAGTAAGTTATGAAACTTATCATAAGTTAGCATATAAAGGTTCCTCTCAGTGGAGTGGGTAATTGTGCAGAGAGGTAATCATGAATCCACAAAATGGCTCAAGATGAATTGTAGTAATTTGCTTTATTAACATTCATCTTGTGGCCAAAATACCAAGTTGCAAGGATTTTACATTGACTGTCTAGGCAATTTCATTAATTTGGTTCAAATACAAAAAGAAGGAAGATAAAAAAATACAATCAAAGGCAGAAATTTGTAAAGAAAAATGTCTCCAGATGATTAAGTAGCAGTCCCACCTTTATTTAAAGGATTCGGTTTGGAAAGCGGCGAGGGTAATTACCAACCTTGTACGAGATCAAAGAAAGGAATACTTCAGTATGTGGTTGTCAAATAACTTGAATCAGTGTAATATCATAATGTAAAAATTAACCTTTAAAGGGAAGGTACACCTTTGGTTATTGTCAAAGACCATTCTTCTCACTTGGTGTATCCCAACATAAGCATAAAATAACAAGCCTGAAAATTTGGGCTCAATCGGTCATCGAAGTTGCGAGAAATGATGAAACAAAAAACACCCTTGTTAGACGAATTTGTGTGCTTTAGATAGGAATAAAAAACTTCTAGCTAGAAGTCTTTTATTATTTTAGTGAGAAAATACCTCTTTCTCAAAAACTATGTTACTTCAGAGGGATTCGTTTTCCACAATGTTTTATACTATCAACTGCTCTCCAATAATCTTTACCAAGTCAGTTTTTAAGTTTATATTTGTTTTGAGTAATTACCAAACGTGTACCTGCCCTTTAAAAGCATTTTATACATACAGACATGCACATCAAGCATATAGGCCTAGTACATGAGACTGACTTTGAAACTTGGGCTGTCAACATCAAGTTACAACTGTTCCATTACTTGATGTTATATTGCCAGTACCAACGGGTCATGTACATGCTCTATGTATTGTTAATCCAGATGTTATTTCATATTCAGAGTTCAGAATTCACATCACAGACTCCAGGAATGAAAAATAAATTGAAAAAGCATATGGATAAAGTAGCATGGGCAGCTTGTCCTTTGGCTTTGTGAAATGAATTTATTATTAAATTAAAGGGCAAAGTCTTTTGTTGAACAAACTGTTCCTGTAAGTCCTTTCTCTATTATTATACCCGTACTGATCGATTAGCTTTGAATTGTTGTAAATCGTGCTTGATCAGATGTAGAATGTGCATGATTACATTAATGTATAATAAGGGCAATGGGGATAAATAAAATACAGCATAATTATGTAAGCAGGTCTCTGGTTACAGTCACATTCATACACATTTTAACTTTGTCGGGTTTGCTGTTTCCAGCCTGTAAAAGCACAGTGCTGATGTTTAAAGGGACCAGACTATGTGTGTGATTTCCCCATTTACTTAAGTGAAACCATGTGATGTATACTATAAACACAGGAGCATCAAGCACAGCATACCAGTGCGTCTCTTCCGTAACTCCTAGCATTTGAAGAGATCCCAAGTCTCTGTTTTGATCATTACCCTAACTGGACTCTCAAGCAGAGAGCTTAATCAGCTTAACTGCATCAGCTCACAAGCCATGCCTGTATATAAAACATTAGTATCATGAATCAATCTGATGATATATGGGCTCCATTGACTGCCCTGAATAAATTATGTCATTTAACTCAAGATACAGTTCTGTCACATCAATATCTTTAAAATATACAATTTGGGGGCAATGTGATTAAGCCTGACTTCAATTTAAATATCATTACAATTTACTTTACATACCAGAGTTTACTTTCAAAGAAATCTATATAATAAAAAAAATTGAAATCTGTCGTTGACATTGTGAAGATAACAGTTATGATTAAATGCACAAGAATCACCACAAGATGAAGTCCAAAGGAACCTGTATGTCTAATTTGGGTTTTAATTAGCATTCAAGTATGACCGTATTCACCATGCCTTACAACCGTTGACACGTTTCATGATAGCCAAGAACCAGTCATCCTGCAAGTGTTTTGTGGATTACAATATGTTTGTTTGATTGGGTCACAGCAGATATGAAGTCCATTTTGTCTAAGTCATTCACAAACACCTGAATGAGGAATGAAGAAGATGGTGCACCTAACTTATTCCCCATGGTTTAACCTACTTCACGAAAGAACTGTATCTTCTGATAATGTGATTATGTTCCTTCTCAACAAACTGGGCAAGACGATAATGGTCCTTCTTAAGATACTTAGAGGGGGGGGGGGGGGTAGAATGGTTACTTCTTAATGAAACTGGGTGCGAATGATCCTTCTCAAGAAACTGGGCATGAATGGTCCTTCTTAAGAAACTGGGCAAGAATAATCTTTCTTAGAAAACTGAGTGAGACAGTTCATTTACCAACAAAGCCCAATTGTGACCACAGATTGGTCAACTCTCCTTCTAAATAAAATACATTATAATACAGCGGGTTTAGTAGGCACCCCCTGCTGAAATCCTCCAAATGAATTACATTCCATGCCCATTCCTTACATTCCAATAGAGGGGGCTAAAGCAATGCCATATGGACAGCTGCCTACTGTGATAGTCAAAAGAAAGCTAAAGACTTGTGACCTATAGAAATTATAGAAATATATCTGTTCAGTGATGACAGACCAGGAGATAATTATTTGATTTGAATGCAGGCCACTACAGATTTAGTGGCATTTCAAAAATATTTTGACATTTCCCACGAAAGCTGTTACGTGACTCAAAGAGTTATATAGTTAGTGAACCTTCGTTGCCAGGGAACTAAATTCTTGTCTTATATGTAGAACAAATAGTTACATACAAAAAGTTGTCAAGAGTTTGTCTTGTTGAAACGTTCTATACAACTTGATGTTTATTTCCAAGCCTTAGATGTCACAATTTTTATAAGTATAGATAGGCTTACAAGTGTTGTTTTCTTCATTTGCCGTTGGTATCAATTGTGCATCTGCAGTAGGCCCTACTACTTTTGCAATTTAAGTACAACAAATATGTTGTCCTATAGTATAACCATAACCGGTTCAATTTGTAGTGCTTTTAGTTGGTTAGGCCTTAAGAGCTTATTAGGCCTAAATCATGGGTTGACAACGTTCAGACCATGCTCAAACAGTCCACTCTAAAACTTTACTCTTAGTCTTAAACTCTAGAAATTCCCGATTTAAGTTAAAAGATGGCATCACTGTACCTTAGCGGTTCCAACCAATATCTATTTATCTGAAGCGACACACAGGTTTCCTTATAGATACAAGAACATAATAGATGTTCACTTTTTGACTTCAAAGATTCTGACTTGTTTACGCTATACTGCTCAATGGGGCATACTCAGCAAGTGCCCTTAAAAGCATCCATTGAGATAGAAGAATTGTAAAGCTCTGATTCAGTAAATTATTGTCATAATCAGGGCTGTGATTTCATCTGGTGGCAAAGTCTTTTCACTGTGGAGAAAGTGATTATGTAATGCGACCCCCAAGGGGTTGCAGGAGATGTATATTCAGTGAGTGTTTGAAACCTGTTTAGAAAAGTCACCTGTCCTTTAGATGTTTTCTTAGCTATTGTGAAGATTGTGCATTGATTGGGTTCCTCAAGGTTTCATCCAGGGCCCAGTTGTTGGCCTTGTTGGCCATTGGTTAATTGTCTTGATTCAGCTGTACATTCCAGACACTAGCATCAAAACTCTTTCATGGAATATTTTTTGAGGAAAAACAACCCACTTACTTTGGCAGGGGGTTGTCGAAATGGGCGGGGTGGGGTTGCTCTCAGTCCAGTCAGCTTGCCCCTCCTCCTTTATTACCAACAATAGTTCAAATACTTAGGATTATTATTAAAACTTTGGTTTTGTACTATTAAAAGCTTGCACCAGAGAAGAGAAAGTGATATAGATTTCAATCTGTATGTAACCAAGCACACTGATTGTACAGTAAGTAGCAAAACCATTCCCAATGGGAAATGTGTCCTTCTGAAATACTGTTGAAGTTGATGAAAATTGTAACGTTTGAAGACCTCCATTACAGTTGTTTATTTTGATTGCCTCATGAATTTGAAATAGGCACAAGTATGGAATTTCACAACAACCTGACACAACATCCTTGAGTTTTTGGTGTGTTCATAACAAAGGAATCACCTAATATGATGACATTTTCCACAGGTTGATTGGATACCTCCATGATTGGATGATGTGTTTTAGGGAAATGAGGGGGGACAGAAATGAATTTACTCTTTCAAATCAAAACAAAACACAACATAGACCTTTAACAAAAGAAGCATGACTTGTTTTCCACTAGGCTAGTGACACAACATTCAGGAACATGCACTCTTAGAGTTAACTCCCTTAACCCTATGACAACAATGTTGAATGACACATATCCCAGACCTTAAGGTGTTATAACACGCAATAAGATAATTGCTAATTATAATCCTTACACAGCATGGTTCACATTCAAATTGTCTCTGGCACTGTTTGTACTACTCACAGTCCCAGTTAATCACTCTTTAAAGGGTTTAGGTATGCCATGGGGAATTTTGACATAATTATTATGCAGTTAACTTCATCAAGGGATTTCAGGAATCTCAGGAAATTATGCGTAAACATGCTTTAAATGGTGTATTGTTGTTAAACAAACTAGTTTGTTTTATTTGCGATGTATAACATACATAGGCCTATATTTTTAGTTTAAATGGTTCGAGAAACATTTCTTTTGACTGTTATTCTCTTTATTTGATTAAGTGCTATGTGGCTGATCTGCATTTCATATTGGACTGTCAAAATACACAGGAATAACAATATATTTATTGGAGCTTTTTCTCATGAGTGTGCCAATTTTCATAAATTCTTCTGAGTCTGCCAGCATCATCATAAACTTGTCCCCTCTAGCTATGGAACTCCAATTCAGTCCACAGCTTTTCCTGTAACATGTTTCCTCCTTCTAGGTCAGATTAATAAGTGGGTGTTGCCTCCATACCTTTGACCCTCGGAGGTCAAATGTCAGACTGCACTTGCCTGCAGGGTCCCAATGCCTGACGTTACCTTGAAGAAATTGCTTTCACAGCTACAGGATCTCATGGTTTGGGCTTCGGTATTGATTTGATTTGCTGCCCAAGAAAAATAGCTGGTGTTACTTTTTCGCTCTTAATTGGCAATCAATTCCATAATGAAGTTAACCTTTTACACCAAAATGAATAAGTTGATTTTTTCCTGGTTAAGTTTGGTTTAATACAATCAGAGACCTAAGGTTTGGGCCACATTGGTTAAGTTGCTTTATGTAACAAATAATACCATTGTCCAATAGTTAGATATCCTAAAATTTGATTTGCAAATTTGGTCAATAAATAAATTGAATACTAACACTTGAACCAATCTATTCGATGTGTAAAGCTAGAAAGGAAAATTCAGTAAAACCATTTTCTCTAGACTTGATTTAACCAATTTAATTTACCTACACAGACCAAAGTGAAAGAAAAGCCACCTCTGTATTCAAAGTCTCAAAGAGTTATTTTGAAAATAAACACATTCTCTATAGGACTTATGTTTTTTTCCCTTGAAAATCTAAAAGTTCCTCAATCCTACTTTAATTAATCGTGATGAAATTTACTTAAAGGCCCTTGGCAGTAGTTCATTTTCCAAAAGCGGCCCGTAACTTTGGCAGACTGTTTCCACGGGCATCGGGGACAGTACACACCATCTCTCACCATTTTTACAAAATATTTTAAATACTTCCTTATATTAATGCCACCCTAGTTTTGCTCTTTCTATTGTACAGTCCTTTCATAGATGAAAGATGCACTGTATATTTCCCTGTATTCCAGGAGTTTGTGTGTGATAGATAACAAATATGTTTTAAAGCAAATTTGATGGCTGATGCTTAGCTAAAACATTACGCTATATGCATAGTTAGAATACTGCCTCGGGTTAGTATAGGGTTAGATATGGGCCGTGCATATAGGTCAATATCGCTCTCGGTGTTATGGATTGACCAATCAGACGAAAGGATTCAAGATAACTTGAAAGTGGTTGTTTTAAGGGCATTGATAAATCTTTACTTTTTAAAAGCAGGCAACCGTAAACATTCTTTCTGGTATTGAATTGTACAATATCCAGATCTTTTTGGGTTATTATTTGCGTGCATATATGGAGAGTTTGATGACATTGACAATAGTAAATTATGAAATCATGCAGAACTGGTTGTCGGAAACTGAACTTGATTCAGTCAAGTAGAATCTCAATTTCAATAGATCCAAACATTCCTCAAATATTTAACCCATACAGAACCATTTTTCTGCCCTGGCTGGCTGCCATATCAGTTCCATTTTATGATAACCTTAGAGGAACCCTTTGATCAACTTTCTGTTTTCTGTCAACAGCGTAGAAATTTCTGGAGTTTCTGTGGGCTTTTTATTGATAACCAGTGATCCTGAAAGTGCATCCATGAGTTGGGTGAAATTTGGATATATTGAATGAGTGCATACTGCATATTACCCCACTGTATGAACTGACTCACTTAATAGTGGACAGAAAATATTCAATTTGGAGCTGCAGTTTAATTTATAAGTTCGCATTGATTGTTTGACACAATACTAAAAAATACCCCAGGCACCAATAAATGATAGTAAATTAAAATCAGGAAAGAAAAAATGTATGTAAAGTATATTATGTTAGTGATTGCTGATCTATTTTGTTTTTCCCCTACCTATGACATTTAACTGCCAATTTCTCATCTTAACCTGTAGTTGTCATCATGCGAAGCCCTTGATTAAAACTGAGCCAAGACAAAGCTTATTTCACAAAATCACTGGGCACAGACCAATCTGTAAATCTGAAATGTTGGCTGTCGAACAGCTTTTTCAACCTTAATTACTTGGCTTGTCACTTAATTGTCAAATCTTGTCTGCTTTCTATGCTTTGTTAGTTTAGAAAACTTTGCAGGAAATAGTTTAACAATTGCAGACAATGCCAAGATTTGGTTGTTAATGCTTTTATTTTTGCATTGTAATGAAGCTTGAGTTTAGTGAGATTACAACAACTACCCCTCAGTTTTATGAAGATTTGTTAAGATGCACCTTGCAAGATTTGATTCACAGGGTGTACAAGTCAACATACAGAAAATATTGACTGGTTAGAAAACAGATATTTGGATTAGGTTCTATGCTTGCATGGAACAGTGTTTGCCTAAAAAGTGAAGAAAGAAAAAGTCTGAAAAACCTTTGGCATGGTGCTTGTATTCATGACTTCAATTAGGGAAATTTACCAATTTTATTTGGCTGTAAATCAACAAAGCCGGATTAGGCCACATGTCTTTCTATCCTTAATATAAACATCTTGTCTTGTCCAGGGTATGATGTGAATGTACAGTAGACCCTGCCGTCATAGAATGTGTCAAGTATTGCATATTTCATCAAACTTAATTTTAGTTATTCCAACCAAGTCCTTTGCCATTAAATAGCGCTTAGTCTTAATGCGTCGTGATAATTTGAAAAATGGAGCTGTGCTGACTGCTTAGCATCCTCAGGTGTGAGGACTGATTATTCCTGTCCATATCCAATTGCTAGGTGTCTGGACAAATTACTTGGCTGCTGTCACAGTGGCTTGATATTTCTATCTGTCTTTTTTCTCAACAACTGTCGTTAAAAAAGTAACTATCCTCCCTTAAGAAGTGTACCTCCTTATTGGAAATTGCCTGTGACATGTACAAGGTTGATTGCATGGGGTTCTGTTTTTATAATGAAATTTTTATTACAGTATCAGAAGGTGTTGAAAGCTTAGGGTGCCCAGGTGTACTGTACTCAAAATATTAAGGAGGAACTAATGTTAAACCAGTCTTTTCTAATATCAGCTGGCCATTTGTAAATATATTTATGATTTTAATTTTTACATTTTTATCCGACAAAGCCTTAGAAGAAGTTGTGAGTTTTGATCGCTTAATTATCAAGGTTCATTGTAGGTATGATTGCCAGTGTGCGTATTTATAATTTACCCATATAAATATTTTATATCACATTTCATATCCGGAAAGCAGAACCCAACCAACCTTGTAACGTTCCATATGGGACCCATTATTGGGCTGAATCATACCATGCAAGTGATTACATCTTTGATAACTGTGTGTGATATTTCTCAGCTGAATGTTAATTTTCTGCATCTTTTTCTTTTGTGTCTTTGCAGTTCAACTTTGTTGGCAGAATACTTGGTCCCCGAGGCATGTATGCCAAGCAGTTGGAGAAAGAGACAGGATGCAAGATCATGGTGCGAGGAAAGGGCTCAATAAGAGATAAGAAGAAGGTACATTGATGGAGATAAACCTTTGTAATATAATGATCAAGTTTCTTGAGTCTCAGAGTTGGCGTGGCATCGAGGGCTTGCATCTTCTAAGTGTTGGTCTTGTATCTCCTAAGTGTTGGTCTTGATGTCCTTTCATATGTTACAGAGATTCAGACTTTTTTAGGAAAAGTCTTAGACTGCGCCAAGGATGTAAGAAAATGAACGATTTTAAAAAGAGATCCAAACATTTTAAATTGTGGTGATGAATCTTACCTTACATCAACTGCAATAATTTTGAGTGCTTTTCAATTTTTCTTTTATTTAAAGCAAGGAGTGATCCCTTTTGAAATCGGTTTACATACAGATGTAAAACCTCTCAATTCTCTACAAGATTAAGAAATATTAAAGATGTTTCCTTCCTTTAAAAAGAAATCAATCACTCCATTGGCTTTGTTTAACATGTGTTTATTTGTGTATGTCATATTTTATAAACACACATTTCTGTAGGCTTTTGAGCCACCAATGCAAAGCCAACGTCATCATTGGTTCAGACCCCTATCTTCTGGCCATCTTGAGTTACATTCATTATCGAAACTATCCACTGACAAGCCCATCAACAACGACCCCACCAGCTGGTTGTAGGAGTGTGGGAAATTAGGCTGTTATTATTTCATGCAGAGAACCTTGCAAATAAAAAAAAATAACAGCACTGGAACTTGGGAATACTCAAACCAAGAGAAATATGTAATGCCATCCTGGAGGGCTGTAATTCCATATAGCCAGGTTTCCAGGGCGCTGTGGTGTTAGCCAACTTTCAAAAACATATTTTGTTGTTTCATGCTCGGCTAGTTTTACTCACAAGGGAGGAATCTATATGAAGTTGAAAGTTAACCATCAAACTTAGATCTGAGCAGAGAGTTTGTTGTTAAAGCGGTTCAAGCTAAATTAATGTGTTCAACCGTATATATGAAAGACCTAAATAATATTTACCAAAATCAGCCACGCCTAAATGAGGATGTAGTGGGTATTCATTGTTGGACGAACTGTTCTGCTTGGCTGTTATAATCGTCTTTTAATTCTAGTCGGCCACACAAGAAGCGAGGCAAAAACAAGGCATACATTTTGTTCAGGTTACGGGAGCAACAACACACTCATGATGCTAATGTTCTTATACAAATTTGTTTTCAGGAAGAACAAAACAAAGGCAAGCCCAACTGGGAGCATCTTGAAGATGATCTCCATGTGCTGGTCACTGTGGAGGATACACAAAACAGGGCAGCCATGAAGATGGAGAGAGCCGTCTCACAAATCAAGAAGTTACTAGTACCCACGGTGAGTAATGACCCCCCCCCCCCTCCTCCCCTTCTTCACGGATTTAAAGATATTAAAGCACTCTTCATTGATAGAGAAGTCTTCACACCGCATCATGAAGGATTACATCCCTCAATATTTTGATTGTAAACAACTCCTTTAATCTACTTTTGCTGTCAAGATTTCTGCAGCTGTCTCTATGATCCATTGTAAATCAATAGGAGGTCATGAACAGAGATTCAGGGTTGTACAAGCTGTTGAACTTCCATGGCTTTCAATCTGCCCAGTATAAATATAAAGCATTTTCCATTTCAAAGTGTAGGCATAGCATACCCCTTTATTTGTCGAAAACTTGTGAAGTTAAGTGCAAATGTGGGAGATGCAATTTTGTGTAAGTCTTATTAATGGGTATTCAAGTGTGAAATTCTCCTGTAGCGGAAAACTGAATATTAGCAGAAGGCTTGAAAAATTGCCTTGAGAAAATGCTAGAATTATATGGTGCATTGTTTGAATAAAAAAGTGTTGTCTTAACCAGCTCCTCTTGAGTGCAAACTAGGGCATCGATTTAGGATTGTTGTCCCTGGCAGATCTTAGAAGGCCGTGGACGGCAAACAAAAACAACTTATTTGTGAACAGAAAATGGTTTTTGGAATGCCTGCAAATACAAATCAGTCCGCTAATCTGTAATTTATGTGTCGGCAATGTTTACGCAGAAACCAGTCCTTGATTTATGAGGAAATAAAAGAGTTCGCTTCAGATCTGTTTACATTCATCCTAACTTGTAATTGGACAGCGATATTTGTCTTTGAACTTTTTTAGGAATGAATGATAATGAGAGGAGCTAATATATCAGGATGTTTTTAGCATTATCTTACAACAACCTAAGCTATTTAGTTTATTTGGTTCTATAAACAGTGTGTCAGTGTTTGCTTATAATTCAGTTTCATCATTAGGCCTTCACGCCTTTGGTTTTGGGAACTGCAGACTCTCTGGTTGTCATGATTTATATAAAACTAAACATCAGTAGCTTCTAAAGGTTTTCACAGTTTCTTTCTCAGCAGATTTGCTGTTGTTCATAATTTTTGTCTAGATTTTGTGTGCCATAGAAATCGTAAAAAACACTACAAATATTCATGTTTCTGGTGGTTTCCTCTGTTTTTTTAAAATGTTTTTATTATCAAGTTGGATGTCTGTTTTGGGGGAAATAGTTGAATTTATCGAAGACAGTTGTTTGGTGATTTAAACAACCTGATATCGGCTCTCTTTTAATGTGAAAAACTTCACCTACTGATTGCTAATATTCGTTGTATGACTTGAGTGCATATTAACAAAGCATGGTGCTTCTCCATGTTATGGTCTGGTTCCCTCATTAGGAGTCTTCTATGAACCCTTGCCTTGACCCTAGCTCAAATAGGGGGTACTACAAAGCCAGGGGCTGCAAAACTTCAGTTTAAAATCAAAACTTTCAGGGCACATAAACCAGGTGTAAGGATCTGTTTAGATACCAACCTCAGCATTTGAAATGCACCCCATAGATAACAGTATATTGTTCATAGAATGTGCAGCTCAAATGGCCTTAAACACTACAGGTCTTTTCTAATCACCCAGTTCCAGGCTTTCCTCCCTAACAGGAAGAGGGTTCTTGTTGTAACCCGGAATGGTGTTTCCTTCCTCCATCGAGGATGAATCGAGGATCCAGGAAATATAAGGCAATACCAGGTTACATGTATTATGTACAATCATGGACCTAGCCCATAGCAGTGTGCTACACAATGTATATGCCATGCTTTTTTGACCTTAAAACGCTGCATGCATTCAAGTGACATCACAAAGTTTGATCGAAAGAGAGAGAAAAAAAACAAACAATTTGATTTCATTATACGAGTATAAGAAAATTGTGTGTGGAAATATTGCTATCAGCAAAATGACAAAACCCAGACGTTGGTTTTGGCTTGGCCTGTTACCTTCAACCCTTTTATTCTATTCACCCCAAAGCAATTCTCAACCACAAGTGTTATATACAGGCTACATGTACTTAACATTCCACAATAGTCCTGAAGTACATGTACATGACAAAAATGTAAATTCACTCTCAGTTTGGGTTTAACTTTACTAGTCCTTTTGGTTAGTAGCAAATCATGAATAAGCCAGTGCAAGGCATACTCATAGGGGAAAACTTTACACCTGGTGTATTGATGACCACCATGGACTGGAAAAAAGCCTCAATAAATATTGAAAAATAAATACATCTAAACGTGTGCCAGCATTCCAGGAATCAACTACCACATGGTATGTGAGGCAAATATTTGCAGGTTTAAACCAGCAAAAAAAACAAGTTAACCAGATCCTTCTCTTCAAATGAATTTCCTGAATGGAATCCCAAATGTTAAAAACAGTTTTGATTCAGTACCCCTATCAATATTCAATGATGAAACAAGCAACCTAATTGTAACGTCACCATTTCTCATTAGAGGGTGATTAATTTAGTTTTTCTGCCTATTTTTGTGGTCAAGTATCTCATTTGGATGCAGCAGTAGGATTATGTTTTAATGGGTATTCAAACTGTAAAGGAATCCAGACATAATTGTTGACTCTCTGCCAATTGCTTTCCTTTGATTCCCCTAAAAAGCACCCATCCCTGTAGACCCTCTGGCCCCCCATATTGATAAGATTTCCTTTGCCTGGGATTAGTAATTGTTGGTTATCTAAATGATAATGGGTTTCTGGCTGTAATGGAATTTGGATTCTGTATAAACCAGAATCTTCTGAACTAGTAGCAGGCAACCTCTAAGGTACTTAGGTGTGTCAAGACTTCTTACATCAATGCGGACCAGGTTTTGTTTCCCCTTTCTTTGAATTTTTTTTCTTTCTTTGGTGAAAAGCCCAAGTAAAAGTAGTAATGAGTTTTCAGGCGATGGAGGGAGGAATTTTTAGTTACCATTTGCCAATTGGTCTATTAAATACAAGACAAGAATAGACATCTGACTAAATGAGAGCAGCAACTATTTGCCGTAGTGTCTGTCAGAGTGTCTCAAGTCATTGGTCTGTTCTGGAAGGAATGGTACAACATCAGTAAGGCTGTGTGCTCACTTGATATGCAGGAAACACCTGAACTGAAATGGGTCTATAAATACACAAATTGGCTTGATGAAAATAATCGGCAGTAATATTAACTGAAAATGCACTATCGGAATTTTCTAGAAAGCTCCAGAAACCGATACTTTAACAGGTTCAAATCATGTACAAATGTTATAAAAACACATACTGCTTGAGCTGCTCTATTTGACCTGTGAGTGACAATTATGCACCCCCAGTCCACACTGGTCCACACATGGGTCCAGTTGGGATTTGAACCCAGGTCACAGATGGTAGGAAAGGAATGTACCTCTACCCCCAACCTGACCACCCAAGGAACAATAAACATAACCAAATTTCAATTTTTCATTCTCCCTTGACCAGAACCACCTCAAGGGCGGTGAAATTTAGCTGGAAAGCATCAAATGGAATGTCACAAAGTGTGTCATTTTACTTGGCAACTTTGTTGTTTATGGTTCATAGTTGATGTCTATGGGCGTGTAGTGTACACTGCGGGATGAAGATTTTTGTTAAAAGTACCTTGTAGGGAATCTTTTTAAACAAACACATCCAATGGGCAGGTGCTTTGGTGTAATTTCCTTGTCGAGACATAGCAAAAAACACTTTCCATTCACATAATTGTCTGCCCAAAAAGGTGTCTTTCGAGGGGTTATGGAGCTCTGTCTGAAATAAAACAGGACACTGCAGTTCACTAAGGCTACACAGGAAGAAGAATCAAATTGTCTTGTGGAGTTTAAATGTTCTTGGGTTCTTGTTAGAGAAGACAGAGTGCCACAGTTCTGATTATAATATCTTACAATATTCATCATTAATTTCAACTCTGGTGCTGCACCAGTCTTAAGTTGCAACGCGCAGCATGTGGTCCCAAGATCATATGTCATCTTTTGTTTACCACAAATCATACTTGAACATGACACATTGGTACAACGGCCAGGGATTTCTAATAAAATGACTGGATGCCTTTTAACTTGTTAGGTCCCTTGTGGGTTGACAGTTTTTAAATCAACGTTTTGTTTCCGTTGTTGATTTTTATTGAGACTCTTACTTTTTATTATTATTGGAGAACTGGCCACAAAAATTTCAACAAAATTTGGTTGTTTGGGCAGAGGCTTCACTTCTTTCAGTGGATTATCAGAGTCCCTGGTTTAAATCAACCCACCTAATTCACAAATGGTTTTGTGTGACTTATTGACCGAGGATTATTGGCAACAAGAATAGCTATCCAAGTTGTTTTGGTGCTGGTGATGTGGAAGAATTAATGAACAGTCTGTAAAGCAGACCCTACTTCACAGCTAACCAAACTCATACATTATCCCTGATGATACCATGTGAAGTAAAGTAGAAGCTTCATTGCATCTGGGGAATTTGTTGTGTATAGACCCCATCAAATAAAGGATTAGACACTTGGTGTTTTTTTTACCCCGATGTTGTTGGTGTGGGGAAGGGGGTTGGAGTGTTCATCATTATCTACAAGTCTGTAGCATAATGATAACTTGTGCGTGTGTAATTAGACATGTCTCTTTTTTCCTCAAAGACTAATGCACCTCAAACCATCAGAAGGACTTTTGCACCAAAGTAAAGCCATTTTTGAATTAGCGGCTGTGCTGGATTGCCAAGTGATGAAGCAATGATAAAGAAATGACTACCAGCGACGACCACAGTTGGACATTCCCAAGATGTCATGAATAGAAAGCACCCACAAATCAGTTTCCGGCATAGGCTTGATTTCACAAAATGCTAAAATCTTTCTTAAGATTGTATCAATTACCTAGCAATGTGTGATCTCCTAAAAAACAAGTCACTAAGGAAGTATCAACCACCTATATTTGAGGTGAATCTTAGTACTTTCACCTCCAGGGTACTTTGTAGAATCAAACCCTGGAAATGCATAGTTTCAATTACCTTTGCCCTGGTACTTGCCTTGGTGCCCAAAATATTTCCATATAAACAAATCTGGTTCTTAATATAGCTAGAATTAGGAATGTTTTCTCTGGACTGGTATCCTTGATATGTGGTGAAGTAAATTACACGCCTCCTGCATTTAAGAAGTTTTGGGTATGGATGGGGAGGTGATACCTCACTGTTTGAATCAATTTATTCCTTTTAAGATAGTGTGTTTGTCATGTTGAATAAAACAGAACTCTTGGGGGTATAGACATTACCTAGGAGGTTAAAGAAACATTACTGAGGCTGAGATTCTCTCTTGTCTGCAGACTTAAGATCCTTATCCAAACCATCTACTTGTTCGATTTCACTCCATTCAAATAGCATGGAGTCTCAATACAGTCATGCTGTCTGCAATCCTTTGTCAGCCTCCTACTTTTAAGACATCTTGGTTTCCCTTTTAACTAAAATTGAAAGACGGTGGATAATCCAGCAACCACAAGAGCCTTTGAAGACTTCATCAATAACAAATGGTGCCTGCACTGCTTTGCAGATTCAGTAGTCATTCAGGCAAGACAGAAACACCCTCAGGCAAGAGATTAATGCTCCTAGCCAGTTATTATTTAACCTACAAATTGTCTTCCATGATTGTTCCCACCTAACAAAAAAGTCCAGCAATGGTGTTTTTACTTCAAGGGGGCATTGGTCAGAAGGTGACAATTGGATGGCCTTTTATGCCAGGAAAGCTGCGACCAGAATAACATCCAAAGGGGAGAATGCACTGTTGGAATGTGGCTATTACCCATCAAGGCTGTCGTGACAATGCTCTCTCACTTTAGACACATGGTGTGTCAGCAACAAATGGCAGCCATTAGTTTCAAGGAATTCAAGGGGTGTTTTTTCCCCCTGTATTTTCTATTGATATCAGTTATAAAAAAGCATTTGTTTGTTTTGTTTCGTTGAAATTATATACCTGTGATGTTGAAACTCTCCTCATGTATAAACCTTTGGTTTAGCTAATCTTTTGTACAACAACCACAATATTATTAATAACAGCCTGTAAATTAGTTATCACTTGTGATCCTGGAAATCCATGACATCTGACCTCCCCCCTTGTGGAATTTCATATTCAGCAACTGTCTTTTGTTGGCAAGTGCTTGTTAATTTGAGACCTTGCATTTTATGGGGCCACAAGTCATAACCTCTCATGCAAGAGTGTTGCTCCATAAATCGTTCCTTCCAGCTAGATGTCCTCCAGTTCGAACTTATCTTAAAGGCACTGGACACATTTAGTTATTGTCAAAGACCAGTATACTCACTTTGTGTATCGCAACAATATGCATTAAATAATAGTGGAAATTTGGGCTCATTTGATATTTTAATGAAAGAAAAAACACCCTTGTTGCACAATGTGTGTGCTTTAAGCCTAATAAAGTACGCAGTTTTGAGAAATAACCAAAGGTATACCCTGCCTTTATTACAATCAGTAATCCAACTCAAGCAGGGTACCAACCACACCAAGGGACAAACTAATGCATTTTTGGCTTGTAGGTTTGTAAACCATTGCTCAATTTATGGACATGGAGCATTTAAAGAAATGTGTCCAGATTGCATCCAAAATAAATAATCCAAAACTGGAGCTTTGATGAGGGCACCTGTTTTTAGCTCAAGGGCTAAGAAAATGAAATCCTTAGATTTTATCATGTATAAAAATTTCAACAACTTCCAGGGCAGGCATTCTATTTGCAGTTTAACCTAAAGCACTTGTAGTAACACTGTCAACGGGTAGTTTATCTAGCAAATAAGTTAAGGCAACAATTTATTAGTTATTTATTAGTTAAGAATGGTCTCTTAAATTTTGCCCCGAGGGGGAACTTTTATCTAAATGTGATAAGTAACTCATTTTGAAGCTCCTTCTTAGTGTAATAAAGAAGTAATTGAGAATTCTTTTTTTTTTTTTTTTAGCTATTTCTGCTTGTTACAAACTGTTTACCAACCAAAATAATCGCGAAGTCAAAGACTCTGTTGTAGGGTCAAAACAATCCAGCCTGTATTTATTTGCAGTGTATTTACTTTGAAAATTTTCGTCCAATCACAACATGAACTACTGCTTGTTTGGATGCTCTGGTCGATTATGATATTGCTGATTGCCAAGTTCTGCAAACCTAAATAATCTAATCTCCTCAAATAATTTGTAGGAAATCAAAGATCGCAGAAGCTACAGGATGGGATGATGACAACAATATTTGTATCTTCCCCTTTAACAAAGAGATGTGTGAGTCCTCCCCCCCCCCCCCCCACCATCTCTCTGGGGGTCTCTTGCCACATTTGACCTGGATGCTGTGCTTGGTATGTGGATTCACATACTTTGCTGCTAGCTCTGGCATCCATTGCTTAGACACTCAAGCATGTTACTGTTTTTTCCTTTGATGAATTTCACACAGCCGTGTGTAATACTTTAGCTGACATTTACGCTGTGTCGAAAATACCAGCATACTTCAAACAACAGGCATTACCTTTAGGAAAAATAAAACATCGGAAAAGTTTGCAGTTGGATTTAGGACTAGTTAGGAGGCAAATCGAGTTGTGATTTTGTTTTTAAGTTTTATGTAAGACCATGGAGGTAGAAGATAAGTGTGTTGTGGTCTTTGATTGATTTTTGTTATGGATTTAAGCTGAACTCACCAATTACTGCTTTTGTTTAAAATGCATTGCTAGAGGCCTATTATAGAAAACTGTGCTGACCTTCATTTAGCCACTCATAAACATCTTGAAACCACAAATTACCTATTTTTGCGATAAATTGATTTGTTACAGAAGTCCTTAATTGTGTACATATTTGTATGGCTCAGTTTATCATTTCAATTATACGGATTAAAGAGCATGCACTTTCACTATACATTCCCTCCATGATGACACCATGAATAAGTTGTGACTATCGCATGACCGTTGCAGTACATGGCCCTTGATTATAATAAAGTAATGGTGGTTTGGCATTTACAAACAGTCTATGTCTATGGTATTCCTTATGAATGTAATGTGATATCCCTATCAATGATGAGCTTAACAGTCTGTAACATACACTCGCACACAACTCTCGCACATCAATCTTTATTATGTCTCTCCAGTCACTAACTACAAAAACAAATACATTTGTATCATCACAGTCAACTCAAAGCCCACTTAATTAGTCAGTAGTGTACAAGTGATAGCGCCCTCTGTTGCCATAAGTGGTTTTGTTAAAAATCTTCCCTGAAGACTCACCTAATGAGGACTGCATAAACACTGTCCTTGATTGAAGTGTCATTGCGCCATAAACATCCAAATTATAAATGCTCATTATTATTATTATGTGTCTCCAAACTAGTTTATAAAGGCCTTTTTGTAGTTGTTTGCCTTGACATGTAGGCCTACTTAAATCATTTGCACATTTGTAACCAACAACACATTTTGTCCTGGTTTGTGGTGTTTTGTGAACAATGTTTCTGGGGAAGACACAGAAACATGAACCATGTGTGACCATGGAGAAGACCAGGAAATGTTAACCAGAAGATGTGCAGACCATGCCATATTGGCTGTATATGTTCGCTTCATATATAAAGCTTTCAGGTCTGAGCAGACAATTGTGTTGAGTGCGTGAAAATACTACGCAGCTTAAACATGAATCTCTATGCATGCTCAATAAAGTTATATTCTCCCTCCATTGTGATGAAGTTTGACCTAGGTCAAAGAAATGGAAAGGTCGGTTTTGATGAGAAGCCTCCATTATTGATAGGATCATGTCCTATTTTTCTAACCTCCTGAGTCAGCAGAAGTTTAAAATCTCAGAGGAGACTTGGGGGTTGTAATTCAAGATGTCAGCATTGGCTGGAGATCAGTTGAGAATTGACCCACACTGCTGTCCCTCCCAGCACTCCCTACACCCCCCTGCTAAGGGGTCTATGTCCAGCAGGGGCCAACAAGAACATCACTAATCCAATTCCAAAGCCAGGCTGCTAAGGCATTAAAGGAAACGGTCAGAAAATTACATAGGGCCAGGGCCTAGATTTGCGAAATTTACACTTGAACAGTGTAGATACGTACACGTGAAGATTTGTTCCCGTTTGCTTACAGATTAGTCTTGTTCCAGTGTTGCTGATGGAGATTTGTAAATTAGTTAGAAGTAATTGATTTGGGCAATACAAATTGATAGGATATGCAGTGGATTGCCTGGAAGGCCATAGTCTCTGTTGCCCTTATTTTTGCCCTAGTGCCCATTGAAAAGTTCCAGTAGATTTTTAACCTTTGGCAAAGATAGCATTCCAGGTCTAAGATAGATCCTTTAATTTCTGTCCCTCAATGTATAATATTGACCAAGGACAACTACAACCCCTAAAGTCTGACAAAATCTAACACTGTTAACATTCCATTGCAAAATGTCAACAAGCTGTTGCCATTAGGGTGGCTGGTATGGGTTGGCTTATATGCACTGGGTGGATTGTTGATAGACATGGCATGCTCATGGGCTGGCTGTGGCAAGGCAGCCACTGGTAGCTTGAGTCCTGTATATATTAAAACTTATATAGTTATTAAGGTCAGTCTACTTTAGAAAAATCTCATTTAACTTATTTTTAAATAGTTTTACAAATTATGCCAGTTAATATCAATTGTATACAACTATTGTATACAATGTATTATTTGTTAGACTACATACTTTGATGCAAGTTAATCAACAGAGGGCGCTCATGTTGCTCTTAGCAAGTCACACTTTTTAAATGTTGATGAAATACGTGTAATTGCATCAAGTGTTTTTTTTTATGTTACTTTGTTTCACTCAATTTACTGAAATTGGTTTATTATTTCAAAGACAAAGGCCTACCAAAGGCCTAGATGTAGGCCTGTCGGGAAAAAAAACCATTAAAATAAAAATCAAATAATATGATAGGCCTACAATATGAAATGCAAAATTGTGATAAAGTGATTTTCAAAATCTCCTGAACAAAAATTGGAGGATTCCCAAATATGTATTTTGATTCCTTTTTTTCTTGAAGGAAATCGGCTGCAGGTTCATGCACATTTTGTCACTGGATCAGACATTAAGCCTGTTTTGAAGAAGTCTCTATTTGTTAGAGGAAATTGAAGCTTAAAGGTTTAAACTAAACTCCCCAGTAAATTGTATTTTGTTTTGTACAGAATGATGTAGTTTTCCCTGATGGCCTGTGTACAGCCTGTGAAATGTACTTTGCCTAAAACAGAAAGTAGGGATCATCCATTGCCGAAGGTTTATACGTAAATCAAATTTAGAAGTCGAATAAATACACTAATGGCTGTCATAGAATGAATAATCAAAATTAATGACTACACAATTTGCCCTTGCTGAAAATTCATCAGGCTTTACCGCTCCAGTACGAAATTAAACAAGTGCTCACCGCCTTTAATACAAAATAAAAAAGCATTTGACCTACATGTGTAAATGCATTTATTGGCAAGAAACTTCATGTTGGATTGGATTCCCAAATCTTTTGATCTATCGGGCAGATATTTGTTTCTAAGTTAAAGCTCCATTCAGGGATCAGACTGATGTAGTTGTTTGAGCATGATTTACCTTCCTTCTGCAGTATGCCAGAGTGGATTTGTGATGTAGGATGCCGGGTGGGCAAAGTAGGTTGAGAAATATAGCGATCTAGCGGATTGTGAAGAGAAAATTAGGTTTTGGGAATGAATTATGTATTGGTTTGTTTTAGAGTTGCTTGCTCTATTTCAACTGTACTTTTTTTTAAGGTCATGACTTGTATTGACAGATGCAATAATGGCTACCACGCAGTATTTATACCATTCATCCAAATGATAGAAACGTAGTGATATCATTGCATGTAGTAAAAGACTGTAGTATAGTTTTATCAAACAGTCTTCAGATCCTTTGCAATGCAGAATTTAGCTGCCATTGTTACTAAAACAAATTTATAGAAATGCTTTTGTTTTAAAGTTAATAAATAAATAAAGCACATGATGTTCTTGCATTGTTGAAAGATTTATTTGGTGAACACGAAAGATCCTTAATCCCATGTATTAGTTTGTACCCCAATGGCCTTGCATTCTATGTGGCTTTGTGTCAGTGGCAATATAGTCTTTGTAAGAAGTCATGCTCAGACCATGCACAGAGCTACTTATTCTTGCACAATCAATGAAAATATCTTTAAGAAAGTAACAAACTGTCCCATTTGTTTTCATTGTGGATTGATGCAAAACAAGAACAAATGTGTATCAAAACAGCTCTTTTTGAACTCTATTAAGTGATCACGGTGCACAGCAGTTACTACTTCCCTGGTATTTAGCATTCAAGACATGATGCTAGGCTAAGTACTGAATCTTGACTATATTCAAGTGTTCGTTGTTACCAGTGAAGGGTCAACTACACGTACATACTTGAGAAACCTTTTGACTTGGACTAGCCTAATGTAAGGACATAACTTATCACTAGAGGGCTTGGTTCTCCATGAGTGTATGGCGACTCTTTGGTTCAAGCTGGCAGAAATGACCAGGTTTGGTTTACATGGTAAACTTTAACATGATGAGTTGAAAGTGAGCTGGAATTAGCTGATAAAGTTGTCTACTGGTTGCATTTGGTTTGCAGAGAAATAAACCTGAATACTTTGTCTGTTATAGTACAGCTCTTATTCCAAACCTATGGATGAGAAGCCACAAAAGCAGACATACAGTGAACCCCTGATCATATTTTTATGTTGAGTTTCTACTCCCATTTTATAGAAATCTCAACTGTGCAATGACCAGACATTAACATAATCTTTATTGCAGTGTCATGGACTAGCAGTTAATGGCACCAGATTCAGACTTTGGTGTTTCTATACAGCAGAATGTGGGTTCAAGCCCAATTGTGACACCTGTGTCCTTTAAAGCAAGACTCTTACACTGTAACCATATGGTCCTGTGTGTTGTGCAAGGCATAACTAAAAGAACCCAGTGCAAAGAGAAGGGGTTCGCCCGGTGTTCCTGGTTTGATGGGCAGCATATTGCTCCACAGAACCGTGTAAACCATTACAGGAAAATATTGTATGTTAAGGCGCCTTGAGCGACGTGAGTGACTGTATGCATGCTATATAAGAAGCCACTATTACTTTTATTATTGTTATTAATATATAAGTGGTTTGTATTTGTTGTTGTTTATCACAGGCTGATGGTGAGGATGAGTTGAAGAAAAGACAATTGATGGAACTCGCTATGATGAATGGAACCTTCAGGGACAGCAACTTGAACTTAAAACCACACCAAACCAGCAACCCCAACACACCTCTAAGTAAGTATAAACCTCTCTTATAAGAGACCCCTTGCATATGACGTCAACTGGGGTCAAAAAGCGCCTCACTGTGGTCAAGGGAGGCAGATGATTGGATGATAGCTGTTCTTTCTGCGTAGAAACGTGTCTGTGAGCTCATCGTCTGTGTAGCATTTCGCTTTATTCTAGGGGTCTATTACTGGTGAGAGTTTGTCTGAAGCCTCCACCTAATGCATAGTATGATGCTTATGGAAACCTGGCAGCTAGAGCTAAGACACAAGGATCCTAAATAGTCAGGATTTGAGACCACTACGGTTCACAAAACAACTTGGCCACACTCCCTAAAACACTTTGCCTGATTATTAATCTACCGTTTCACTGATATATCACCATGGTAACTAGTCCTTTTTGTAAATATTGTTTATAATGTCCTTTCCAATGCATGCGGCAAGTCATTAACTTTAATTATTATAATACTTCCTTAAGACATTTCTAATGTCTGATTAAAAAAAAAAAGTAAACAATTTATTTGCCCCCCCCCCCCCCCACAAGGAAAAAGACGAGAAAATTAAAACAATTGTAATCAAACAATAAGCAAGCTTAATTGCCTAGGTGCCTTTTGAAATTTTCCGATAGAAACATACAGTTTCTCAGTCATAGAGGTGCCCTCTTGCCCTTTTCAGAAACAAAGCATCAGGCTTTGTGATCATACATTGACATTTCATTGTTTCAGTATTGTATGACATTTCATTATTTCAGCATTGTACCTTCTCTAGAAAGATCAGCTGCTCGTTTCCACATCCCTTTCCACTTGTTCTTGTTTGGGAAGATATTTAGGTTAATTATAGAAAAAGAGAAGATTGATATTTGTGACTGTTTGGAGTTAAAGACCTGAGCGAGATGAGGTGGTGTCACTGTTGAATCTTATGTAATGAGGGGTGCTTAAAATTGTATGGATTTAATCAAGAAGGAAGATGATTAAGTTGTGCATTGCAGTTTTGCATCATACCAAAGTTGAATGAAATCACAAGCACTCTTTCTTTGATCTATCACACTCAACCCGTCACCAGCCTCCCTGTTAATATTGAAAAGCAAAACAGCACAACTAGAAAGGCACTTTCCATCACTGTTTCATTTTCAGAATTTGGTCTGGGAATTAGTCCCCTGCCTGTTCCCAAGTTGTTATATTTATTTACATATTTTTGTTGTTGGGGGTGGGTCTCACTCTTTCTAATGAAGTTTCACTTTCTTTTGACCACTTGTCTTGTTCACCTTTGCTTGTTTCAAATCTGAGACCTTAAAGTGACACAATGCTTTTGGATTGTGGGCTATGGGCTATAAAAGTGTTATTATGTTATGAATATTATACCTATAAAATATCTTCCAAACCACATTCATTTCATAACAAATCCGTTTTATAGCCCAAAGGGCCCAATCTGAAGGCAACGTGTCCCTTTAAATGTACCTTCAGAAGTATGGTTATACTTCCATACTTGCAACTCTCACTCTGAGCTCATGCATTATTACAAGTATGTCAGTCAATGTACTCCATGAAGGTATGGAGGCAAGTGTGCTCGGTCATTACGTTGGTGCCGTGAGAAAAAGAAGCCAAATGAGCATTTAGATTGATCTTAAACAGGTGTTTATTACTTGGGGAAAGTTTCCATGTCTACTCAAGGATGACGTCCCAGGCTTGATATTTCATTAACCGCACCAGTAATGACATTTCATCTTCACATATTGCCATCTGTCATACATGTAAATACGTCAGTCTTAATGCATAGTCTTCATTTGTGCTGAATTTATTTCATTTTGATTATTCTTATGAGGCTTTCAATTTAAAAAGAGCTATTTCATGCATTTTAAACAGAATCATTAAAGGCAAGGTATAGGATTGGTCATGATCATAAAATAGTGGGAGAAACTGTAAAAAATTAATGATACTTCATACTTATTGCAACAGCGAATTTGGGTGACTTAAGTTAAAATGATAACTTTGCCCTGTTTTCTCAATTGTGATGCAAGAAAACTTGCCTCAATTTCACATTAAGTTTAAACTTACAGCTTCACAGGCCTGGAATTTTCTCTTATAGATGGCAGGGCCTTTTTCATTATGAAAAGGGCACTTCCACAGGAAAACCTTATGATAAGAACATTTTAATTTGGGGCACCATGGTTAAGACCAGAGCAACAGAAGTCGTGGCTTTCTTGTCCTCCATGTTATTCCAGGGTAATAAATTATACAAGAACTAGCAAAGAAAATCCTGACAGATACAAACTGTTTTTTTGAGTACCTTTCACATAAGTTGAACGACTTGAAGGATTGAGTTGAAAAACTAGAGAAGTAGTGTGTTTGCACTTTGCCCCCCCCCCAAAAAAAAAGCTGATGATGTATCATACCGTAACAGTAAAGCGTGTGTTCAAATATATAATCCAATGCAACTGTACTGTTATACCATTTCATAGTGTTACTAACTACATTGTAAATTAATTCATTATATAGATGAAATTAATATAAATTAAGCCTTAACATGAATTCTTATCTGTGATAAAGCAATAATGATTTTGATCTAAATGCTCCTCTTTACTCTAACAGTTCAGCTCACACACTACATTGTCTCCCAATTTTATGTTATTTATCCTTTCTTAGTTTTAACCGTTTGCATGGTTTATCCCCACTTCCTACCCCACCTTTTTAGAATTGATAACCGTCATGCACCTAGCCCAAATGTACATGTGTGTGTGTGTGTGTGTGTTTGTGTTGAAGAGTAAAGGTTTTCATACATAGTGAGAAACGTTTGCATTAAGTGTGGTTTAACCTTTTTCTGTTCTAGTTGAATTACCGCCTGGTGGCTGCACATTCATACCAGGTAAAGACAATCCCTGTGTTCTTTCCGTAGAGGACTAACACGCAGAAATATCTAAACCAACCAACCAACCAACCAACCAACCAACCAACCAACACCACTAAAACACTCACAGTTAATCTGCATGGATTCAGATTGATAATAACACTTGTACCTTGTTTGTATGAACAGCTTCACCACGCCCAATGGTCCCACCTGGTGCAGCATTGATCCCTCAGCCTCTTCGCTCACCGACACCTGCCACACACCCCCAGCTTCTGGCTCATCCCTCTGGTACCCTCATCCCTCGGATGGCGAGTGGCCAGGCTTTACTTGCCAATGGAATGGCTCCTCCGATGGTGTCTTCAGCGGATGGTACTAGCTTCATGATAGCCCCCTACGAGCACTACCCTTATGCCATGACTCCAACTATGCTGGACTACCCTCCTACGCCTTCAGAGGGTACAATTGGTATGTCGTGCATCGGTGTGCATTGATCGCTTACACATCTGATCAATCGCAACCGATGCTTTGTGATGTGGACTTTGATAGAATTTCTTTTTTTACGGACAGTCCTGCACACCGAAGACCTGATGTACATTTCTGGATGTTTTATTTATCTATTTAAAAAGAAACAGTGGTGTCACAATGTAACTATGAACCATTTTTAAATTGGCGCAATCTGGGGGTCAAAAGTAGCCCCATTTCTTGGACATTTGACTTATTATTACATAGGTGTGCTTCAATATCTTTAATTTTTATTATTTATTTCTGTTTACTTGGAAGTAGTCTTGGTTATGTATGAACAAGTTTTAAAACCATTTTTTTTTGGACAGCAATTCTAGCCAAAGATTGAATAATTATACCAAAAAGTTTTTAAAAATATCAATGATGATGATTTTCTAAACATGACACACATAAATAAATACCTTGAAGAAATTATTTTCTAAATTTTCAAGTAGTTAGACAATCTTCGAATTATTCTAATTCTACGTTTTGAAAAAACCAGGACAAACTAAACATATGTTGTAAGACAACTCAGGATCAGTGGTGAAAGTTCACAAAGAATCCTTAAAAAAATAAGGATTGAATTTTTGAAAATAGTGTTTTTTTCGAATCAACAACTCATACTCTGTCTGAGACCAAAGCAAACTAAAAAGAGCAATGGCTTGACAAACTATTGGAGCTCAAACATTTGCACAAGTCAATAACACTACCATTTTACTAATTCTCAATGACAATTTCAAGCGAAACTCATTGAAGCAGGAACAACAAACTAGTTTTTGGGTTGATAGGGTGCACTGGAAAAACTCAGAGACAAATAACTCCAATCATTGATTAACATTTTAACATCCTCTTTTTAATTGTGATCTTTTTTTTGTACATTAATTGCTACCATTTAAGTGTTGCATCGTCTCAACTAATTACAAAATCTCTCATAATCTAAACTACAGCCAGTCAATTGTTCTGTAATACTCTGATAGGTATTTGTCGCACTATTCTTTCTTGGTCAGAAAAAGGGGGTCCTCGGATAAAATGCCCGTCTTTAAAACAAAACACAATTATCCTATAAAATTAACCTTAAATGAGGTTAGAAATCAGTTGCAAAATAACATTTAACTTAATGGCAGAAACTTTCTTGAAACAAATCTGTTATTTCATAAAGTTTCAGAAAACCTTTTGATAGAATAAGTGAAGGCCAAACTGCTTTGAAATGTACCAGTCGTCAGGGGGAAGAAAACAACAAAAAACAAATTAGTTAAGGTTTCTGCAGAGTTGATTCTACTTCTACAAGCCTTTCTGAAAATCTTTCTTATTTTGATTTGTGACTATTGGTATTCAGAGGTGTGCAGTGACTGGCTAACATAGTGAGCTCGAACTTTGACCTTGATACAATATATTCCCTAATATTTACGATGTTATTGGGTTTTTCCCTTTGGTGTTTCTTCTATCTGTCACATAACACTTTCATGCAGTTCATTTAAAGATACCCATTAACATTCTGTCTGCAAAGAATGTGGTCAAACTAATTTGAAGTAAAGATTTGTGCACCATCATATTTCACTACCGACAAAGTAGACATGGAGATAAAAATAAAAGGGTCTGATCATCCTGAAAATCTACATGGGTGCAATGCTTTCCATCCACCAAAATAGTGCAAATGATTAATTTTGAAAGTTGAATTTGGATAGTAATTCTCTTTCAAAATACAATTTTGATTCTCAGTTAAGATGAAGATTCCACGTTTATTTATAAGCAAGCAAAGGTTTCGGCATGTAAGCTTTGATGAAATTTTCTGATATTTGTATGGAACAACTATGCAGTATAAATTGCAACAAACTTAACAAGTAAGCATGAAAGTGTTATGTCAGCAAAAAGGAGAGTATGTAGGAGATATGTGGATCTTTCTGTCAAATTAAAACAAAACAAAAAAACAAAAAATCAACAAAATGCAAATCACCATTCCTTGTCATTGGTTTCACAGCATGTTCTTTTTTTTTCTTTTTCCATGTGCCATGATTTGTGGGAAATTTAATTGTTCTTTTTTTCATCCTGGGCATGAATTATGCAAATAGGCCTCTTTTGTTGGCTTGACAGTAAAGGCTTGCATGTCTCCACATATACAGCTTGAACAAACCCAATATTCCCACATATTTTATTGATTTCTGTTTTCCTTTTCATCAGAAAATCATAGATTGCCAGAGTTGTTATATTTCTCTACCCTTTCCCCCCTTGATATCAGTTGATCTTCTCTGAAAACCAACTCTTTCCCTGAGAGAATGTCTTCTCTTTCTATGGTATCACCCTTTTTCTCTCTACTGTGCCTTTCCAATCTTTTTTCCCTTCAAGTCAAATATTTCTGGTTTCTTTGGAATGGTTTATGGATACCTCTTTACATATTTGGGAGAAACAATCTAATAAAGGATTAGTCCAAAAGGCACATCCATCAATGTTCAGACTGCTAAAGTTGTCAAATTTGACACCACCATTTGACACGTCTCTATTTTCCCACTTTGGCAATCCAGTCCGTTTCTACTGCTGAGCATAATCAAACAGCATAGTTCAAATGCCTTTGCAGCATAAAACAAATAAATGTAGATAGGGTGCTTTACAAAGCTGATAACTATGAAGGACCTTAGATCAGTTCTCAAGTCTTGGTAAAATAGTCCTTGTTCACGTTTGTTTTACATCTGCACAGTAAAAGAATACATACTGCTTTTAAAACTAATATTGAGAAGAAGTTTCCCCAATGTTATTCCTGTCTAAATTTCCTATCACCATCACCGCTTCTATCTTTTCTCTCCTACCTACTCTTTGAGCCTCACACCCAAATCTCTGATCCCACTTCTGCAACCACTTTCAGGAGACCCCAATGATAATAACCACATTGACTATACTGATGCATGTTTGTGTTTGTGCTAACCTGCTTGACCACGTTTGTATAGGTGCTGTACCCAAATTACGGAGAGCGATCAGGGAACACCCCTATCAAAGGGTCCTTGATACCAGAGGTAATTAGCTCCATTTTCTCACACTTTTCACTCTTTTATTGCATATATTTCTTGCTTTTTCAAACCCCTTTTTATTTGTTATGCCTTATTTGGTGATTTTGGGGGCTGTTTTTTTCCTCCCTCTATTGATGGTTGCAATACATGTATGTTTTCATTCTGAGCACAGAGTTTCGACATTAAAATGGTTTCTAGAGTAGTGTTTGTTGATCATCATGGTTCATAGATTAACGCCTACTTTAATATTAACGTTAACATCCGATCTGTTTATACTTACAAGTAACTTTTAAAAAGCTGATCGCCCTTTTGTTTCAGATTGCACTGTCATATGAATAACAGAATCACCCTCAAGAATTGTAGAACTAATCCCCTTTAGCATTGTAATCAACATGATTTCAGACTTCAAACAACATCTCCTATGATCGCAATCAATGACGCAAACCAGCCAATTTCATCTACTAATTTCACCAACTTTTTGTGTGTGCAATGGCCAGATCTAATTAAGGAATTTACAATTTTTGATCTACATTTTTGCCAATATTTAAAAGTTGAATGTAAAAAACTTTTAAATTTATGCATGATTTGTTCATCTTGTTAGATTAAAAACAGGACCAGTCAAAAAAAAAATCAGTCGCAAGTAACATTTGATATGCATGTGTTTGATCAAAACTGGTTAAAGTTTCTTCCCCCGAAATCTTGAAATGTTAAAGTTGTATAAAAGCATTGCCTCTTTCACTCCAATTAAAAGTGAATTACTTTGTTTTAAAAACAAATGTAGGTTTGAATCCAGTGAGTTTTTAAAATTCTTTTAGGAATCTATTTAGTTGTGTCACACTAGATTTGAAAGCGAACAATTGCTAGGTTGTTTTACAGAAATTCTTTTTAGCTGGGTAATTCGACTTTGGTTATTGACAAGTGTATTTTAAACTGTATTGAGTTATTGTTATTGATTTAAAAAAGGAGAAATATTTGTATCGGAATAAAGAATACCTTTTAATGTTTGAAATCTGTGCTCATTGGAAACCATGTGTTCAACTGAAGTTGGGGTCATCCAGATTATGAGGAAAACAATTTTATTGATTTTTTAAAAGATTGCCAACAACAATTATGATTGTTAGAATTCAAAGTTAGTGGGAAATATTAGCCACTGTAAAGAAAGGAAGTATACAACATCGGTTAATACTAAGGTATCAAGCTTCCGAGTTTTATGAAAGTTATTTTCCTGAAGTCCGTTCACAAAGTAGAATTGGCGATCAGCAACTGGCTGATACAGAAACTTTTTTGAGCATTTATTTTGTGTATGCTCAATACGTGCCTATTTCCCACATTGAAAGTTGCACAGGTAAGTCATTATTTGATTCTGAACACCAATGTTGTGTCTTCCTCTCAACCCATCTGCTCTGACCCCAGCTTGATGATTTATGTCATGACCGATATATACATGTATCTTTTTGCAGCTGAATGCAAATGTATGTTTACAAGATAGTCAGTAGCATTTATGATGCAGAGACTGTTTACAGGTGGAGCACATTGCCAGACTGGAAGCCGAAAGCTTACCCTCTTAAAGACAGTGGACACTATTGGTAATTGTCAAAGACTAGTCTCCACAGTTCATGTATCTCAACATATACATAAAATAACAAACCTGTGAAAATTTGAGCTCAATCGGCGAGAATTGTGGAGATACTAATGAAAGAAAAAACACCCTTGTCACACAAAGTTGTGTGCATTCTGATGGTTGATTTTGAGTCCTCAAATTCTAAACTTGAGGTCTCCAAATCAAATTCGTGGAAAATTACTTCTTTCTCAAAAACTACATCACTTCAGAGGGAGCTGTTTCTCACACTGTTTTAAACTATCAACCTCTCCCCATTACTCGTAATCAAGAAAGGTTTTATGATGATAATTATTTTGAGTAATTACCATTAGTGTCCACTGCCTTTAAGTATATCCAATCATAGCTTTTTGCATCAACAAGTTTTTAGTGATAAATGTTTTAAATGGGGGAGGAGGTCTAAGTACAGCCTTGCTAAAAAATATAAAAAAATTAAAAATGTGCAGACGTAAATGAGATTTCATTTTTATTTCTTCCGTCCAAAGAAAATGTGCTTCAACCTCAACTTTCTCTGGAAGAGAAAAAAAGTTTCCTTCATTTTTATTTTGTTTTTGACTTTGCAATTTTTGTGTTATGTGGTGAGTGTTATTTTATAAGCTTTACTTTTTATATTTTATGAATTATGATAATTAATGGAGAATTTTGGTAGGCGATCTACATTTATATTTATAATGTGTATTATTATTTTGGTAAGAGATAGATTTGTAGTTTTACAGTGGTGTGCTGTTTATTATTGTCTGGGATAAAAGACTCGAGTAGAATTGTGGCCTGGCCATAGGTTTTTTTGTACATAAAGTTATTTCATAGTTTATAAAGGGCTGGGAGAATTAAGGGTTATGATTTGGTGTTTCATACAATGCAAGAAAAGGTTCTTTTATTAAAATGTTGGGCGATCGATGATGTAATTATTATAGAATCCAAAACTTGCTTTAGTTTACTCTTCACAGAAACACAAAAAAACAAATCCATTTGAAATGTTTTGCACTTTGTTGGAAAAGTAAACTTCAACCATCAACTTATTTGGAATGTCAGTAAAAAATTCCTTTGCTGGTTTCCCCTTTGAATTATTTTCTTTTTCTGTTCATTTGCCCTGCATGTTAAAGTGTGTCTTTCATGATGAATTTACCTCAGAAGTTTTCATAGTTGTACAAATCAAACATAAGTGCAATCAACTTTGAAATTTGACCTTTCTCTTTTGGGTGGACACAACACCAACAACAAAATGAAACAAATGAATTACTTTATTTCAAAACTGAGAGCTTGTCTTTTGATGTTCAATTTACTGTTGAAAGAGAATTTGTACTGCATAATAAATCTCTTGATATTTTTGGCTGTAGAGGGAAAATTGGCTAGTTTAGTTATTCCTGTCCCAAATTCCAGATTATTTTGTAGAAAGAAAAAGCGAAACCAAGAGTTGGACTATGACTGAGTCTGATGAGAATAAAAGACTGCATATGGTTAGTCTTTCAGAAAGTACCCTTCACTTGAGCTGTATATATGTTGTTATTCTAAGTGCTTTCTGTTGTCTAAGGGCTCAGAAAAGGCTCTGAAAATATGAAGGGGGAACAGGAAAGTGCCAGCTTGCTTTTTGGAAATTTACTTTATCCAAAAGCATTATTAACAGCACAAATGTTTCCTTTAGTTCCCTTGAAGTATATTGATGGTATTCTTACACTTTTTATGTTTCTCCACAATCATTGAATGAAATGTCTACCATGTCTTAAATTTGGTGGGTAAACCAATTTGAATGAGTTTGGTCCGTATTCTGTTGACAAACAATTCTCTGGCAGGTTTATTGAATCGCCTAGAGTGTTAAAAAGCTTAGCTAAGAGAAGCAGTTTTGGCCTCTGGCTTTCAAGGAATGTTTGGCCCTCATCCAATCTTGGCTTAAACTTCATCCAGTTTAATTTATATACCTCCCTGAAAACACATTGAAAAACAGAATAACCTCCATGAGCAGTTTGTGCACAACTGTTAAAAGGTGTCTAGTCAATTTATGTTGTAAAAACCTTGGAATGACCGCAGAATAAATATTTAAAAGATTGGCGTATTTCACATTGCAGCCCATGAGTTATTTGGACTCAACATGGAATGATGTCTGAATTGCTGACTTGACAGTACAATATCATTGAAAGTGAATGAAAAGGATCAAATAATATGTTACATGTTTCTGATAAATCCACTAGACATCATCTGTAAAATGAAACCATAAATTAGGTTTGTTAAATATGTTTGATCTAGATGGTTGCTCATCAAGTGATGAATGACATAGCAACACTTTTGAGAATGCAGGCTTTGTCCTGAAATGTGTAACATATTTTCTCTACTGCTTTCATTTCTAGAACACATTTACTTCAAGGAGGCTCAGAGCACCTTTATTGTATGTGTATATCTTCAGAAGTTTATACACTTGTAATATATAAGCATGAGCTATACTATGCTATTAACCCCATTTAATAATAGTTGGAGCTTTTTTCTAACGCCATCAAATCAAAAACACCGGTGACCTTGAGCCTAACCCTGGTTTTTTCTCTTTTTCTTTCTCTCTTTCTCCCTCACGAATGTTTGACTTCTCACGCAGAGTTCCCAGGCATGGTTTTGGGAGCAACACTGCCCCTATCCAACCATCTGATGTCATGAAAGTCATGATAAGCCATGGTACAGTACTGCCTAATTTTTCACAGTATTTCTAACATACGTGTCCATTGACCAGCTTGTACGCTAAAAACAATCTTTGTATTTGTTATTCAGCTAAAACGAGAATGTTGGGGGCAAGAGGAGCGCCCCAACTAATCCTTTGGTGACCTTTACTGTTCCGTGGTGATTACTTATAAGGGGAGTTGCATTATCTCAACAAAACTCAAATTAAGATTTGTACTTAAAAATAAATCAAATCTCAAGATTTAGTTTTTTAAGATGAGGGGGCAAAACTAAATGTTGCATATCAGGAAGCGAAAGGTATGCCCAGCATACTAATCAATTGAAATCAGATGCATAGGATTTGTTTGTATCAAACAGATGCATGCATGCGATATAAAAACAGACTTTTTGATAACACTTTAAGTGGGACATCCCCAGTAAATAAGCTGCCCTTTGGAACAGTAAAGGTATAAATCATGTAGAAACCTTGGAAACAAATTGGAGCTCAAATGCATCAAGTAAAAACACCCAGTTGCTTATTTTTGTATCATTGCTAAGGTTAAACATGCAAACTTATCTCCAAACGACGGACTCCCAAGGTCCAAGCAAGGTGGCTGCCTCTTACCCCTTTGCTCCACCTATACCATCGATCAAATTACTGCCCTTTCCTTTATACTATTAATGAAGCTATGCACCATTCTATATGCACTTATGAGTTGGAGAAAATCGCTATAATCCTGACCCACTTCAAGCCAAGTATCACATGTAATCAATCAATGTTATAAAAAACAGAAATGATTTCCACTGCTACTAACAGAAGATCATTTTAGTAAATATTGACCCCTTGTACCACCATCCTATGCAGCTGGTCTCTTCCAATGCTCTACAAATTTCAGAATAAAAATGCACGCTGTGCGATAAATTACAAATGCATCACCAAAAATGTCTATCATAAGTAGCACTAGGAACCAGACATCATAAAATGGCGCAAGCAAGACTTGGTGTTTTTATTTTTCAGATCAATAGATCTGGTATGTATCAGAGCAATAGTTCCCTTTTATCATTATTTGGTGGATTGGGCGGGAACGATCTATTCTAGTGAAAGACATTATTGAACTTATTGAAAGTCTTCTTTTTGATATTTGATCGATGGTACATGATGGCCTCAAAGGTGCCATCAGCATTCAGGGAACGTTTCAATCAAAGAGGTTGGAACTAATGCTTTCAAAGCTTCATAGCAAGTTAACAGATTTTGTCACAAAGAGAGGTACATAGTTGGTCAATGGATGGTTAATGATGTTCCCACCAGTACTGTTTCTTGTACATGTAGATATCAACGCCTTATTGTACTTTGTGTTTGGAATATAACACTATTTACGACCATGTGTAAACAATTATATATGCAACTTTTTACCCAACGGTGCCACTTTATATAAAGTGTATTTTTGTAGAATTGTTAAGACTTTTTTTAATTGTACTGTCCTTACTGTTTGTACTCCTAATGACGATTATTTTGGGCATTGTCTTTTATCCCCTTTATTTTTTAATTATGATTTGTGGCTGCATTTTCCTGTTGAATGCTAGTTTTTTATGAATTTTTGCGACGTTAGACAGGCCAAAGACAGAATTACTTACACATGAACAAGCCATGAATTGGACAAACTCATTTGAAAATCTGTCAAAATATTTTCACAGTTTCCCTTTTCTTCCATACAAGTCAAAGTTGAGTGACATTGCTTTGACTTTTTTTATCTACACTAGTTGACATGATAGTTGTTTTTCAGTGAGGTTTTGTTGTCATATGCAACTCATCAAAACAACTCTCGGTCATATCCATGTCAAAAGCCCAAAGTTACTATCTGGATTATTAAAACACAACAGTTTGTGCCATTTTAATAAGACAGTGTTTCTGTTGATAGTGTTAATGCATAATGATTTGGCACTTAAGGTCACAAAAGATGCCTGTGTGAAATCTATAGCTGAAGTGGACAGGGTGTAATTCTGATAGTAAGATCAACAATTTTGTTTTTGCTTTTTACCGAAAAGTATTATATTTTTTGTATTTGTATATTTATGATATTGTATGGGGACTGCAATGGGAAAGTTAAAAATGAAGCTCATACAACCCCATTCAGTTAAGAATATATATATTTTCTTTTAAAAATAAAAAATAAAAATAAAAAAGTTACTGGATGGGGTTACGGGAGCTAAATGTCTATATATTTTTGTGAGTGTTTGCCTGGTACTCGATTTTGCTTTGACATTTTTATGTATTTATGGGGAAACTGTACTCTTGGTTTTTTTGTATGTAGACTGTAAAGAATGTGTATTGGTTTTTACGATAGTGATTTGGTAGTACTTTTTGGTAAGGGGTAGATGCACGTAGCATATATAGCTATGGATTTTGTTGAAACTGTTCAAACGTTGATCATCAATTTCAGCGTTTTACTTAATGGAACGTAGATGAAGGCTCCAATAGTTGTTTTATAAAAATTGTTTTACTGTGCACAGTGCACAATCCAAATGTGAAACAAACAGGGTACCAGCATTTAAACTGCCAACAGACTTACTATTTCAAGCAAATGAAATTGGGACCAGGACAACGTCCATGTTGGAACAGTTTCAAGCCAATGAAATGTTTAATTTGTAAGAAGTGAACGAGAGACTGTTACAAGTGAGGGTTAACTTATTATTTTATCGGTATTATTCATTATACGTCCGTATGTAAAATGAAACGGTGTTCAATAAAAAGAAACAAAAACAAACAGAAAATGGAAAATTCGTCCTATGGTTTATTGAAATTATATTGACAATTTGGAGATGTTCACCCCTCCTTTTAACCAAGTAGACTATTCCTCACTAATACTTCACACTGTTTTACGGTTGATTCCATTTTCAATCTGGTGAACTATTTGCAATTTATGTAGCTGGTAGATTAACCACTAAGTTTAATCTTAACATGTTGCTGTATTAACTTTTGCTACAAAACCCTCACTTTAACAAGAAATGCTGTAGATATAATTGTTGTGCAAATAAATGATAAAGGCAAGGTATTTAATATAAATGATCAAACTAACCAATGAACGGTACATACTATTAAGTGCTTACACTACTAAAATAAAATGATTACAATTTTGTACCGTTCCTTTAAACAGTAGTTTGTAATGTATCAAACTGTTTATTAATTTAACCAACTGTGATGCTGTACAAATTTACAATCTTGTATCAATAATTGATAGCATCTCAAGTGATCATGAACTCTAACCTCATTTCACCTGAAAGATTGGTATTTATTCAGGCAAGAGACTTTGAATAATGTGCACATTGAATATCTTGGAGGGTATATTCGCTTGAAACTCATCAGTACAGTTACGGAGTACCTAAGCAAACTCTGGAAAAGAAAGTATTTGTGGTCAACTTTTTTGATAATTCACAATATGAGATTGTTAGTATGTAAAGCATCACAAAGTGTATTTGTCTAACGTTGATTGTTTTTGCCAAACTTGCAACGCCAACCCTTGGATATGAGTGCACGTATCATCTTGAGCACCATCCTTCCTCCTACAATGACGTGACAAGACGGTGGATTGACGGTAATTTGGCTCCTGCTGTTCAAAGAGCTCCCTCCACTAATCATTCAACCTCATGCCCAGGGGGGGACATGGAACACGCTTGCTTGCCCCTGGGGGCGAGGTTGACTAATACTCTCATACCTAATAAGGAATGATCTGTATCTTGATTATTAATATCAATCTTATTAATTTAAAATCAAAGACGATGGTTCTATGCATGTGTACATTTCCTGCCCAGATAAAATCAACACAAAAAGACATCGGTTATATATGTCTTCTTTTAACCACTCTAAACCCCTTTCCGAAAGGAAGAACCTCAATGTATACAGTTTGGATTTTAGCGATAACAACAATCAAATGTCATCTTAACTTTTGATTTGGAGGGGTCCACTCTGCCTTTTTATGTTTTAATAGAATTGGGCTTTGGATGTAAGTCGCATATCACATCTAGAATGGTTTCAAAATATCATATGAAAAAGAAGAAAAAACGGTTTTGGCAGCATCTTTTAAAATTTATGTGACAATTTTTTGTCACTCAAAGTTAATAGCAACTTTTGCAAAATAAAAAAAATAAGATCCGTCAAGGTACTGACTTCTTCCTTTTTCTTTTGATCAGTCGACATTGTAGATTTTGAAACCATCATACATGCGTATGGGACACCTTTAATTTGACTCAATTTTCATTTAAGGGAAGAAAAAAGCAAATTCAAACTAACTTCATCAATTCAGTGTACAGTGAACTAACACAACGTGATCTGTTGCACCTTGTTGCCTGTCAATTGTGCACATACACAACCAAGATAGTTTCATCATTCGTAGTCAGTTCATCATTTTTGTGTACACAACTAAATTCACGGAATCAGTTATACACAATCGATAGCCATTCAATTATGGCACTTTGTGTCTATAAGTATTTTATCTTCAGAAAACGTAAAATGCTTTCTCAAAGAATAGGAAGGTTGTTTTTTGGGTTTTTTTTCGGGTTAGGAAATCATTGAGCTGGTGTGTTACTTGGACTTTGTCTGTTTTCACTATCGCAATTTTTCACCAGCTTCTGTTTTCATGATGTAGCGGGGAGGCACAATAGATATGAGACAGTGCATCCAAATTATCAACACCTTCAAAAAGGTTACAGGGAGGGAAAAAATAGATGAAGTAGTATTACAGGAAACTTGTTATTGTATACAGATTCTACCAGAAGCTTAAGAACCTCTAATAACTACAGCTTGGCTATGGCATAGCATCCATCAGGCATTTTGAAGCCATGTGCTTTTTGCCTGGTGCTTCAGAATGCTAGTCTTGCATGAAACTCGTAGGTGTTCACAAAATGACATAGAATCTATAGGGTCACTTGTGTACAAATCATATAGGTATGTGTTTGTTCTTGGTTGTGTATGTTGCTCCATATACTACATTACTACTACTTATCAATGCACAGGGGTGCAGACATTCAACTTGTTGTCTATAAGTATCCCCCGCTCTCTCAAGTCTTGCTTCTTTTTTTACAGCATGGCCTGCCCGCTTTTTGTTTTTGCCGCTTTTTACCGGTCAGATGCAAAATAAAAGGAAAGGAAAGAAAAACCATCCAATGGCGTCAATTTCATAACCCCTTTCTCAGCATGACCCTTTCTTAAACCACTCTTGTTGAAGTTTGTTTTTTGATTTCTCTTCTCTTGATCATCATTTTAACACACAGTGTACCTACTTTTTGGAGTAGAAGTGGTTCTTAACTATCTCTTATGTACATTTAGTAGCCAGATTTTGGTTATTTATGCTGCAGTTTGGAGAAGGAATTTTTTTTTAAAGCAGTCAATAACTTTGACTGCCCAAGGTGTTTTTCAGGAAAGACCATTGATTTTGATCGTATTTTTTGTCACAAGTTTTGAGTGGTAATTTTTTAGCTGCAATAACAATTTCAATAAAGTGATTTTTTTTTATTTCTAATAACCAATGAGAGGAAATTAATTCAGTCAGGTGATTGCTCTTAGCCAATTGCAGTGAAATGTATAAAGAAGTATGGTTATGCGGAATACAGCCACCTGTCAGTTAATGTTTTTTTCCTGGCCTAACCAGATATCTTGATTTGCTGAGCTTTTCATTTTTTCATTACCGCTGTAGCAAATGTTAATTTGTAGCTGTCATAGTTTGACAACCTGTGTCAGGCCTTTGTGCTGGTGTCATACTTAACACCCTCTATCAATACTTCCCTAACAAAACACAATTTCATTTTCACAATCGGTCTAATCCGCACACAAGTTCTCTGTGGCAGCCAATCAAATAATGTATTCATGGATAATGGACCAATGTTTCAACAATCAAATTAAGAGTGTTTTTAAATTCCACATATCTTTGAACAGACATGATGTTAAGTTTGGCACTTGTAGTTTGCGTGTTTCCATACGTTTTCATCAAGTGTTAACTAACTCCAAACCTTGTAAACTTGATGAAAATGTATTGAATATCCAATCTACCTAGGCAGCACAAAGACCCCACAGTTTCATCAACGTTTACGGGAACACTTTGTTGGCACAATTACTACTAATGATCCTTGATGTAGCTTCTTTTAGTTACTTGTACATTTTTTAACTTGGAGTTCAAGCTGACCCAGGTCAAAGGCTATGACCTACACATGACCTGGGTCATGACCTCCTTTGACTGATCCTATCATGCATGTGATAATTTGTGTACAGGTCTGTCGTTAATAGAATTGGCTATTGTGTCTTTCTTTTTTTTGATATCATACAAACTAAAAATGAGACTAACCCTGTGTTTCTTTTTCTTCCTCCCATTTTTTGGTTTCATTAACACCCTAGCTGTCATTGACTAAGCCAGCAACTAATACCCCAAGCATCAAAGGCACATGAGCACCACTTTTGCCTCACTAGAACAACCACTGTGACTGCTAGTTCGGTTACCAATTTGTTACCTGATACCCTGCAGGAGAAGTTATCAACGAGGGTACAACCAGAGCTCATCTGTAATAATGTACTTACCGCCAGCACTGCTTTATGTCTCTAAATAACCTCATCAAAATGCCTACCATTAAAGAAACACGTTGCCTTGGATCGGTCGAGTTGGTCTTTGAAAAGCGTTTGTAACTGTTTGATATAAAATGCATACGGTTGGAAAGATGTTTCAAAGTAAAATACAATGATCCACACAAATATGCCTCGAAATGCATGGTTTTCCTTTTACCTCGTTGACTAACACGGTCGGCCATAAATGACCGACGTGTTAGTTCGCACAGTAAAAGGAAAACCACGCAACTTCGAAGCAAACTTGTGTGGATCATTGTATTCTACTTTTAAAACATCTTTCCAACCATATGCATTTTATAAAAAACGGTTACAAGCGCTCTTTATAGACCAACTCGTCCGATCCAAGGCAACATGTTCCTTTAATTTTAAACTAGAATTTTAAACTTTCAAGATACTTCCTTTGAATACTAATCAATGGATTGGTGCGTGTCATTTGTCCAAGAAAACTGACTGCACTGTGAGCTTTGTGTGGAACTTTTTCCCAAACTAGAAAAAGCAAAACGTATCTGAAATTACAATAGGGCGTATTCTCAGCTTTGCTTTTATGGTAATAAGGAAAATAATCAAATGCAGAGAAGGCCTTCAGTGTTGTGGTACCTCTGAGGTCAAATGCCTTATGAGGTTGGATAGCCTCTGGGGTCATGTTATCTCCGGGGTCATGTAACCTCCGGAGTCATGTAACCTCTGTGGTCATGTAACCTCCGAGGTCATGTAACCTTCGGGGTCATGTAACCTCTGTGGTCATGTAACCTCCGAGGTCATGTAACCTTCGGGGTCATGTAACCTCTGAGGTCATATAGCCCTTTAGGTCAATCAGGCTCACAAATCTGCATCTACCTCACACTTTTATTTGCCTTGAACCATCTTAGAAAAGTAATGTGCTTAGCATACGCTCTATTGTCTTGTAATTGCCTAATACTTAAATAATCCTTACTTTGGGTAACATGTTGTTTCCATATTAACTTTTTTTCCAAACAATGTAATGTCTTCCTATTAAGCCCTCTGTTGTTGCAATGTAACAGTCCAGTGATGTCTTGATGAGCATTTGCATATGTATGTTTAAAACGTTGATACCCATAAAAAAAGTTTAACTTTGTTTTTTAAACATCTTACAAATGCTTTATGCTGAAGAGAACACTGGGGCTGCCATTCTGTGATAAGTTGGGCCTATTCCAAATAGCCAAATTTGCGTGTAGTTTTAATTACTTAATATTAATTAATACAAAGGTTGCAATTTGTGCAAGGTTAATTTCCATTTATTTTTGCTATGAGTTGTATAACATGGGGGTTAACTTTGTATTAGCTGCATGCATTCCCCGAATCCATGGATTTTCTGATCGGGCAATTGATGTCCACATTTGGATAAGAGTTCCAATGAGTGTATGATCGTACCCCACAAGGGTGGTTTTATGACTATTACCCCATAAGCAATTTTAACCCCCGAAGTGTTAGACAGACACAGTATTATCAAAGGTGTTATTTTTCTTGCACAAAGTTGTCTTAATACAGTGCCTAATGTTAACATAGAAATGAATGGTATGGCATTTATCATTGCTAAACACTTACCCCAACGATTTGCTGTTAATTTTAATACAAACTCAAATCAAATTGCTAACCCTAGTCAATGGCAGATTCTAAGATAGCTACTATTCTTGTATTGAGAAAGTTCTACATCATCACATTGAACCATATTATAAATTGATTTAATGTTGGAGATTGATTTTGACACTAAATATAAATGCATATTGATGTAAGTTCCTTCAATGCACTTTGTTCAACCGCGCAAGCACTGGATGTATAGTTCACCACAGGTGAGTACTCGTTTCATTTCATTGTCATGTCATTCAAGAACATGCCTTAAAAACTGCTTTGGTTTTTCGTTTGGATTCTATCCCTTAAAAGTTGTAGCAAAATAATTGTTTCTATCAAAACTTGACGAAGCTATCAATTATTATGCTGTGATTTGGGAGTTGAGTTCATACCAGAAACCATATTATGTGTGCCATTGGGAAGGTTAAGAATTTACCTGTGACTGATTGTCACTCTTAGATTACAAAAGAGGTCATGTTTATGTTCTGTGGGTGGTACAGAAGATGGTGCCACAGTGGTTGTTTGGATAAAGGCAATAAGTAAATATAAAAATAAAAAAATGTACAGAAATGTAAGGTTGGCAGTCATCATGTGATACCAGATGATGATGATGTCATCCTTAGGGCACTTTGCATACTGAAAGGTCACATGACTATGCCACAGCTGCCTCAAAAGCTTCTCAGGGATGAATTGGAGGGGAACGTTGTGAGAATAATATTCACCTCTGGCAGCTGCGGGTTTAAGCTTCCCGAAAAATGGGAAATTTTGCAGGGAAGAATGGACTTCCACCTGGATAATTTGGAATTACACTCTAATAATAATAACTCGGCAGTCACAAATGTGGTAATGCTGTTGGTTTAGTGGAGGCAAATAAGTGTCCGAGACAACTTTTAATGAAATCTTTTTTGATTTGAATAAAAACTTTTAATTCTTTAAAAGAAAATGAAGAAAGATGAACTTGGAAAGGGTAGATATTGATCCAAATTCCAGAGTCTAAGAGAGTTTCCAGAAAGATGTCGGACTAAATCTTGAATTTGTTTGTTGGGTTGAAACCCTTGCAAAGATTTGCGTAAAAGAAGTATTATTAAAAAGTAGGTATTACTAAACAATAAGTCAACGTGCTTCCATAATTGCACATACTGTTTACTGGGTTTATGCCCTTACAACAAGCAAGCATTTGTACTTAAAAAATATTATTGGAAAAAAAAAAAAAAAAAAAAAACTTTAAAGTGGTATGTGTTTAAAAAAGAAGGCTGATTTAATAAGCATTATAAGACTAAAGGATTGACTTTGTAAAATGATGGACGTTAAAGGAAGATTTGTAAAGTTCAGGTTTTTTGGTTTGTTTGATTTTTTTTATTGAGTTGGTTTGAAAGCCAATTGTTTATGCCAAGCCTGGTTAAGATTTGTATTTTGATGCACGACTGCGAATATTATATCCCACAGAGATCAGGGTTTCTTTCCTAGATGATGAAGTTTTCAGAATATTTAACTGTAGGAATACTCTTTGATCATACTCATTTGGGGAACTCTAAATATGATCAAAAGTACAAACAAATTTCTGCTTTGGTGCATCAAAACAGCCAAACCATCATTTATCTCGCATTATGCATTATGTATCATAGATGGAGTGTGTGACAATAATATGCATAAGAATTAAGTTTATATTCATCATTATATTACTCTTTGTTTGTAGTTTTGGGTATTAGGATTAGCAGCTTCAGTTATTATACATATTATTACTAGTCATCTGTAGAGATTTAAGCAACATTTATAAACATATATCCATTAACTGTCTTGCCATGCTTCAAGTCACTCCAAGAACTGAAAAATCAACCACAAAAATAAACAGTTGGTACGATGAAAGTAATCGAGAAATGTTGCCATTACTGGCATCAATGGCATTTATTAAGTAATCCGATCAGATTTTAGCAGATTTTGATTCAGCTTTGGCCTAAACAACACCAACTGTATTGATAATTTAGTTTTAAAGGCCCTTTCAAAAACTAAGGGTATAGGTTCTGTCTACCATTTTGATACCAAGCCTCCAGCTCTGGTTTTAAATGCGGCAGGCGCTTTGCTGAACGTAAAACTTGATTTCTGAAAATTTACTTATCAAAATGTAAGGCTAGAGGAACCTAAATCTGGTTCCTTACTCAATGTCAATAATTTCCTGATTAGTTTGTATGTAACAGGAATCATTACCAGACTTTTATGCATTTAATACAGGGTATGCATTGCTCATTGGGAACCAAAACAAAACACCAAGAGTTTATTTTCTGACTCGAGATGTTTATGCAAAACTAAATTGTTCTCATGAAAACATGCACCACTAAAATATGCAAAGAAATTTCAACCGTTTAAAAGAAAAAGCTAGAAAATCAAGACAGATTTATTTCTGTTCATTCATGTTCTTACTCAATGTTGAATTATAAAATGACGGCTCAATATTGATATAGAAGAGTGATGTTCAGTTAAATTCTTAAAATTGCGACAAATTTCATTTCTCATTTTTTGAAAATGTTACATTTTTGCTGAAGTTCAGAAATTACTGGGCAGATAGCAGCTTGTTTTCACAATTTGTTTGGCAGAAAGCCTTTCTAGCAGAATCAATTTATTCAACAATCAGAAAAAGATTTTCAATACTAGTGTTGAAATCATTATTACCTTTGAGAAATTGGAAAGAAATTTTATTATGGAGAAATCCGTCATTTAGGTTATTTTTTGTTAGAGTGCTTCCGCTTGTGGCTTTGGCTATATCATCGCTTTGATCATATTTCAATGTTGCTGCTTCAGCCACTAGCCAGAGCCAAGTTGCTCTAAGCAGACGTTCTGATGTACCAACAGCATAAGGATATAGCAGGGGTCGCTTTATAGACATTATTTAAGACCATTTTCAAACATACGTTATATTCTATTCTCCTAGTATTATAAATCACTGGGCTTGTATATGTTTTCCCAGTGTATACATTGCTGTAGCATTACCAATGATTTGACTAGCATGCTTTTTGTACTTTGTAAAAGAAATACATAAAAAAAAAAAAACATTTAAAGAAAACAAACGTTTCGTTAACATTTACCACATTTTGTCTTAAGTCAGGGTATGTACATGGTGATGACATGAAAAATGTACATACAGTATTGACAAGTTGAAGATTTGTCGGTCTGTTTTGTGCTGATGTGCCTTTTACAAAAATACACACTTGTTGTTGAGGGCGCTCTGTGATACTGATCTGAGTTTGGTAATTTGGGTCACCCTTGAATAAAGAATATCTGTTTTTAAAAATATACATTTGGCATGTTTATTGATGCCACAAGTAGGCTACCTAAACTTATTTCACTTTTTCAAAAACAAAACTTTTCACACAAAAACATAATTGGTCCAAAGTCAGCTCAACTGCAATGTTGTAAAATAGCTATTCTAAAAGGAAGAAATTCAAGCAATATAATATCTGATTTTCAAAAATTGATAAAAGTATTAGTATTATTTCAACTGAAACAGAGTGCCCTCAATTAAGTGATGTCATCCGTCAATGTTTATTCTTACTTGCTTTTGTTTTGTCCTGCGTTTTTGTTTGTATTTATACCAGTATTTATCTTGCTTGAGGTCGTTACCTTTGTATAACCAGCTTTTCTCCATTATATTAGTTTATGCAACATTTATGCAACATTATTTATTCTCATTTGATGCATTATTTACACGTTTAACCCTTTGCAGTTTCTGAAGTGTTCTCTAAAACCAATGAACTTTTTTCTCTGAATTTTAGATGTTTGATTTAATGGAAATACAATTAAATTTATAAACAATTATTTTCCTGAAAGAGTCTAACAAAATTAATATTCTTGAAGCAAATGTAAAGATCAAAGGTCAAAGTGTGATAACAGAATATTTTTCATCATTTTAGAATCCACCAATTCACATACATTTCCCTCAGTATTTTTTTTTTCACACAAAAGTTTTCCAATAATTAACTCTGAATATTTGACATTGATTTGCTTCCAAGATCTCCTTTTAATTGTTCTCTAATTTGCAAGTTGTTTTTCTGAGTATTTTGTTTTAATTCCTGAGTACAGGGGCTGTGGTGTTTTATTGAAATAAAAGTTTAAACAAGAATGCAATACAAGAATTGATTTTAATACAAAAACTTTGTGTTTTTTCTGAATAAAAATCCATCTATGCATCGAATAACGACACCCACAATGTTGTTCATTCAAATAAGAACTTAATGATAATCTCTATGTGTATAAACAATTAAATAGAAATGTAGCTAGCTACTTTAGATTAACTTGTAGATTTGTTTCTGTTGTTTTTCTGACAAGCATAAAAAGGTTGTATATTCATGTATTTTTGTATGGAATATTGTACTTAAGTAGCTGTTTATGATTTGTTTGTAGTGTTAGAAATTTCAGTGGACTTTTGAGCTTCAGAAAGATTTGAACTATTGGTAGTTTAACACCAGTTCTAAAGACTCATTAAAGCAAAAGTTGAAACAAAAGGTAAATGGCAACTGGAAATTTCCATCTCAAAGTTTCAGGGTTACTGTTGTGTTATTGTTTTCATTTCTTTTTATGCACCATTTCAATTCCTAAAACCATTTAAAAAAAAATCAAGAAAGCTCCCATAAATGTTACCATTCATGATGTTCTTTGCTTTACGAGGTTGTTTTTGTTAACCATGGTTTGGAGATTGTTATAAATTCACGTCATCCACTTAGTTTTCCCTCGACCTGATAATCCATTCATCCCTGTGTTCTTAAATCAGTCTCTACAGAACAGCTCCGATTCTTTTACCACATCAACTTGATTCTAATGTTTCCTGACCATGATAGTCAAAAACACTTAAGTTGCCCATTAATTGCACTGCACAGATTAATCCAATTTCCTTCAAACCCATCAATTTTGTTAAGCGTTTTTTCCAGTTGTCATTTTTTGGACGATAGTCTTCAGGAACATCTAGGAAGTTGTTTATGTTGAACCAGTTCCTGGTTTGACAAAACATTACCTGTTCTTTTGCTAAGTCAAGATACATGAAGAGAAATTTCTTTTTCTTTTTGATAAAAAAAACAGAAGAAACAAAAGAAGTCACAAATGTTTGCAATCCTCGAGACAAACAACTTCCCTTGTTATAGTGAGTTCAGGAGGCTACCAAAAGTCAACTTAAAACTATTATTGTTAATAGCATTGAATACAAGGAATTTGTTATTTTTTACAATTTATCATAAACTGATTGTTAATTCATTGAAAACGTTTTTGATATTATTCGTCATTAAAAAAGTTTAAAAAATTTGTTGACTGAAACCGTTTCTTATTTCAATAAAGTGAAGGTACGTCATTGGTCTCTTGATTAGTTCACTGTACTAGACCCAGTTTGAATATTCTAGAACGGTGATATGGTAAAAATTTGTTGAACATTTTGTTTTGTGAAAAACAAGTTGGCAAGAAAAGTGTAAAATACGCATTGATATAAGAGTGGATTCCATTCAGATCAGCTAGTGCATTTGAAGTAAATTGAAAGTTTGAACTGAATTATGTCTGGTACCTTGCCTCGTCCTGTCACAAGTGAGTGCAGAATTTGAATTCCTCTGACTACGTTAGTGTTTCTAACATGGTTCCGAGAAAGCTTGTGCATTGCAACCTCAGCAATGTGTGTTTCATTGTTTCATCTCACTTGTAAGTAAAGCCTATCCCCAACCATGAGACAAAGCGACTCTGTATTTAGTCCAAGGAATTCAAATTCAGCATTCACTTGTGACTGAGCAAGGCATATAAATATTTAAGTCTGACTCGTGAATGGGTTATTGTTACCCTATTTTAAGTTAACCTTGCAAAAAGAAAAAATAGATTGTGACACGTGATGTACCCATCTCTATTTTTCGTTCCATATTTTATTATCTTATTTAGGTATATAATATTAGACATGTCCTCACAAAATCATACAAATTGGCACAAAATCCTGACTATAAAAACTCTTCCATTGAAATGCTCAACTAAAACAGAGTATCTACCCATGGGAGACTTTTGGGGACACTAGGTGGCAGCAGATCGGATAAATCCATCTTGGAAATGTGTGCATGCTCAGAACAATGGAAATATACCTGGTGCAACTAGTGTCCCAGATCTCCCCCCACCCCCCCATTATTTCAATTCCATTCTTGACCTGTTATATGCATAACGGTGTTAATAACATACAGACCATCTGCCCTTTGTTTAAGATTAAACTAACCTCATCAGGCAAGCAATTCTTGTTTTGCATAAATCAAAAATAACATTTGAAATGTGATTTTTTACCCATGATTTCACTCCCAATTCACATTTATGTGAACAACAAGCAGACATTTTTTTTGTGCTTTGAGCCTCAATTTGATTAATTGGGTGGATATAGAAATGATTGCACAATGATCAAGTTCAAATGTGTTGTATGTAAACACATTAAATATTCATATTTCATACAAGGTGATCTTAAATTCATCAGGAATAAATAGGTAAGTTCTTTGTACATATTTAATACAACTTTATCCATATTCATGTATTCAGATCTGAAAGTTTGACAATTCATCAGGGATGTTCCTGGCATGACTGATAGGTAGGAACCATGTACTTAATATACATGTATGCTTCATCTCCACCGTATTGCTCCAGTGTACTCAAAGTTTCTTCGATCAAATCACCAAGATTTTCACGCTTTTGCTGACTATACTCAATGCCGTCTCCCAGATTTACTAGAAATTGAATAAACATACAAAAATCAATGTACATCATTCTAGTATTTGAACAACAACAAAAGTGTCAAAATTAAATAACTCCCTGTGTAAGAAGAGATGATTTTTAAGGGCTTTGTCAGTGATTACATGCAAGCAACTGCACTACATGAAAAGGAATACTTTGGTAGCACAAGAGAGACTTTCTTGCAAGTGTCTTACTACCCCTATGACAATTATGTGTAATGCATTTTCTTCTTGGATTGCATGGAACTGTATTATTTGAGTTTTACCCTCACATTGATTTGGGTTCAACACAACTAAAATTGTCTTGGTCTTGGACTTGGTAAAATATAGGATCTAACCTGCCTCTAGCTACTGGGCAAGCTCTGTGGTCTTTTTTTTATTTTGTTTTAACTCGTAATTTAATTATAAACCAAAATATTTTACTTTGTCATAAAACATAGGGGGAATACTTTGTCATAAAACATAGGGGGAAAAGGAGACAAATGTTGAAAAGGTTTGTGTAAACAAATTTTGAATTTTCATTTCTTTTTAGAAGAAGGGTGACTATGGCATAATACTTACTGTTTTGATTTTTAAACAAGTTGAGAACTGGGAGAATATGCCTGTAATACGGAACCAGTGCCTCACCAACCAAATCAGCTGATTCAACTAAACAATTGAGAACCTTCAAGCTGGTGCATACAACTTGCTTATTCCTGGTGTTCAAAGCCTCTGTAAAAACAAGTAAAAACAAAAGAAGAAAATTTAAGTCTTTACAATATTTTGTTAGTATAAAGGCAGGGTGCACTTTTGGTGCTTTCTCCATTAATGACCATTTAACAACTTGCACTAGTGGGAAGCTGTTGAAGACAGTAGACACTATTGGTAATTGTCAAAGACTAGTCTTCTCACTTTGTGTATCTTAACATATGCATAAAATAACAACCCTGTGAAAATTTGAGCTCAATTGGTTGTCAAAGTTGTGAGCTAATAATGAAAGAAAAAACACCCTTGTCACACAAAGTTGTGTGCTTTTAGATGCTTGATTACGAGACCTCAAATTCTAAATCTGAGGTCTCGAAATCAATTCGTGGAAATTTAAATCTTTCTCGTAAACTACTCCACTTCAGAGGGAGCCGTTTCTCATAACATTTCATACTACCAACATCTCCCCATTACTCATTGCCATGTCCGGTTTTATGCTAATAATTATTTGAGTAATTACCAATAGTGCCCACTGCCTTTAATGTATAACATTGTTTATAGAAATGACCCCCTTTGGGAAGTCATGTAGTTTTAGGGTAGGGACCTTTGCAATTCTAGAGCAGTGTCTTACCAACTAGACTACCAAGGTTGCCCGGTAGCTAGAGGCAGTTTGAATCCTATGTTTTGGCAGCGGGTACCGCAACGATATAAGAGATGTTAAATTTGCATCGGGATAAAGAATATTGCTATGGTACAAAAAAACAAAACAAAAAAACATTGCAGTTAAGTTCAATCTTAGCTCTGTGTGAAATCGAGCCCAGATCTCCCCCCCCCCTGCACTGCAACCCCGCCCCCTACAGGGACTGATGAAGCTTTGTTTGATTAAATGTTCCCATCACGGTTAGTAGGGTGTTACCTTTTATTGGGATAATTAACTGCGGTACAACAGGTAATATTTTGGTCCCTCCGTGTTCCAGGAGGTCACTGATTCCCTGGTAGGCAAAGAATGAATATGGATGCTCCATCTCTGTCAATCCATCGAAGAAAACTGGAAGGAAGTGATGGTAGTCAAGTGTTTCAATCTCCACCTGGAAACGGACAATAACGAGTCAGGTTAGTTCGGGAGGAGGGTATTACGTTATCACAACTAGAGTCAAGCAGTCCTCTTTGTTTGATAAAGACAAGTTCTGATTCCTTTCTCGGCTTCTTTTTTCATAAATTCATTAAGCTTGTTTTACTAGGAACTTCCCCAAATGGAAAAAGTAAAAACATAAGTAACATTTAACAAGGTTTCTTTGTGAAATTGATCAATTTCACATATAGTTTTTTTTAGTAAGATTTTAAAACACAAGTTATCAATCCATTTATGAAATTATTCTATTAGTATTACAGTTTTATTTGAACAATTAGTTTGAATAATTATGATCTTTTTTGACAGTACACAGTAGGCCTACCTTCCATATGATCTTGTTTCCCATAGAATCATGTTTGAGAACAATAGGCAAATCTCCTCTGTCATAAAGTTTTTTAAACACACTCGGCTGTGCCTCCCGTACCCGAGTCGCACCCGCCGGTGGCGGTCTCGTCACTCCGTTATCCTGCTTCCATTTGGGAATCAAACAAATTCCCGATGGAGAACTCATTTTGGGAATGACTGTCAAGGGGGATTAGGGTAGTAAACAAACACAATTTCATTTTGATACCTTTATTTCGAAGGAAATTGCGCGCTGTTTTATTTGGACGCGCTGCGTCTTTTTTCACTCCGTGCTGTCAAAAATATTATATCGCCCTCTATTGACTCAATTTGTTTAGTCCCTCCAACAAATCGTTATACCGCCCTCTGTGTTACTTTGCAGACAGCGGGTCTTTCCAGGAAAATTAAATGGCCGGAGCACATGTGTGTCTCTAAGATCCTGCAAGATTTGTAAACACAGTTTTGAAGAATTGCAGAAAATACTCTCCCAGTTGTACTAGTCTTTCAAGAACTTTCACCGCAGAATTTCGAAGAAACATGAAATTAACAAGGTGAGGTGTTAAGGGGTGTATTTTTTGTGTAATAATTATGGTAGTGAAGTTCGGAGGTTTTGGTGCAAATGTTGGCAGTAATTATTTTCGTCGTGGTTGAAGACCGTCCGGTCGTGTGTCAAGTACGTCATTAAATTTGGTATCCGACGAATATGCTTTGAAAAAATGTCCGCATCTTGTTCACTACTTTTAGACTAGCTACTATTACAGAGGCATATATCTTCAAATGCATTGAACTAAAGCCTTCAAGGTATGTTTGGCAAGAATTTTTGTTTATGAATTCATCACTCTGCCCTTGAAAAGTTTAGCTAAACATAAACTTTCTGTGAAATCTGAGAAGGAAAAAAAATTTTTTTTATCGAAATTGTATTCTATTGTTAACATGATTGTAGTTGTCTTGTGATTCTAACATCTTTGATTTTATAGATTTAATGTTATGTTTCCAATTTAAAATTATTTTATCCGCAATTGGTAATATTTACTTGTTGTGGTTGCAGGGTGAGACGATCTACATTTGTATGGGGTGTTAACATTGAGCTAAGTGTAGCTCTCCACCCTGGATGTAAAGGAGATTATAATACTACTAACTCCTCATCATGAATGATGTCATCGCCATTTTTGCTCCATTCTATACAAGTAAGACTTCTAGGAGACATACGCCTTTTGGCGATAGTTATTTTTTTTAACTTTTATGCTCTCCTGGGCACCCCACTGTTGTTTTACTTTGTTTTCTTAAGTATGTTTAATGTATGTACATGTGCTTGTAAATGTGATTGCCGGAATAAATATTATTATTATTATAAGACTTCTTAAGAGCAAGGGACTGTAAATATCAAACCATATTGAGTTGAAATGTCTCATTAGAGCGCCACCTATTGGCAGGTATAGGAAAGGCATGTCACTTATATGGGCACAATTACCACCACAGCATTCTTCCTACAACTGTGACGAGGGGGAATAGTTGTTGTAGGATTCTATATACATGTATATTCAAGATTGCGCAATTTGATGACAATTCCATACAGGTACATATATCGATGAAGTTCATGATACACGTTTTTGCGATCCCCCACTTTACCAATGGCCTTGAAAGGGCCCTTAAACAACTTGTTTTGAATCGCCCTTTGTGGCCAAAAGATTGATTGTTTGCAACTTGTTCACTTGGTTTATGAACATTACTCTAATCCTTGATAAGTTTCAATAACGTTTACAATTTTGTGCAGGTACACCCTACCTCCGAAGTTTGTCATCACACGCTGGTCTCGCAGGAATCAAAGTGCTCAATCTCTATTGCGTGATTTATTGCACACGCACAGTTTTGTGCAACAGTCAAATGGCGCAAAAGTGATGGCGCCCTCTGTTGCCCAGTCACGTTAAAGAATGAGACAATCAACTCAATATGCATAGGGTGGCCACGGTAAAAAAAAAAAGATTATCTTCTCTTAGTTTCATATTTCATGGACCTTTGCCCAAAACTAACAAATGCAGGATAAATTTTTAACAAATAACTTTGTTGCCAAGTTGCATCCCATTTAATGTTCCAAGGTGGTTTTGCCATGTTTTTTGCTCTTGGGATTAGTGAAATTTGCCTATTTTCAAGGCAAAGGTACAAACAAAGGTAGTCGAAGAAAGGATTTGAATTTACTTCAGTTTGTCACAACTTCATGAGAGTGGGCTTATTTTTGGACATTATGTGACTTGTGACTTGACTTTACTTGCAATTTGACTTGTGACTTGACTTGAGCAAAGATGACTTGCGACTTGACTTGACTTGAGGAAAAATTACACTGCACAGTTGGTCGGCCAACGTAAGTTGTCCCTAGTCTTTACTCCCTTGGCTAGTGGACATTGTTACTACAGTTGGGGACTGTCTCGAGGCATTGCCTTGGGGTGGCGGACAGGAACCTTCCAAAAGAGAGATACCATGGCCCTCTTGAGAGCGTGTTGGGCTGGGATCCCTGGACCCTCACAAGTAGCCCTGGTGTTGGTTTCATGTCATCATGGCGCAGTGTCCTCAAATGAGGACGTTTGAATAACTCATTAACGGATCAATTAAAAAAAAAAAAAAATCACATGACTTTAACTACCCGATTTAAATCGACAAGCAAAATTTCTTTTTTTTTGAACACTTAGAAAATAAATTGCGCATTAAGAGAGGGTTAATAAATAAACCTTACCTCGATGAATAGACCAAATTTGAATCTAAAATAGATTGCTTGGAGTGGTGTACTTAATTAAGAGTATGAGTCCATTGAGAAATCACTATTGCATTAGAATTATTCTCTGTTCAGTAAGAACAAAGCAAGACTAATGCTAGAATAATTGCTTTATTTTACATAGGACCCTACTGCAAGGTGGCCTTACAACTGCATCTCCTAAGGACCGCTTGTCACCCACAAAGCAGCTCCTCAGTCAACAGTGTCAGTTCGTCAACAAGGTCTGAATGAATGAACCCAGGGAGAGGCACGCTCTACTGAATGGAGGGCTGATATGTATATGTTGAGGTAAAAATAAACTTTCTTAGCAAAAATGTTTTGTTTGATGCAACTTTAAAGAAACAATTTTTTTTTCCATTTTGGGCCCAAGTTTGGATAATTTGCTGGAATTACCCCCTGTGATTGTTAAAAAAATTTGATTTGATTAAGCTGCTTGACTTGCCCCTTGTGTTTTTTGTTACAATTATAGGCCCAAATTTGATAAACCTGGGTAAGTCTAGACTTACCCAGGTTTTTTTTTTCTTCTAAATTTTAGGCCCAAATTTGATAAACCCTTCAGTTTTGTTCAATTTGGTGCCCCCCTCAAAAAAAAAAAAAAAAATACATAATAATAAAAATAATAAAAATGAATTTGTTTTGCAAAAATTTGATTAAATTGCTGGACTTACCCCTTGTAGCAATCTTTGTATAATGTGTGAATCTTTGGTTTTTATTTCAGGAGTTCACTCATCTGAAGACAACTCCTCATTTTATAAATCATGAAGAAGTTCACCTTCAGAGAAGTCAGCCATCTACAACTACAACTTTAATCAGAGGTAAGCTGTGTATTTATTTTACATTTTAAATGACCTAGGTTTGGATTGAATATTTGGGAAGAGGTTACCTTTAGAAATACTTCCCATAAAACAAACTTTTCTGTTTTAAGGGAAAAAGTGAAGCACCTAAAAAAGCCTATAGTAAACAAGGTTATCTCGATCAGAGCTGAGGGACATTAGAAAATGTTTTTGTCTTTTCATGCTTCATTTGAATGAAATCAATTGAAGGCATCGGCCATGAAGGTAAATAAATTGTAAACCAAAGATGATTCTGGTCTGAACCTATGGGGACTTATTTGAATCACAATGGGTAGTTCATTTCTTTTGGAATATTTTAGTTTGGCACAAATGTAAGAGAATTTATGTTCAACCAAGGTAAGGGCTAACCTTATACATGACTCTTCCTCTGTTCTCTGTGGTTTAATACAAAAGTGAAATGATGCAGGGCTACCTTAAGGCCGGGTCACACAGGCCCCGATAACGAGAACGAAAAACGATAACGATAAAAATGCACGCTCGCAATTGGTTGAATTGCTCCACGCAGAATACGCCCACGCTCATTCAACCAATCGAGGGCGTGCATTTTTATCGTTATCGTTTTCGTTCTCGTTATCGGGGCCTGTGTGACCCGGCCTTTACTCAATGCTTCTTAGTTTTTAGTCAAACCTTTTTGAGAATTATTTTCATGATTGATTAACTATGCCAATCTTTTGTCTTGTCTTTCAGAAAGCTGCTCAATTGACATCAACTACACGTACATTTATCATTAGTACAAGAAATGTCTGAAATGAGAGTCAAGGAGCTGGTAAGATTGGCATTAATTATGGCCATCCATAATGATTATTATTTTGGGGAAAAATTCCAGATGGAGCCACCACTTTTTCATTTGATATGAAATAATATATTCTCTAATTTACCTCAATGAGATATCCCTTTTTGTAAAAATGAGTGAAAAGGTAGTGGCGCCATACAGAAAGTTATCAAGTTTTGTTCATAGTACAGGGAGCAAAAAGGGGAGGTGATGATATAATTTAAAATAAATGTTGGTGGTCTTGAAAAATTCTATTCTCTTTACAACCTTGATAACTGTGACCGTTCTGGATGACTGGAATTAGTTAATCTTTAGAGAAATTCTATAAAGCAAAATTTATGATCACAAATTCATTAGTATTCATTGTGCAAAGGGTTTTGGTGTTATAAGAAAATTTTAAACCTAAAAGATCACTTATTTAAAGTCTATATACTAGTATAATCCTCCTAGCTGCGGAATTAATTCCTTCTGAATTCAAGAAAATATTGTTCAGAAGATCTTAACAAAATCCCTGGTTGCTTGTTTTGGTTTCCACAATCAAAATAAGCCAAATATGAACATGCAAAAAATCACTGAAAAACATTCAGTTAGTTCTCATTGTTTTCACTAAAACTGTGACCTAGATGACATTGGTTTTTATTGTTCATTGTTAAACTAGAGGATGGGAGTTAATTTATTCTTCCAAGAATCAATGATGTACTTTTCATTTAAGTTTCATCAGAACTTAATCAAACCCTACACTCAAATAGAAAGAGTTTTTATTTTATTTGGGACAAATGCTTATTTGTCTTGTAATAAATTAGTATCGACTATTCAAAACTCTTGGTTGGAATATGAAACACTTTGTAAAACACGTTTGTGTAAATAAACAGCTATCTCTTATTCTTTATGCCTGGTGTCAGAAATCTAGTAAACCAATTTTAGTTGCCTGTGTCCATTTTTAACATGTCAAGAATTTACAATCTTCCCCTTAGCAAACACTACCCAAACCCCATCCAGTCACTTCATCCCATTACTTACCACCGAGCTGAAAGAGTGAAACTTACTAAGTACAAACTTCCCCTTAGAAGACACTACCAAAACCTCATCCAATGTCCAGTCACTTCATCCCATTACTTACTATTGAGCTGAATGAGTGAAATTTACCAAGTACAAACTTCCCCTTAGAAGACACTACCAAAACCTCATCCAATGTCCAGTCATCTTATCCCATTACTTACTATTGAGCTGAATGAGTGAAATTTTCTTAGTACAAACTTTCCCCATAGGCCTTACCTTGTCCTGTCCCAATACCTAGTCATTAGACTCCTGTGCCTGCTGTATACATAATGCACTGAGCCAAGTTTAGAAAATTTACTAAGTACAAATTTATTCTTTATATATTAGAAACGAACACATTTTGACGGGGGGACCCGATCGCTCAACAGGGTAGACCGTGCGTTAGGAACCAACTGACCCAGGTTCAAATCCAGTGGGTGTACGCCGAACCTGAGGTCCGAGCTTAGGAAACTAGAATAAGAATAAGAAAAAGAAAAAGCTTCTTTTGCTAAAATTTAATTTTTTCAATTTAATTCATTTTTATAAAAAGCCCAGAGTTACACACAGGGGAATTGAACCCAGGACCATAGCGTCTGGAGTCACTGAGTCCTTCCACTGGACCACGAACTCCTCTTAAGAAAGTTGCATCTGACGTTAATTAAAACCCTTAGAATGGACACAGGCAATGAAAAAGAAAAAGAAAACACAGGGGGAATTGAACCCAGGACCATAGCGTCTGGAGTCACTGAGTCCTTCCACTGGACCACCAACTCTTCTTAAGAGACTGGTTTCCGACGTTAATTAAAACCCTTAGAATGGACACAGGTAATGAAAAAGAAAAAGAAAACACAGGGGGAATTGAACCCAGGACCATAGCATCTGGAGTCACTGAGTCCTTCCACTGGACCACCAACTCTTCTTAAGAGACTGGTTTCCGACGTTAATTAAAACCCTTAGAATGGACACAGGCAATGAAAAAGAAAAAGAAAACACAGGGGGAATTGAACCCAGGACCATAGCTTCTGGAGTCACTGAGTCCTTCAACTGGACCACCAACTCTTCTTAAGAGACTGGTTTCCGACGTTAATTAAAACCCTTAGAATGGACACAGGTAATGAAAAAGAAAAGTAACAGAGTGGGGTTTGAACCCAGGACCATAGCGTCTGGAGTCACTGAGTCCTTCCACTGGATCACAAACTCCTCTTAAGAAACTTGCATCTGACGTTAATTAAAACCCTTAGAATGGACACAGGTAATGAAAAATAAAAATAACAGAGTGGTATTTGAACCCAGGACCATAGGGTCCAGAGTCACTGAGTCCTTCCACTGGACCACAAACTCTTAAGAAACTTCTATCTGACGTTAATTAAAACCCTTAGAATGGACACAGGCAATGAAAAATAAAAATAAAATGCAGGGGGAATTGAACCCAGGACCATAGTGTCTGGAGTCACTGAGTCCTTCCACTGGACCACCAACTCTTCTTAAGAAACTTGCATCTGAGGTTTATTAAAACCATTAGAATGGACACATGCAATGAAAAAGGAACATTTACAGAGTGGGAATTTCCTGATTATCAACTTTATGAAATTGGCCTCTGGACCACAAAAGTGGGCTTTGCTGTTGTGTTTAAACCATGGTTCTATTTCTATGGTTTAGACTTAGAATTACCTGGTATTCATTTCACATTATTTTGTCTACTGTTATAGAAACCCACTCATGAAACCATGTTGAGCATTGATTAACTGGACATCAATCTGATAATCCATCCCAAAGAACTCAGCCTCGTCAACAAAGTGGTAAGCACCACATATGCAGCTTCTAAGGACATCTTGCCTTGGAATAATTGTCAAAGCTAATGTGCACGTGACAACCTGTTGTGTTACATTTGTGATGGTGAAAAATTGGTAGAAGAATTGTTGCTACAAAAAAACTATTTGCGGTTAAACTTGTGAGCTCAGTGTTTTTTGACCAGAAAAAACATGCATGGGCTTTTGAGCAAGGAATTTGGGTTAAAAAGACTACAAGGGGTTAAACTTGTTATTTTGAGCAATTTCTGATCATTTTGTTTTTTGATTTTGGGGTTGAACAAAGAATTGACTAGAGTGGGAAGCCATACAACCGACGGCACCCCCGAACAAAGATATTGACAAAATAGGGACACCGCCAATATAGGGCTAGATAGCTCAGTTGGTAGAGCGCCGGCACGTTAATCCGGAGGTCGTTGGTTTGAATCCCACTCTAGTCAAGTCTTTGTTCAACCCCAAAATCATTTTAAAAAATGTACCCAGTCAGTTTCCCTTGTAGTTCATTTTGTTTTTTGGAATTCTTTTTTAAAATGGGCCTTTTTGAGCCAGGATTTTTGGTTTAAAATACTGCAAGGGGTTAAACTTGTTCTTTTGAGCAATTTTGGATAATTTTATTTTGGCAAATTTTTCAAAATGGGACTTTTTGAGCCAGGATTTTTTGTTAAAAATACTGCAAGGGGTTAAACTTGCTCTTTTGAGCAGTTTTGAATCATTTAATTTTTTTGCCAACTTTTCAAAATGGGCCTTTTTGAGCCAGGATTTTGGGTTAAAAATACTACAAATAAAATTGTTATTTTGAGCAATTTCTGATCTACTTTGTTTTTTGGCCAATTTAAAAAAAATGGGCCTTTTGAGCCAGGAATTTTGGTAAAACAATACCAAAACAATATAAAAGTAATTTTGGACCATTATATTTGTTGGCCAATTTTTAAAAATGGACCTTTTTGGGCCATTAGTTTTGATTTAAAAAAAACTGTTGGGGGTTTAACTTGTACTTTTGAGTGATTTCGGAACACTATTTTTTGGCCAATTTTTAAAAATGGGACTTTTTGAGCCAGGATTTTTGGTTAAAAATACTGCAAGGGGTTAAACTTGTATTTTGGAGGGATTTCAGACCATTATATTTTTTGACCAAATTTTAAAAATGGCCCTTTTTGAGCCAGGATTTTTTGTTAAAAATACTGCAAGGGGTTAAACTTGTTCTTTTGACAATTTCGGATCATTTAATTTTTTTGGCCAATTTTTAAAAATGGGCCTTTTTGAGCCAGGATTTTTGGTTTAAAATACTGCAAGGGGTTAAACTTGTTTTTTTTGAGCAATTTTGGATAATTTTATTTGGGCCAATTTTTCAAAATGGGACTTTTTGAGCCAGGATTTTTTGTTAATATTAATACTGCAAGGGGTTAAACTTGCTCTTTTGAGCAATTTCGGACCATTATATTTTTGGGCAAATTTTTAAAAATGAGCCTTTTTGAGCCAGGATTTTTTGTTAAATTAACTGCAAGGGGTTAAACTTGCTCTTTTGAGTAATTTTGGACCGTAATATATTTTGCCAAATTTTAAAAAATTTGGCTTTTTGAGCCATGAATTTTGTTTAAAAAAATTGCAAGGGGTTAAACTTGTAATTTTGAGTGAGTTTGGACCATTTTTTTTTTAGGCCAATTTTTAAAAATGGGCCTTTTTGAGCCAGGATTTTTGGTTAAAAAAACTGCTACGGGTAAAACTTGTATTTTTATAGCTATTTCGGACCATTATATTTTTTGGCCAATTTTTAAAAATGGGCCCTTTTGAGCCAGGAATTTTGGTTAAAAATACTCCAAGGGGTTAAACTTGTTCTTTTGAGTAATTTTGGACCGTTATATTTTTGAATTCTTTTTAAAATGGGCCTTTTTGAGCCATGAATTTTGGTTAAAGAAACTGCAAGGGGTTTAACTTGTAATTTTTAATGATTCCGGACGATATTTCTGGGCCAATTTTTACAAATGGGCCTTTTTGAGCCAGGATTTTTGGTTAAAAATACTGCAAGGGGTTAAACTTGTTCCTTTGAGCAATTTCTGATCATTTTGTTTTTTGGCCAATTTTTCAAAATGGGCCTTTTTGAGCCAGGATTTTTGGTTAAAAATACTACAAGGGGTTAAACTTGTTTTTTTAAAAGCTATTTTGGACCATTCTTTTGTGGCAAATTTTTAAAAATGGACCCTTTTGAGCCATTTGTAATTTTTTATTTAATTTTTTTTTTAAATAAGTATTTTTAAGCCATGATATTGCTGTATCATTTTTTATAAAAAGTGATTTCCTTACATTACCGGAAGTTAAATCTTGGACAACAATGAATTAAAAAACGGTGGAATGCCATTTTCATTTTTCTGTCTGATGGTGATTTATTCTGCAGCAACTCTTTCTTTCGAGTGTCAACCTAAATTAAAAAACTAACAGTGTATTTTGTTAATTACTTAATAAAAAATAGTTGGAAAGATACAAGCAAACATATAGAAATTAATTTTTCCCGAATTAAAGCAAATTGAGCATATAGTCTTCACTTACTACAACTAATTGTAAAAACTGTAGTTGTAAGTACACCATTCACAAGCGCATAATTTCATCGATCCTGGTAAGGTTAGTAGAAAGCAGGGCCACCACGTGCAGGTCCTAGGATACCAGCCCCATCGTGTATTCGGAGATTGTCAAGGCCATTGCAGCTCCCTTTCGGAGGGGTCCTGTCGTCCACCACCCTGATTGCCAGGGCAGTCCTCTACTACTAACACAGTCCCAAATTCACAGTAGAATCAGGAACTACTCCCTTTTGCCAACCAATTTTGTGATAACACCAGAATCATCTCCCTAAGGAGAGCCTGATGCACCTTTAAGATCAACAACCAACTGTTACCCTGGCCGGTAGTGGGACTCCACATGCCTTGGTCGCATGTGTCCAAGCCCCTTTAATCTAATCGTAACTCCACCCATTAATCAAACACTGCTTTCTCTTGCAATGGTGTTCTAACAACTAGTTAAGTTTACATCAAAATAACACTGAGTCATCTAAAATCTTAAAAAATATAACAGATGTCTTGGTTGTTCATCCAAGATCCCTTGACTAGCAGGATGTCTTGAAGACGTTTGGTGTTCCCAAGCATTGACATCTTTAACACCCTGAAGCCTTCGCTTGCATCAAGCATTTTTGTTGAAAAAAATTGCATAAAAGTAACTTTTTCAACAATATTCTGAAATTTGTGTTTTATAGACACTGGACACTATGGGTAATTGTCAAAGACCAGGTGCAGTCTTCTCACTTGGTGTATCTCAACATTATGCATAAAATAACAAACCTGTGAAACCGTGAGCTCAATTGGTCGTCGAAGTTGCGAGATAATAACAGAAAAAAAAACACCCTTGTCACACAAAGGTTGTGTGCTTTCAGATGCTTGATTTCGTGACCTCAAATTCTAAATCAGAGGTCTCGCAATCAAATTAGTGGAAAATTGCTTCTTTATCAAAAACTAGGTCTCTTCAGAGGGAGCCGTTTCTCGCAATGTTTTATCTACTAACAGCTCCCCATTACTCGTTACCAAGTAAGTTTTTATGCTAATAACTATTTTGAGTAATTACCAATAGTGTCCACTGCCTTTAAAGACACTAGACTCTATTGGTAATTGTCAAAGACCAGTCTTCTCACTTGGTGTATCTCAACATATGCATAAAAGAATAAACCATTGAAAATAATTAGGTACTGAATCTCATACTGGGTCTAAGGGAACACGTTGCCTTGAATCGGTCGAGTTGGTCTTTGAAAATCGTTTGTAACCATTTGTTATAAAATGCATATGATTGAGAGATATTTTAAAAGTAGAATATAATGATCCACACAAGTATCACTCAAAGTTGCATGGTTTTCCGTTTACCTCGTCAAATAACACGGTTGGCCAAATTTTGGACTCCCATAAATGGGCGACCGTGTTTAGTTCGCAAAGTAAAAGGAAAACTTGCAATTTCGAGGCAAATTTGTGTGGATCATTGTACTCTACTTTTAAAACATCTTTCTAACCATATGCATTTTATATCAAATGGTTTCAAACACTTTTCAAAGACCATTTTGACCAATCCAAGGCAACGTGTTCCTACACAAGGCCTGAAGGCCACTTCAAGGTGTGGGGTACAAATTATCTATTTTCCAGGGGCTGTTGCCGCCTACTCTGAAACAGGGTTACCTCCTTTACAGTCCATACGGATGTAGGCCTGGCTGGTAGAGCAGGGCCACTACCTCCCCAACATTATCTATTAAGCGTTTTGGCATGTTACTTTGTGTACACTTACAGTGCTGAAAAATGCCCACTATACCAAAACGAGGATGACTTACTTTAAGTTACTTAAATATCAGCTTCACTGTTGTTGGACATCTATGCTGTCGACACTTTGGCACGTGGTTGATGATGCAAACTGGTGTTTCCCGGACTTCAACATTGTTGACTTGGTAGACCTGCAGTTCTACATATGCAAATAAAATAACATGTTTTGTGTACTCCCAGTGTTATGTGGGTTTTGAAAGTGGGTTTTGAAAAGGCGGGCCGCCCTCCTTAATTTTAGGCTGCCCTGTCAAAGAATTGGCCACCCTTTTAAAGTAATTGATGGCCCTGCCAACATCAACAACAGCCAGCCTTGCAAACAGCTTAGTTGACAGCCCCAGTAAACAGCACAAGTGTGGCATCAAATGTCAACATCAAGTTGGCGCTGTCAGTCCAATCAATAGTCTGGCAACAAGAACGCTGCTACACAAATCACACAGAAGTATAACAGGTACCAGAGTCTGGTTCAAACCAACGAAGTGCGTCTGGTAACCAGACGCACTTCGTTGGTTTGAGCTTTTATGTGTTGGTTTTATTAGACTTTAAATATAATTTTTTTTTTAAAGGTGATTGGTCAGCATATTTCCCCCCCCACAACCCTCGCAATCTTTGCCTTCACACCGAGGGCCGTTGACATACCATTCGATGACGTCAACCACCCTCCCAACAAAAAAGTCTGTGGAGAACACTATTCCCATAAGGATTATACTAACAAAGAATTTCAACAACATTTTCAAAATGGAAACTTCCTGGAGTAAAATCTTTACTTCATCAGAATCAAGTGAATCTTGGCTATAATAATACAAAGTTATGATCCTTGTTAGAAAACCCAAAACCGACATGCAAGGACTACCTACTGTTGCATCAGTGAGAGACATCTACATTTTTGGTGACTGGTAGACATTGCACAGATACTGTGATCTTGTATGTCTCAGAGAGTGACCTTGATGTTTGGTGGATCTCATTGGAGAATGGTGTGTCCTCTGTATGAAAACAAATAAAAGAAATCAATTATTCAAACGTAACTTGTAATTTTATTAAAATGGATCTATTGTCCTCAAATTGTATCAACTTCTGCCGGGCTTCAAACTATAACTACAAAGTGTTATGACAATCAAGTCAGTCTGCCTCAAGTTCCTTTCATTGTAACCTTTTTATAGCCCCATTATTGTTCAGACCAGTGGCCCTAATACAAAAGACTTCTTCAGGGGTTTACTTCTAAGACAATCAGTAAAATCCCTGGTAAATGTTAGACTTCAGTGTAGCCCTCAAATTTAATTGTTCCAACAATTAGTCATTAGGTTTCATAACGACCCGTTATTTCTAACTTGAGTATAGTGATTACTGATTACCAAACCTTTTGTTTTAACTCCCTATGGTAGTCCTCACTTTTGGGAAGTGGACCAGAAATTTAAGTTATCTACAAGGTTCTCCTATCACGAGCTACCTACAAACACCAATGCTTTTGCTTTCAAGCCCCAATTACCAAAGAACTGTAAATCTACATGACAAATCATGAAGTTAACTCAAGTCTTGTGATGGCTTTTCATCAGAAACCTTGAAACTCTAATGACTTCTTTGGAAACTTTTCCTAGAGCTTTCATCATCATACAAAGCACCCAAATTTAGTTTGCTTCTTTTGGTTTCCACTAACACACCCAGCAAGATTCAAGACAATCAATGCATTATTAATTATTTATTAAGAAAGTGCTCTAAAATAAAATCCCAAAATGGTTAAGTCCTGCAAAGACAGTCTATTGTGCCTTAGGCCCTATAGCAGAGATTACTCACTTTTTTGGGCAGCTTAAGGGCAATGGACACTATTGGTAATTGTCAAAGACCTGTCTCCTCACTTGGTGTATCTCAACATATGCATAAAATAACAAACCTTTGAAAATTTGAGCTCAATTGGTCATCGAAGTGGCGAGATAATAATGGAAGAAAAAACACCCTTGTCACACGAAGTTGTGTGCTTTCAGATGCTTGATTTCGGGACCTCAAATTCTAAATCTGAGGTCTTAAAATCAAATTAGTTGAAAACTACTTCTTTCTCAAAAACTACCTTCAGAGGGAGTTGTTTCTCACAATATTTTATACCATCAACAGCTCCCCATTGCTTGTTACCAAATTAGTTTTTATGCTAATATTTATTTTGAGTAATTACCAATAGTGTCCACTGCCTTTAAGATATCTTTGTAGTGGATATAAACACTGTGAGGAATAAAAAAAATTGGAAATCTAGTTTTTTAGTTAACAAGTTGAGGTTGATACTGTGTATGGAAAGCCTGTTGAGCACCACACACGGCCGCTCAGGGCTAGATTCAACCCAGGGAGCTAAACAAAATTAGAGGAATGGTGCCAATAATGCTACAACTTTGTTATAGTTCTCTTAATTAATTGGTAATTGAAGTGTGTGTGGCTGATGGGGTAGTGTCACACTAAGAAAGGTGGACCTCTCAATGCCTTGTTATATTCAAGATGCCTAGCCTAGGACACCATTTCTTTTAGGATAAATTAATTCTACAAAGACAACTTACTTATTGGCAGCTTTAGATATCTTCACAGTGGATGGGTAAACACCGAAGATGTGCATTTCAGGTCTGAGACATCACCTTGCTGTTGTTTAGTATAAAATAAAAAAAACATACCTCAATGAAATTTCTTCCACCCTTTCACCAAATTTGTTTGAGTTCTCTTATTATGCCATGTGTGCAAGGGTCCAAATAACAAGGACCCACAAGGTATCACTCAGTGACTTGTGATATTCATTTCTGGAAAGCTGATGTAGTCTATCGAAAGACTGGGTACTTCTAAAAGCCCATTCAATTATATACATGCTTCTCCTACCCTGCCAATTGGTGGCGCTCTAATGGGACAGTCAACTCAAAATACAGGCTTTGATAGGCTTCACATGCCGTTTATGTTGCAACCTGAATGACACAAACAAACCCATGACCCATGTTTTTATTAACTCTGTTTCAAACTTTCCTACTTGAAGTTGCTTCCCTCAGGCCATGGGGCGACTCTGCCAGTGTCAGTGTCAGTAGGGCGACTTTGAGAGGGGGCAAGTTATGAGTGAGGTGGCAAGTTTTTAATTGTGGTGGTGGGTAGGAGAGGGCGACTTTGTACTAGTGGGCGTTTTTGCCGGGGGCTCGTCCTGGCTTTCGAAGGGAAAACAACAAACTGTCATTGCCTTCCGCTCATAAAACCATTTCAATTGAGAAAAGTAAACAGGCCAGATCTGACATGTATTTGATCAGTTTAATATTTTTCGACAAAAACGAAAGAAGGAAACAAGCAAATCATACAAATAATATGTGGTTGGTGGGACGCTACTTCTAGAAACTAGCCTTATAGTTTCTAGAAGTAGTGGGAAGCATTGCGCAGCTACTCTAGTAGTAGTACTACATGTTCCTGAGCAGACGACTTGATAATTTCTGGAAAAATTGTGCATTTCTAATTTGGAATGAAACATTATTTTCCAGGATGAATAAATGTTTACTTTTCAACACAATACATAGACAAAAACTCACCGTAATAAATATCAACATTATTTGTACATTACGAAGCTCACTTCCCATGATGTTTCCTGATGCAGTTCAGTGCATTTAGTTGTCATCTCTTGGTTGTGCAGACATTTTAGAAAAGGCCGCACATTGCCTCTGCTGTCTGGCGCCCGACTCCTTGACAGCGTAAAGACTGCATTCAAAGTGGATGCGTTAACCCGACTAAAGATGACACGTGTGATTTGTTTTCCACTCTTTCAGCCAATCAATTTCAAGGATTGAGAGAACTTATTATGGGATGTCGCCTTATTGAACAATACAGTAATTAAAACTTCCATATCTGTGTGTGTATACTACGCGTAGTATAGTACACAAATAGTTGGTGGAAGTTTTCATTATAAATTTTAAATAGGGGCCTAGTCTACGTTGTAGTGAAGTTGAACTCGTAGCCGACCCTAGAAAAGACAAATTGTTAACGAGAAATTATAATTGTTTCCCTTTTTTCTTCGATACCCTTCTTGCGCTTGTTGCCGCTATTTATATATCGAATCCTTGTAATTTTTTCAAGTTGAGAGCATGCAGTTTTCATACAGTATAGGGAATTTGTTATTGTGTTTTTCGTTAAATCAGTAGCGACTTTTAAACGTAAGCGATGGGGGTGGGGGGGGGCATTTTGACCTTTCTCCAATAGTTGGAGATATTTGTCTTTTTATCGGGGAAAATTATTGGATAGTGGTATAGCCGCTCATGCCTTGCCCCTTAGACACAACGCCAATCAGCTATACTTAACACCTTCGCCAAAAATAGGGTTTCATCATCAGAAGCTTTCCAGACCGGCTGCAAACTGCCATCAACCCCCTGTAGAATTCATCACTCGTGCCGTCAAGCTCATCTGGCCTTCCCACAGTCCATCATCAAAAATTTACAAGAATCTTAAGTTATTTATAAGAAGTGAACAACTTATTGATGGCGGCTAGAGGCTAAAAATGTATCCAAAATTAAAACCGGAACGAATGGTCGAAACTGCATTTCACTTCCACCAATGAAAGACCGAAGTATATTGAAATGTGGCCCGACAGAGTGGGTGGGTTGGTCATAGGGAATATTTAGTGAGTCATAGGGAATATTTAGTGAGTAAAACAAAGCTTTATATGTTCTATCACATATTACAACAATTTCTTCTCCACTATGTTACCAGTGCTTCAGTCATCAAAAAATCCGTTTCACTTAAAAGGCAGTGGACACTATTGGTAATTACTCAAAATAATTATCATCATAAAACCTTTCTTGATTACGAGTAATGAAGAGGTTGATAGTATAAAACATTGTGAGAAACAGCTCCCTCTGAAGTGACATAGTTTTGTAGAAAGATGTAAATTTCCACGAATTTGATTTCGAGACCTCAAGTTCAGAATTTGAGGTCTCGAAATCAACCATCAGAAAGCACACAACTTCGTACGACAAGTGTTTTTTTTCTTTCATTATCTCGCAACTTCGACGACCGATTGAGCTCAAATTTTCAAAGGTTTGTTATTTTATGCATATGTTGAGATACACCAAGTGAGAAGACTGGCCTTTGACAATTACCAATAGTGTCCACTGGTTCAATCGAAAACCTATAGCATCTTCTTAAATTTCTAGGCAGCACCATATTCACTGTATGCAAATGACCAAAATACCAACTAGACCATCATCTACCTTTACGAACGGCCCTCCTTCTTATTAGTCAATAATTCCAGCCAATATCAGGTTCTGTTCACACCTTTCCACAACATCGACCACCCACAACTTCTCAAGGGAAATAAGTATTGCTCGGGTGGGATTGTGGGGGGAACACGTCCTAATGTAAGCTCCGGCGCCAGATGGGGAACTGAGAAAGAAAAATGTAGACATGGTAGGAAATTAAGTAATATTATAGGTTTGTCAGGCAAGGATATTACTCATTACCATGTCAAATCCCTACTTGATGTCAAATTAGCGTTTCCTATAAGAGTATAATTATTTCATTCTAATTTAATATTTAATGGAGGCAAAATCCTTAAATGCTATGAGGCGTTTCTCATCAAAATCTATACTTAATTCAATCATAGTGAATAACTAAGCTAGCTTAATGGTACATTCAATGGTACTTCCTCAACTGATATGGGATACACTTCATGCTCAACAGCAATCAAGTTACAAACAAATATCATATGCCATTGTCCTGTTTTGGTCTTTTAATTATTCGTAAACAGATGGCTACATAATGTTTACCCCTAATTTGAGTATAATAGTAAATCATTAAATGTTCATTGCATAATATTATGTACAACAGAATAAACATTTCTTGAAGAATACAGTGAGAGATCATCAAGATTATGTACCACTTGAGTATATGAAACAGTAAAAATAATGACTCTTGCACCAGGCAAGGAATTGTATATAGGTGGAGTCTTATTTAAAAAAAAACCTTAAAAACATGTTCAGTACGTACTATTGTTTTTGTCTAACAAATTGAAAAATATGTTAAGGGTTATGGGGCCAAAACGAGGTACACATGTATTTTTCAAATAATAACCTAAAGTGGGCACAGTCTGTGTATTGCTAAGCAGCTAAAATTATTCACATAATTGGTAAGGCAAACTGAAGCTGCATTCTTTCAAAAGTTTATTTGATAATAATCAACCAAAGAGACACGACACGTAATAACAATAATAATAATCAATGAAAATTCAGCTTTATCAAATGGGCATCACTTTATATAAAAACAACTAACATAGCATAACAAAATAAATGGTTCACTAAAAAGAAAATGTATTCACATTTTTTGTTCAAAAGGCGCGCCATACGAGTCACAATGTGTTTTTTCCACATGGTTGGATTTCCAAGTGGATACTATACATGTTACTAGATTATTAACAAACCTCTTTTAGAATAAATAAAGTTGATAGATACAAAGAACGGATGAGCAAACAAAATGGTTTTGCAGGTAGTGAAATTTGTTTCCCTTTCTGAATGATTTTGTAACACCTTGGGGTGTTCTGTGCCCAATTTCAGAGCTGCTTATGCATAAAACCATGTTAACAAAAGTTCTGCTGCTAAGCGCAATTTAGCAGTAAACCAGTCACAAACTGTGTATGTGAAATAGTAATTTGGTTAGAAACCTTAACAAGATTGTTTAGCTGTTTTTTTTTTTTTTTTTTGCTTAAGCAGCTCTATGAAATTGGGCCGTGGTTACCGTCTCTGGCTGGTACCCTGTTTTAGTCTAGCTTATTTCCAATCATAAACTCAAATACATTTCAGCCTTCATTTATACTATGCATAACTTCGAAATATACATCAATGATTCCTAAACTTAAAAAACTACACTCTACAGGAATCTTAAATACTAAAAAAAATATACTAAGGCAAAGTAACATTAAAAATGCAAGACTACAGTTACTTGTGATACTAGGAAGTGTAGAAATACTGAAAATTATAATGTCCAATGTTAACAAATAACGGGAGACTTTGGAAAATCGTAGGTGGCAGGAGACTTACCAGGTAACTCAATTGTTCAAGGAAAAGTGATCATACTCAGTACGCTGAAACAATGAAAGTTTACCTGGTAAGTCTGCTGCCACCTAGCATTCCAAAGTCTACCATTGTGCATAAGGCCCAACCAAAAATTATGTACACTATTAAAAAGTAAAAAATGAAAATGCTTCTAGAGATGGCTATATTTACATGTTCTAAAATGCATGCCGAAAAGGTGAGAGTAATGATTAAACTATCAATTACGAAGTAATCATTCGGGATGTAATCTGGGCTCTAATTTCAAAGAGCTGCTTATGTACAAAAGGTAGCTAAGCACAAAACACATATACTTACCAGAATAAGGTTACCAGGCAAAATACCATTCCACATGTACTGTATTGTATGTGACTGGTTTCCTCTAATGTTTGCTCAACAGAACATAATATATGAAATTGGGCCATGGATTTTGAATTCATAATGGGCAATCTTGAAAAGGAAAAATATCCCTAAATTCGTGAAAACTATGATTTTCCCCTGCTTCGGGTCTACAAATTATTAATTCTAGACTGCAGTATTTAAAAATGATCTTAATTTGATCATCCATGACTTCTTGCTTAATGATGCTGTATATCTAAACATTATCTTCAGGAATATCATTGTGTTGTGCTGAAACATCAAGCCATCTGAAAAATACATCAATTAAAATACTTGAATACATGTACCAAAGATGCAGAATTACTTATATGGGAGAGAAAAATCCGGCTAGAATAACTTGCCACTTTAAATTTCTTTGAATCAACATGAAGAAAAATATTGCAGATGTTTTTGTTGAGAAGAATAAACAATCCAAAACATTATGACAATGATTTAGGGTTACTAAGAATGAAAAACAATAACATAGTTAATGGTTAAATAAAGGATCTGTCCATGTGGTATAATGTCAATACATATTAATATCAGAGGTTCTGTTATTTTAAGACACATGCAAATAATTCATGCGTGTTTGACTGAGTGACATACAAGATTGACAAAAAAAAAAAAAAAAAAAAAAAATCCAATCAACTGTTCATTATTATCAATGCAAGACTTCCATTAACTAAGATTGAGTTTTGTTATGCCATAATTCAAGGTGAAATTCATCAGTGGTTCAAATGGAATTTATGCATGCACAAAACGGTTCATTACTTTCTTGTTACTAAATGCTAATAAACAAACAATTATTAATAATGTGCAGTTTTGTCGTATCATTATATCATCATGAGGTCCCCAGTCAGTTGTTAGCAACTCAAGTCATCACAACAAAGTACAGTGTATGCATTGACTTTCTCAACATCATGGATCACAAGCAGATAGTATACAACGCACAATACAAGCAGAAATCAATGGAATTTTGTTTGCATTTGTATCCTTTTTAACTTTCAGATATGTTTTCATTGAAATTCATTGTTAAATGGTCAACTGTTTTCTCAATTAAGCGTGCAATAAGTTTTGAAACCCAACTTTGCTCAGAATCAGTACAGCTCATAAAGAGAATTATTCAAATGTTGATTCCGCAACCTCACCTCACTATGTCACATTTTTGACCAGAATTTATAGTTTGCTTAGCAGAGAATCTTTTGGCAATACTTCTTGCACAATTCACAAGAGTCATTTCAATTACAGCAAAACATCAATAGTCTACCACAGATAACATTATTTGCACTTCCACTGATACAAAATCAATTCCCGGAAATACCCCCTACACTCTTTACACTGACCTTTATATTACTGCATTTTAATTGCTATAGTTGTATGTAGCTTATCAAACAAATTGATGTTACTTTCCTGACAAGTCAGAAAGCAATTACCTGAGCTAGGACCCATTGCTGTTACTACTCCCCCCCCCCCCATCTCACATACATAAGTGCATTACTGATATGATATCCACATACTTACACAGTAAAGAACCACCCCAACTCATTTAGAGATTGTTATTTTATGGTGTTACCGCAAACTCTTCTATATATAAAGTGTTATACAAGTGAATGAAAGTTGTGTAAATGTTAGTGCACCATTTTTAAAATTTACAATCCACTCAGCCAGTTATTGACTTGTGCAATATTTTAGAACATCATAAAAACAAACATTTTCTGCATTAAATATTGATGGCATGCAGTTGCAAGTGTACTTTGAATGAGCGAAAGAGTGAAGTGTCCTCTTCAGGTAATTAGCGAGCAATTGCACACATTGTCACTGTCCTTGCTCAAATGCAAACACTGCCTGGTAAATGTTTACAACCTATCATAACATTACAATGTGCACTACGAGATTGCATATTATGTATAAAATGACAAGAAGTTTGTATAAATTAAGGGTTGAATGACATTTTACTTGATCCAATAATAAATCATGTTGCATAAACATCCACGCAATGTATTTGTATAAGAATCAAGGATGGTATAAAAACATTAAATATGTTTTACAAGATTACCCTAAGTAAGCTTACTAGGAACATACCTATCCTTATTACCAGCTTCAACAGCCAAAACAGTGGAACATTATCCACAGCCAACCCAAATTTGACATTTTCTTTATATTTCTTGTCATTAACTTGCTTTTGTCACTCTTAACCATGAGACTTGGCTCAAGTGAAAACCTTTCCAAAAACTTTCCACAAACGATTGCATCTTTAAAATTGTTATGATTTTGTAAACAATAGTGACACATTTACAGAGCTTTACCCCGTTGTATACAGCTTCTTTATATCTTTTAAGGTGGTGTGGGTTTTGTAACATTAGAACTACCAAAAGGGTACATTACAACTTAATGAACAGGTACAAATATAACTGGGGGAATTTTTCTTTTCTTTATGCACCCAGCAGTCGTCAAAGGAGCTTGAGACGTTGTTTAAACAGCTTAGCTATCGACAGAACTTTGAAATTGAGAGCCTAGCTATCCCATGAGAAGAAATGCTTTCTGTGAATTGAGGATCAGGTTTCGGAAAGCAAGCCAACTAAGGGTCTTTCAGGAGTGACTCGAATAAACTCCCAAACCCGCGGGATCTTGGCTTGGTTTTTTATAAAAGATGGATCAATTCAAGAGATCAGTGGTGGATGATGGAGTAACTTTGTGAAAATATTATGCTAGCGGCTAGAAGCTCAATGTGTATCATGTCAGCTATGTGTGCAGATACATTTTACTCAAACTTGTTATTATAGCGGAGGGACTATCAAGTGTTAGGTTTTCTATAATAGTGCATTCATTCTCCTCTTTGCCGACAAAAAAAACACAACCTAGGGACATTTTGTTAGGATATCTGCTTTAAAGCTTATCAGTACATACTTTGATAGGTAGAGTTTTTTAGTGTTCTTGCAAATGGTTCATATTTTTCTGAAATTTTAGAAGCATTTTGATTTTGTGCAAGGTAGAGCAATCTTTAAAGGTAAGCAAAGACACCTATGAATGTCCCCGCTAAATCATAATGGCTCGCAGAGAAAACTGGAACTGCAAATTTGTACACAATTTTTTTTTCTTTACAAATTCTTCTTAGAGTGTTTAAAAACAACTGATTTAACATGTGCATCCCTAGTGAGTAATAATTTCTAGCTTACTATAAGTTAACATCTAGAATGTAAAATGGAGGCTGGATATATAATATCTTCAATTTAGCCCTTTGCACTTCTAAACTAGTGCCAAAACATGTAGCCTACATCCATTTCTTTCTTTAAAAAGCCCATCATGAGTACAATCCTCATTACATAAACCAAGTAGCAAAAATTCTATGTACAGAATTGTATAAAAAGGTATTAACATTTGAAGAATACAAATTTGAGCATAAAACTGATGTTAAAAAATTGACACAAACTTAAAGCTAGTAGACACTATTGGTAATTGTCAAAGACCAGTCTTCTCACTTGGTGTATCTCAACATATGCATAAACTAACAAACCAGTGAAAATTTGAGCTCAATTGGTCGTCAGAGTTGCGAGATAACTACAAAAGAAAAAACACCCTTGTCACACGAACTTGTGTGCTTTCAGATGCTTGATTTCGAGACCTCAAATTCTAAACTTGAGGTCTTGAAACCAAATTTGTGGAAAATTACTTCTTTCTCGAAAACTACGTCACTTCAAAGGGAACTGTTTCTCAAAATGTTTTATACTATCAACCTCTCCCCATTACTCGTTACCAAGTAAGGTTTTATGCTAATAATTATTTTGAGTAATTACCAACAGTGTCCACTGCCTTTAAAATGCATTCTCACTGCAAGCCATGTTTTTCATATTAAAAAGAAATACTTAATGGTGTTTCTATGCACTTTATCTGTTAAAGGAAAACAAGCCGGGCAATATTTCTGACCTTTTGCTGAATAGTAGGATTAAACGGTAAACCCTGATGCTACAAGTGCATGTAGTCCATACATTTCTTTATATTCTATAATTTTACCTCTTCATTTTTATAGGTTTGCACTCTTGCTAAAAAAAAAATATGAAAACATGTTCGCCTTATTGTTGAATACTTTTCAAAACGCAGGTGGATGTTCTGTGTAGCAAACTCTTCTCCAACTGTTAAATACTGGTCCTGGTTTTGTTGAACATGCAAATGTCGGTTCACCAGTGTCCAAACTTTCTTTATAAATCTGGTGAGGAAGAAAAAAGTTGGGCATTAAGTTAATAAAGTTTTCATTCACAAAATGTTAAATGTTATATGAATCGCCGGAATATGTCGGCGGGCTGGCAGAGCTCTGGCACCGGATGTGGCCAGTTTGATTTCAAAATAACAAAAACATCGGTTGCTCAGCCAAGTTAAAATGGAGTAAATATTTCTCAAGTGACTATGAAAAATCTATAATAAAAAAAAAATGCTTTCACAGATTTGTTATTTCATGTATATGTTGGGTCACGTTAAAGGCAGTGGACACTAGGTATAATTACTCAACATAATTGTTATCACAAAACCTTTCTTAGTTACGAGTAATGTGGAGAGGTTGATAGAATAAAACATTGTGAGAAATAGCTCCCTCTGAAGTGATGTAGTTTTCGAGAAAGAAGTAATTTTCCACGAATTTGATTTTAAGACCTCAGATTAAAATTTAAGGTCTCAAAATTAAGCCTCTGAAAGCACACAACTTTGGGTAACCATGGTGCGACAAGGGTGTTTTTTTCTTTCATTTATATTTAGCAACTTCGACGACCGATTGAGCTAAAATTTTAACAGGTTTGTTATTTTATGCATATGTTGAGACCAAATTTTCACAGGTTTGTTATTTTATGCATATGTTGAGATACATCAACTCTGAAGACTAGTCTTTGACATTTAATAATAGTGTCCAGTGTCTTTAAGTGTAGATACTGGTCTTTGACAATTACAAATTGTGACACATGCTTTTAAAACCTGAGCTTGGTTACACCATAGAGAATGGTTACACAAAACACCATGATCCATCTAGAATGTGTCAATTCTGACATCACACTTTGCTTTTAGCAATTACAATTGATGCGCATTTTAAGATCACTGCAGCTCTTTGTGAAATTAAAGTACACCTGGGTTTCAGATGCCTGTGTTTTGGCCTTGATTCCCTCTTAAAAAAGTTAAACCCAACAATTATAAATAGAACAACTGCACTTTATGTAACAAATTACGCGAAAAGCCTTTAAGCTTCACAGACTAAAATCCAGGCTTTTCATAGAGTGTACATGTGTCTTTTATGCCCAACACATGTTTGTTCATTGTAAATACGTCAACTGCCTTCCAAAAAATGACAATTAGATTTGGAATATGGCTTTTTGAACACACCTGCCTCAGCCTGCTGCTATAATTTAATAAGCTCCACTGCTGACTCAGTGCAAAGAATTTCTTCTTCATTGTTACTGTTTTGGATGGGAGAATTATGTATCCCTGTGAAAATGAGTAAATCTAGGCTGTCTTCATAGTTTGTCTGTAATTCTTATCAACAGCCATTTTCAAAGCCATGGAAAGCAAACATTTGTTTAACTGACAACGCCTAAGCCCAAGCATTGGTTCGAAAAATGGCCAATGTTAACAAATCAAGTGAGAACTTTGTCTGGCCTCTTTTACCCAAACTGAAACAGCAAGTGCTAACTTATTACAAACAGAATGTGCTATTGGATTCCAGTTGACAAATATTCAATGGTTTAGGATGTTTCCAACTTGGCGGATGTGGCTGGATCACTGGCATTGAAGAGTATGCTGCTAACTTCGCCATGGCTTTAGTTGCATGATACATAAAGGAAACTAGAATGTTTAATTGCATTCCTACTAACTTGCAAATAGCATCATCAATCACTATAATGCTGCATTACATGTACTTTAAATTACAGCAATGTAACTGTGATGTGTTTACAATATTTCAAGTTACATTTATGTATGTCGTAGTGTCTTTTTGACACGTCATTTCAACTTTATCAGCCTACTTATCTCTTATTCCAATTAAAAATTTAGGTAAATGATGCCCCATTTTCAGCCTACTTATCTCTTATTCCAATTAAAAATTTAGGTAAATGATGCACCATTTTTCAAGTCTAAATTCTCGCTAAATATATAACATATTGTTTTAGGCAAGAACCCATAACATATTTTGTGCAGTTTGACCCACAAATTGGGGCATCGTTTCTTGTTGAAGCATTGCAAATGAGTTTGATCTTATTTTCATTTTATCTTTTTAAATTTTTATTCATTTATAAAAATTTTCAGGCACTTTACTGCAACACACTTGTCCGTCTGATTAAAGCCGATTGAACCCCCTGCCTCAGGTTACTATATGTCCGAACAAAACTAGTTGAATCTTACTCCAGTTCTGTTTTAAGCATAAAGCGGTCTTTGTTTTTACAAAAAAGACAAATGTGTCAAAAAAGAGTATGTAGGTTCAACATTAAACGTGATTTTCTAAAAACATGCATTTTTGGCTAGATGGCTATATTGTTGCTTTGTAAAGATGGCGACATTGTCTTAAAGACACTGGACACTATTGGTAATTGTTAAAGACTAGTCGTCACAGTTGGTGTATCTCAATGTACATATTTTTATGCATAAAATAACAAACCTGTGAAAAATTGAGCTCAATTGGTCGTCAAAGTTGCGAGTATTAATGAAAGAAAAAACACCCTTGTCGCACCAGGGTCACAAGAAAATGTGTGCTTTCAGATGCTTGATTTTGAGACCTCATTCTAAATCTGAGGTCTCAAATTCCAATTTGTGGAAAATTACTTCTTTCTTGAAAACTACCTCGCTTCAGAGGGAGCTGTTTCTCACAATGTTTTATACTATCAGCCTCTCCCCATTACTCGTAATCAAGAAAGGTTTTATGATAATAATTATTTTGAGTAACTACCAATAGTGTCCACTGCCTTTAATACAAAAGAGTTTCTAGTGGCTTGTCATGAAATTGTATTTTTTAGTTGAACAGCGATAAAGTATGTGGAAATTCAATTACTATGTGGCTCACCATGACAAAAACACTTAAGCTTGAGGTTCATTTCCTTTGTGGCTTGTACATTTTGAAAGACTCAAGTCAAAATTTAATTTGCGCAACTTAATCTCACAAACAAAAGTATGCTCCTTGGGTCAGCATTAAAAAGAGCCATAAAAAATGATTAAAGACGAAGTGAGATATAAAGAACAATAAGGAAATGAGTGAAACAGCTTGCCAATAAATATAGTGTAAAATATCCGAGACTAGACTTTCTGCTGGTAAATCAATCCACTTACTATTTTGTGAAATCTTTTAGAATGAATTATGCATTGAATCTAAGCCACATGGCATGGCCATCCTAAATAACAGCAAGATGTGAGGAATAAGGATGCAGGTCTGATGCTTCATTTCATTACTGTAGCAAGACTGGACTAGATTGTACATGTAGCAAAAGGGTCTCTATGAGAGAAATTAAAAATTTATTTCATTTTCATTTCATTCATTATTTCTGGTTGTGTTTTTCTGACTCTCAGACTTAACCACTGTACAGCCCCATGGAGAGAAGACATTCTATTATTGCTAAGGTTTTAATTAGGGAATAACAGTGAGAGGACCCGGTCTTCACTGCGTGGTAATGACCAGGTTGGTGGCTGGTGCTGTTAACAGTCCGAAGTTGTAATGCTTCTTGGCAAACTCCACGTTTTCAAATATCATAACTTTCACATGTTAACCAAAAAGCATGACATACTTTTTGTCATACTAGTTGGCCAAACGTTTAAAGATGCTGAAACTGATTAAAATTAATCAAAAAGATATTTGACCATGTAAATATCGTTTCTAAGTTCCTGTCTGTGATATTTTTTGGTACTTAATATATCAGCATATTATAATAATTCATATAACCAAGAGCTTGGTTTTTAAAACACGGTTTGATCTGGCCTGTTTACACCACTAGTTCAGAGAGCGAACTGTACGTACTTGACCTAAATGTGTAGTGAGAAATATTGTTCACCTAATCAAAAATGTCACACCTCGGGGTCCCTAGATCCACACAGCTGGATAAATCTAGACCTACTTCTTTGCAATGTTAGTAAGCAGAAAATCAGTGCTTACCATACAGCAGAGAGAGGTGCTTGAAACTTATGCTAACCGTGCAAAATTATGCTTATCATGCAAAGCTAGCTTAGAAAAAGTGCTAACTGTATCAACAGAGACTGGTGATTGGAGATGTGTACGCACACAAGGTGCTTGTAAGAAGAAAAAAAGATGGTAAGCATAAAATAATATGGTAAGCATAAAATAATGTGGTAAGCAGCGCCATGAAACTAGGCCTTGCCTGACAGGAAGGTGAGATGTTCAATTAGGGATGCAGCACATTCCTCACAACTTCCCTGGGGTAAGGCAAATCTACAGAATCAAACTATTTATAGAAGACTAGCAAGGGAGAGTCATTGTGTGACTGATTGCTCTCCAACATCATTGATCAACCTTGAATATTTCATTTTAGAAGGCAGATTTTCCCCAGGATTTGATTTTCATTATATTACTTTTATATGCAGAGAGGGAAGTCTGGAGTATTGTTAACTGATTTTCTCAGAGAGAAGTCTGTAGATTGGACCAGTAAAACCTTGTTGTGAAATGCGCTAAACAATATTTTTTGTTATTATTACTATATTATTAATAGTTGTTTGCAAATGACATGAGCTAGAAATCAGTTCAATATGGCCCCTCTGGTTAGCATTATCTTTTTGTGCTGAGCTATTTTTCTTGCCTAAGCAGCTCTGTGAGACTAGGCCCTGCCTGCAGTGTTTACAACACAACATAGGAAGCGGCAGCCAAGAGATCAGCTTTAAGGGGCTGAACTTAATTCTCAAAAAATCAAGTATTATTTGTATTTGTGAGAGATTATAAACCAACTGTCCATGGCACACATAAACAATTCTCAGCAGATGTAGCCCAACCGCTTGAATGAAAAAATGGGTGTTTGGAGGGAATCAAAAAAATGTGTTTTAATAAAGCACACCAGAGATTAATTACCTCATTCAAACTTCAGTTGGGGCCATCTCAGGTGTTTCCCGACGTACCCTGTGGATTTCATCATAACCCTGGCGACTGTTAAATGCCTCTTTGCTGGTTGTGTAGAACTCCACAAAGTAGTCCTTAATGTCATTCCGCCTCATGTACAGTACAACCAATGCCAGGAGACCAACAAGAGTCAAGATGATGCTGAGTATGATGTAAGAAGATTGTAACCCATCATCAACGTTGACTTCTTCAATCTCAGCACATTTTAAATCAGCGTCTATGATGCTCTTATTGATGCTGGAATGCAAGACAGCATCATCACATCGCAGGCCGGATTTATCGGGGACAATCGTGGTGTTGAGGAGCCAGGTTTGGAAGGCCGCCAGTTTGCAGTTGCAGAAGTAGAGATTGTTGCTGAGATCAAGAGACAGGTTTGTGAAGGTATCAAGGTCCTGGATGGTGGTCTGATCTATGCTTTTGATCTCGTTGGAACTTAAGTTCAAATGTCGAAGATTAGGGAATATCTTCCGCTACATATAAAAATAAAATAAAGAAACAAAATTTATCACATAGTTTTATGATGCAATCAAGAACGCTTAAAATAAACAAACACCAGCAAAATATAAATAATGTACTGCAGTACTTGTACCAATGATTGACCTTAGAACAACTTGTTAGCATAAAACGGGGGAAAAACATCCAAAAAAAATGTTACGCCTTGTCCAAAGATAGCGCCCGTCTACCAACGCTTCAACACTAGCAGACACTCTAACCAACAATGGAGGAAAAATTCCATGAACAAACTCTAGCTGAAGTCGCTGTTTCGGACTTGGCCTTTGGTTTTGATTTGTAAATAAAACATTTAAAGTGTTACATTTAAACAATGTTTTTAAGGAACAGGCAGTGCAGTTGCTGTCCTAAACATAATTTTATGGATTTTTGACAATATTTACTCTGCCTATGTACCAACTACAAAACCACTTTGCCAATGTATTGTCATATTGAGTAAAAACCATAAATGTTGAATAGAGTTACCAGTCACAGATAGTGTCCAGATAAGTTCTTGATGGGTTATGAAAATTTGGCCGTGACCTCCAACAAGTGTTATAATTCTATGTTGGTGGTTTATTGTTCAATCATGCATCCCAATTACATATGCCGGGTTTGCCCTGTAGTAAATTTATATGAAATCTCTAAAGTTCCAGAAATTGTTTAATGGATTTAGTTCGACCAAATTTCTCACACATTCTGTCTATATTTATCTAATTAGTATTTGCCTTTTTCAATAATGAAAATGAAAGTTTTATTGTCACTTGTAAAAAAACAAATGTTTGTACAGTGAAATGCATTTTGGTTTGCGTGTCTAAAATTATGTTACATAAAATACACACAAAACATTTACCATTTATAAAAAAATAAATGAAAAATAAGATGCCCATTTAAATGTGAATTTTATGAAATGTGTGCAATATTATCACAATCAATAATAAATATTTCTTACCATGAAAGTCCCCTGTAGAATTGCTATGAGGCTACTGTTGAAGAGGTTCAATCTTTGAAGTTTGGAACTCCCAGAGAACTGTAACGTTGTTGGTGTCAGTAAGCCCAACTCATTGTTATCAAGACGAATCTCAACAAGGTTGGATAAGTTTCCTTGTTGCAGAGCGTCCCCTAAATTGTTGCAGAGCATCTCCGTGTAATTCCTCTTGAGGGCGCCATTTAAACTCAGCAATCGCAGCTTTTCGGAAACGTCTCTAAATGTTTCTGCTCCGCTGAGGGTTATGTTATTGGTGTCCAGGATAAGCTCCTCCAATGCTGGGAACTTATTGCGGGTGAACCAGCGTGCGTCAATTTCTACAATGGTATTACCAGTGAGGTCTAATGTTCTGAGGTTAGGAAGGGTGGTTCTGGGTTGGATGTTTGTTCTAAGATGTCTTGTTTCTGAGCCTAAAATCCTGAGGGATGTAGTGTTTGATGGAATATGCGTCAGCAGAGACTTAGGCCATTTGCTGCAGGTCAGGCTGGTGCCTGAGCAGCTGCAATAGCTTATTGATAAAGTCAATGCACAAGGCAAGTCCTGATCAGCATTAGGCGTGTCTTGGGTGACACTTGGCACCACAGACCAGGCTAGGGCGATAACGGTAAAGAGGAAGGCAGTGTCCAAACTCAAACGTGCCATACTGCACCTCTTTATCTCACTTCTTCACTTGGTTAAGTTTGATTACCAGCACAGCTTACTCTCAGATCACTTATCATTTGTTGTTCACTTCAAATATCTCCTGGACTCCTTTGAAGATGAGATTCCAATAGCGTATGCACCTACAGAGTAAAACAAACAAAAACATCATAATTAAAATAAATCACACAAATCAAAAGTTCTTTTATGATTCACTTCCATTCCATCCATCAAAGCTCTTTAAAAAAAAAAATTTAACAGAATGAAATGATTCCACAGCACTTTTGGATTGACTCTAAAGACTTGAAGTTACACAAAGAAACATTTCCACTTTGTACAAAGCCTGACGTGTAATGTAAACGTACACACTTGAGCTTAGTCTTAGCAACTCTTATATAAAAAAAGTGAGAACAAAAACCTGAATATACTACTCTTGATTCTTGAACCGACAAGTCCACCTACAGAACTGCATCAAGCAAACTGGTTGCCGATACTGTTTCACTAGACATATCTTCCTACGTTTTAATCAGAAATTCACATTGCTGCTTCAAAACTAATGAGTCAACTGTAGCCAAGATATGCCCATGAAAGATTCTGCATCATCATGGCGCACTGGGCAAGTAGGTGTGAAATTTATGATGAAGCGTTAAACAAAGTCGACACGCTCAGGTAACTATCATGATGGGGTAAGGGCTTGAATGCTGAGTGATTGTGATATGAAGAAACCGATGATTGCATTTTGTTATCGATAAAATAAGGTGAAACTGAGCCTGGTCAAGATCATCACTAAATGCAACAACTTTCCTAGCAAACGGCCTTTAAAGCATTGACAAACCAAACAGTTTTCTCAATACTGCTATTGTAGTAGATAGTTTTCTCAATATTGCTAGTATATATGTAACACAAGTTGTTCTTTCCAAAATTGATCCATTGGATGGGTAAACAACTCAGTCTATTGCAGAGTGTACGGTATCACACATGGTGCTCTGTACCCTAATCAATGAGCACAAAGCAAGCAACACTACATCAAAATGCCATTCATGTGTACATTGCCGCCTGGAAAATGTAAACTACTCAAAAATAATTAAGTTGCATCAAATGTTACAGTAAAACATATTTAAAAATGAGTAAAATATGGTCCCCATTTTCAATGTGTGATGTTGTTTCATTAATTAAAGATTCATGTCGATTAATTAACAATCCTTTGAGAAATAGGAAGTTAAACTATCAGAATTTTTTTGTCCATATGTATTTTAGTTTTCTATGAATTAAATTATAAAATTATAAAATGGTAAATTCTGTGTATGAATAAAGTGTTTGTTTCGAAAAAGCCAATTAATCAAATAAAAACAATTAGTCAACAATCAATCAATCGATGATCAATCAATCAATCAATCAACCAACAATCCATTAAACAAACTATAGTACCAACAAAATTGATCTACAAAGGTATAGCCAGAGTTAGTTTACTTGAATACTGGGTTCCCCTTTATGCAAATCGAGTTTGCCCTTCAACTTGTGAGCTGAATAGCTGATCACTATAGAAGATCAGGCAGAGAACATTACTAAATAATTTAAGACAATAGCAGAGCAAATTGAGTGGCGCTCAACAGAATAATATAATCGACATGCCTAAAAGCATAGCAAAACGTTATAAAATGTCTCACCACTTCATTATGCTTTCCTCAACATAATTCTTAACATTTAAGCAATACGGATTTCAATATGATGTACATGTACATTTAAAACACTGGACATGTAAAGTTTCTCCCAAAAGAGCAAGGCAGCCTGAACAAGGTTTGTTTACCTAGGCTTTTATTATTTCAGGAAATATCAAGTTTTCAGAAGATACCCCAGCCGAAATGCCAAGTTGAAATAAGCGGATATAGAATTCCTCCCTGAAGAGGAAGGCAATCAGCCTGAACGATCTCAATGGTGTGCTCCTGAATCCAAAATCATACTTAAATAATTCATTAGATACATCAGAGGGGCCCCCTGCTTGATGCGACTGACTTAAACCCTTGATATCTAAGTACACACTGACCATCTCTAGTACATCACTGATGCAATGCAAATTGGAATACTAAGAATCATTGACTGTTGAGTTCCAGACTCTGCATTGTAGTTTTGTAGGCCTCAAGGGAATCGTGTATACAAATGTAACTTGTGCTTTTAGAACACAATCAAATATGCGCAATATCGACCCTCCAAATTTATGACTACTCTTTGTATCTTGCATGGCTTGTTTGAGGTCTGAGCACATTAATGGTACATGTACCTCATATATTAATTAAAGACTGCATATTTCAAAATGAGCAGTAAAGCTGTCACTGAATAATGCATGTAAAAGGATCCAGCTTCATTCATTGCGATACAGAAGCAGGTTGCTCAAGTGCCATTGTATTAGCAGCAATTTGCACCATGGCAATTTGTAACCTTGAAAGTTCAGTGCTTTGTTAGGTCTCACCGAAATGAGAATAGAACAAATGTCACAAATGTCACACAAACTAAACAGTTTGTTACCACAAATTTTGACCTCACATTTCCATACACTTATCACAGTTGCGTCAAAGCATCATAACCCTTCACAGCGTCTTTGTTTTGTCCATAACTTCATGTTTCTGTTTGTTTCTCGACACAAACCATAGTTGGTTATCATTTATTCCAACTGGATTGTGTTGTACACGTACTGCCTCATATACAGTACAATGTTAACCAGACAAGTTGGCCACCAATTTGCATTCAAACTGGCCAGTGAGGTAATGTATGTGCAACTACACCTAGGTACATGAGTCTACATACAAGCAGTGGCTTTTGAAGTAATTTAAGCTTTGACGACCTCTCAATTTAACATCAAGGCACCTGCCTCAAGATGTCAAGAGACAAAATCTACAATTCTAATAAATTGGACATGCCAATTAGCATAGCTGCTTTACATTTACCTGAGTGAAAGTCTCGTTTGACACTTATCTTAAACAAATTTTGGGTTGAACAAAGAAAATTGTCTGGAGTGGGAATTGAACCTGTGACCTCTGGTTTAATGAGGTGGCGCACTACCAATTAACACTCTACATGTAAATATTAACACTATACAAATGTAATGTACAAAACCAGCGACAGTGTTTCCATTGCATGAAACTCACATAGATGATGTGCAGAAATTTCAATTTTCAACCATACACAGAAACATGCCCCTCCCCTTGTCCTGCCCAAACAACCATTTATGAAGATAAAAATAATGTAAGAGTCTATTAAGGTGATCCCTATACTGCTGCTTCTCAGAATGTAGCGCAAACTTGGGTGTGACTGACCCCTGGTTACACTGCAGTTTAAGGTTGAATGGTTTCTGACCTGCACCCAGAACAAAAATATTGATAAAACAGGGAGACACACTAACATCAGTAGCTCAGTTGGTAGAACATCGGCACATTAAGATTTAAAGGTTCAAACACGATTCCATTCCAGTCAATTTTATTGGTTCAACCCTAAATTGCAATTTGATTCTTAAACATTAAATTTTGTTTTTTTCATTTACCGCATAATTGTAAAAAAAAGAAATGTATAAACTGGTTCTTGTGCCAATTTTTTTTCAAAGGAATTTTGAACACAAAAGTTTTGGAGCTGAACTGACTAACTTTTCTTGACTATAAAGACTTGCTTTAGGACACAAACACTTTCAACTACCAAACACTGTGTCCTGTCAAATCAAACCCAACTCTGTTCTTGTAAGGACAAGGTAATTACTCCACTGTAAAGGGCATCTCGCTGAGAGAAATGTAATTTAAAGGGCACAAAGGCAATGACCAAGGGCATTGAGGCGATTGCTTTAAGGGAAGCAAGCACAATGTAATAAGCCTTATATTGAACAAAGGTAATCAGGCTTGTTATAGTGTACAATGTCTCTTTGCTATAATGGTAAAATAGTTTACTGTATATGAGTCATTGGAAAATGTGTACAAAATGTACTTATCCAGGCTCAAGCTGTACTTGTCAGTTTCATTTTGAATAGGCAATGCATAGTTTTTAATCCATTAATTGTAAATGTTTGGAAATAACTGGGGTGTATTTATTGATAATGCAACACAGTGTACAACAGGATCATATATTTCTTTAAAAAAACAACTTTAAAAAGAAAGAAGGAATTTGTGAAAAAAAAGTTACTGGGATAAACAAACATGTCCAAACTTCATCACGTTAACCAATCATTTTAAGACGACATTTTTATGACGATATCAGGAAGAAACCTGTCTCAGAAACTAATGTGTTTTTCTACTGGCATCATCAACCTTGATAGAATATCTTTAAATTTTGTCAACATAGTTTCACATTTAAGCACTTTTCTACCCTTTACCTACCATTGGCTACAATATTTAAAATAATCTATTATTTCATAAATAATTTTCATTGCTGAAATAGAGCTGGTCATTGTTCCCTGAACTTTTTTTGTTTTTTAATATTAAGCAAGGAGTGTATTTTAACCAATGCATGCAATGTAGCTTATTGGCCCTTGTATAATGTACCCACCAGTGCATGCTAACCTGTTCACTACTGCCGGAACAAACTCAATTACCCCTTGGTGAGGTTCAGAAGCTATACACTGCACTTCACAGGCAGCCGGCCAGTTGCGTCACGATCACACAGACAGCAAATACACAATCGATAATTATGAAATGATCAAATATTGGCCAGTGTATGAACATGTTGTTGAACAAGCCGCATTAGCAGGTGTTACTGCAAAGTCATTAACAGCCCATAAGGGTGCATGTTGTACATTGTTGTGTGGAGTATAAAGACAAGTTCTAGTGCTGTCGTCGCAGCATCCTTGCTCTATGGTTGCAGCAAATATGTATGCATGACAAACATTTGTTGTCTGCAAATACTGACAAGTACATGTAGGTACAGTTGCAACAGTTGCAACCAGGTACAATTGCAACAAAATGTTTCAGTTGTGACTAAAATTTCATCATTTGCTACTCAAAATTAGTAATCAGCGTGCACAGAACACTGTCACTGTCAGTTGAAATACTTTGCTAGAATTGCTGGACATTATCATTTATTATCATTCCTTGTACATCACGTTGAATTTGTGCCAAATATTACATTTCTGATGGCTAGTCTGTTGTAGCTACTAAACTAGTAATTGAACATATGCTTTTAAGTTTTGCTTTATAGTGTACATATTACATGTCACATTCTATTAATCTGGCATACATATACACATGGTGATCTCAACACATTTTTAAAGAAGTTTTCATATCTTGACCACAAAATGTTAATTCAATCATTATTTGAGCTTGAGGTAATATCTTAATTATGAGAAGGCTGGCGCACAGCTTGTGGCTTTGAAAGAAATATGAACACAGGTTGTTCCATTTTGATTTGCAAGGATGCGACTTAAAGGGATAGCTTTGCTCATTTTCTCATTAATCCAACAATTAATTACCATAAAAACTTAACTGGTAAGAAGCACTGTAGTGTTATGATGTATTACATCAAATAAGATTTTGAGAAATTGTTTCTCTTTTTCGGAATGTGGATTAGAGAAAGGGATATTTCAATCTGAGATGAACGTTTAGCAGATATCTGTAGAGTGTCGCGTCCGAGTGGTTAAGAGCATCGACTTCAAGTTCTGATGCTAAGTCACCGGAGTGTGGGTTCGAATCCCAGTCGTGACACTTGTGTCCTTGAGCAAGATGCTTTACTATAATTGCTTCTCTTCACCCAGGGGTATAAATGGGTACCTGCGAGGGTAGAGGTTGATATTGTGAATGAAAAGCTTTTGGAGCGCCACGGCAGCTCGGGGCTGTATACTCCCTATAATGGGAGCTGAGAAAGATTAAAGGGATGTTTATTGGCCCAATGACCAGGGGACTAATGTAAAGCGCATTGATACAGTTTATTGTGAAATGCGCTATATAAGAATTTGTTATTATTATTGTGTATTTTAATTACGGTTTATTCTTCCTGCATGGACATTTTTAAATGTTAAAACCTGCTCCATTTTTTGGGGATCTGAAAAATGCAACCACCTTTCAAAATGAAACCTTTTGAAAAAAGTTAAATGTGTATTTTAAAATTTTTTTTTACAAGGATTCAAACAATCAAACAGGTTAAAAAATAAAAGGTATACCTTGCCTTTAAGTAAATTACATCCTTATCCTTGAAGCACAAAATTGAAACCACTAAAGAATTTAGAATAATATGTTTTGAATACAATCTATCACAGCCAAGTTAGTGTACGTGTTCTAGGGCATCAACCTTAGCTGTGCGATTTAACATTCCTTAATTAATCTTCCAGCTCAATATCCTGGCTATGAAGAGTGCAATGCAACAGCCTACATTTAATCAGAAACTACCGTTTTCCACCGAGTGTACAACAAGCAGAGCATAGCAACAAGTACTCTGAGCAAGACAGTTTCAATACAAACCATCGCAGCCGGCCAAAGAAAAATACATTATAGAGGTGCTGGTCACCTGTTCCTCCTTGTCACTGGCTTGGTATTTTTTAGCGATCTTGCTTCTTTGTTTCTTTATGTATCAATTTGTATATATTATACTTTTATGCCAGTGTAAAGTCTAATAAAACTAAAACTAAACCTTAACCTTAATTTGTAGGTGTTTAAGCAATTATGAGCAATATGAGCACAAACACCTCTTGATTTTATTACATAGGTGTTCCGCCCATCAGCCTTTTAATTTGTTTTTATTTCATAATCTTCAAACTGATCAGTAGCATGCATCATTCTCTTTAACCATAGCTGTGTGATGATTTAAAATATCTTCAAACTTCTGACTGACAATGATGCAACATTCTTTTTTCCTTCTCTCTTTAACTTTGATACAATTTTTGTAACATAAATAGCCAATCTTGATATTTCACTACAAGCAGAGCATGAGTATGGCAAATTAAATTATGGGTATTTTATGGCACACTTTTACACATTTCCCATGATATATAATTCCATTATTATTTCTTATTGCAGGCTGGCTTGTTGACAAGAGAACTGTATGTGGAAATGATTAATTACCAGTCAGACACTCTGGCAGTACACACATTGAATACTTCAAAATGAGATACATCATCAGAAGGGATCAGCTTCCCTCAAGCACATAACTGTTATTCTGACCACCAAAGGTTAATCTAAATTGAATTCAAGCTCATGTGCCATGGGCAGCGAAGGCAGTTAATCTGTCTTGAAGGATCACAGTTGGAGACAAAAAAAGCCATTGCTCCTGGAATGTCTGTTGATGTTAGGAATCGTGATGACATGCATAGCTGCACATTTTCTAATGTACAGCAGTGTGTTTTATAACATGCAGTACGGCTGATACTGATTGGATGTTTTCATCACTGTATAAAAATGTAGCGTGAATATTTTTCATTTGAGCGACCACGATTTGTTAGACATAAAATTCAAATATGGAAAAATGTTAGTACACCTCTGCTTAACTTGTAAGTAAATAAAATTAGATTAATTATAATTCGTCAAATTAGAAATAAAAGAAGATTTTCAAAGTAAACTCCATGTTTTTCTGGAAGTGAAGACAGTCGATTTGACAAAAACATTTTATCACACTTAGTTATTTATGATTGCTTACCCGGTACTTGTTTTCTGATAAAACACTATAGCTCTCGTTAAATAAGAATTTACAGGTCACTTTCCTTCCTCCATGATAAGACATGCCAAATAAACCTGATGCGTGTTGATTATACACTTAATTGTTACCATATTCTGGCCTGGTGAAACACATTTCGATCCAGGTCTGCCACGCCGCCATTTTAGTTGTGTTACTCATTCAGTCATTTGCAATGACAAACAGTTGAACACTAACTCAATAATTGGAATCCGTAAAAAAAAAAAAAAACCCAGTTCGTACTTCCTGCGAACATTTGGGCAAAGCAAATTTGACTTTACAGCTCTGTTTTTGCTGTTTTCTCTTCAGATCTGTTTGAGACATCAAGATTCACATCGAAGTATGAACTGGGCCATAATAATTTGAAAACTGTGATGAATAGGCCTGGGCGACTAGTGAAAAGGACCAGTGTCCAGTGAGCAATGAGACGCTCGCTATCATCTCAAATCAAAAGTCTGCCATTGAATGATTGTTCATCAAAATACCATACAAAATACATGAATTCGGGTTATCTTTACCCAACTCATCTCTACCCACGTCAACTCGTACCCAAGTCAACTCGTACCCAAGTCAACTCGTACCCAAGTCAACTCGTACCCAAGTCAACTCATACCCAAATCAGTTTTTACCCAAGCTAACTCGTACCAATTATTTGTTCAAATAATGTTGTTCATTTGATTAAATATAAATTAACATTCATTTATCAATTCATTGCTGAAATGATGTTGTTCTCTTAATGTTGCAGGTAACGAACAATACTAAGACTACATGTAAGCAAATGACGCAACAAATGTCTTTGGGTTTTTTTTGGGGGGGGGATTTTTTTTTAACTAAATTTATTCTGAGGGAGCGAGGGGAAATGTGTTCAGATCACTTTGGGGGTTTTCTGTTGAAAAAAAAAAACCCTGTTTTACCCAAGTCAACTTGTATACATATTTTTTATATTTTAAATTGGTCATTTATCCAGTCATTGTTGCAATGATGTTGTTCTCTTCTTCTTGTTGCAGGGAACAAACAAGACTAAGGGAATGACTCAACAAATGCTTTGTTTTGGTGGTGACATTTTTTTGAAGGGATGATTCACTTTTTCGAGGGGAAACGTGTTTTAATAAAAAAAAATTGTTTATTCTTTCGGAAAAAAATTATCAGCACTTACACAAATTTGTATTACATTTAGGTTTGGAAAAAAGTAATGGGAACAATATTTGAAGAAAATATTGAACATCAAACACTATTAAAAAACGAAATTGTGAGAAGGGATATTACTGAAAGTGAGTAGAACATCATTTCTTATCTTTTATAAAATCACGCTACACAGAAATTCTCTGTTTCGGCATACAATGTACATGTACATGTACGTTAGACGGTGACTTGGGTACAAGTTGATTTGGGTTACGAGTTGACCCGAAGGAAAGGTTTCCGTATCACGCCACGACTTTTTCATTCAAAATGAAATAATACAGTATTTAATTTATCTAAAATGAGATCCCTTTTTGTAAAAATGAGTGAAAAAGTCGTGGCATGATACGGAAAGTTATCCGACCTGGGTACGAGTTGACTTTGGGTACAATATTTTGGGTACGACTTTGACGAGTTGACCTATTTCCTTTTAATTTACATGACACTGACCTGGTGACATTTACAGTCACTATAATAAATAGTATTTACTAAACTTTAAATATAATTTATAATTTTTTTATTGTAAACAATTAAACTTTAAAGCCATTATACACTTTCGGTAAACAGTATTGTCCAAGTCCCACACTTCGTGTATCACAACTTATATATAAAATAACAATCCTGTGGAAATTTAGGCTCAATCGGCAATCGGAGCTGGGAGAAAATAACGGGAAAACCCACTCCTGTTTTCGCGCGTTTCGCCGTGTCATGACATGTGTTTATAACAAATCCGTAATTCTCGTTAACGAGAATTTATATTGTTTCACCGTTTTCTCAAAAAGTAAAGCATTTCATGGACTAACATTTCAAAAGAAGTCTTTCACCAATACCTTCTGTAAACCCTGTAAATTATTTGTAAATCTGCGAACTTTTTTTTTTTTTTTTCTGTACCGAAAGGGTCCAATGGCTTTAAAGCCATTGGACACTTTCGGTAAACAGTATTGTCCAAGGCCCACACTTCGTGTATCACAACTTCTATTATAATATAAAATAACAAACCTGTGAAAATTTAGGCTCAATCGGTCATCGGAGTTGGGGAGAAAAAAACAGGAAAACCCACCCTTGTTTCCGCACGTTTCGCCGTGTCATGACATTTGTTTAAAATAAATCCGTAATTTTACTTACTTACTTACGATTGATGGGAGAAATTGTTTAGGCTTATGCCTTTGTGACCCCATATCCTATCATTGATTCCTTCCAATAGGCATCGAGCTCTTTCTTGAATGTTGACACTGTTTTGGCATTTACTACTTTGTGTGGGAGACTGTTCCAATCATTAATTATTCGCTGTTCCAATCATTAATTATTCGCTGTGAAAAGAAGTTCCTTCTACACCCAATGTTTTTATCGAGAATTGGTATTGGTTTTTCTCAAAAAGTAAAGCATTTCATGGAATAATATTTCAAGAGAAGTCTTTCACCATTAGGCTACCTTCCTGTAAACCCTGTAAGTTATTTGTAAATCTGAGAACTTTTAACTTGTTTTTCTGTACCGAAAGTGTCCAATGGCTTTAAAATTGGACAGACTTGTCATTGAAGCAGAACTTCAAGAACATTGCAAAGAATAATTGCTTGTAGCTTCCACTGTCGGAAAAACACGACACACACTTACACTTGTGCAGCATTCTAGTTCTACAACTGACAATACTAAAAAAGAACTTGGCATTGGCAGACAACTTTTGTGGTGGCGGTTAATACCAAAAGATACCAGTAAAGACTAGATTAAGACTGTGTCAATGACAACATGATTCTGAGTGTAAATTGGAACTTAGAAAATGTACAAACCTTTAATCCAGTAATACAGAACGGGGAAACCTCAAGATGAATTGACTGAGAATGATTCACAAGGCGAGAAATGTTCTGTTCATTTGAGATCGAACGTGCATTTGTTGTGTGTTGACTTGACTCACTGCTGCTCGTTCGTCGTGTGTGTGTACCCGTGTGCACAGACTACCTCAAACGACAAGTGTATTGTTTGTGTGCGCTTTCTTCAAAAGCCCGAAGTGTCAAACCGCAGAACAGTCGATTGTACAAATAGGGAGATCGTTTTCTCATTTAGTTCCTAAATTATTTCCAAATCAATTACTAGCAACTTAAGCAACAACACGTGGAATAATAGCAACTTTAATATCCACACATTTAGAATTATTGGAATTTGAGCTTTTTTATGTACCCGTCTCGTAAATGAAAATCTGGGAAATATATTGCACCCCTTAAAAGTTATGGTTGCATCCAAAACCTGTCAAAGAGACCGACATTGGGGTTTAATTCCATACGTACTGCACAAGTGGGATTTTTTTTTGCCAAGACACTATTGTAACTCCCCCCCCCCAAAAAAAAAGGTAACAAAGGAAAACCCTTGAAAACTAAACTTCCATTCAGCTTATTTATATCTTGTTAAAAGTGCCTTTCCATGAGTCAGACCAGGGCCAAACTTGCCACCCACTGGCTATTCTACAATTCAGAAAATGTAAATGTGAAAATTGGAAATTACAGGAGCCCCCCCCCCTATAAATAGTAAAAACAAAAAAAACCTTGACAAGAGTTGTTTTTTTTCTTCTAAGGGAAAGCGACGTTATTATGGTGTGATCATTATTTTATAAACAATTAATAATTCATACTAAGTATTCATGAAAGTTTGCACAAGGTATGAGTGCCTAAAATATTAACCACTTCTAATAGCACCAACTAGACACCGTTTAAAAGTTAATCAAATCTATTTGCGAAATTTAATTAAGTCTTTCATTTATTATTCATACACTTTTGGCATCAGCAATTCCTAGTAAATACACTTTTGGTTTTGAAGTTTTATTAATCAAATCAACAGTTATTTATAATTAACCTAAAGGCAAGTACAAATATTTTTGTAACATTTTCAGATTTAAACATAATCCAGAATAAAAATAAACCAGTTAAACAATCCAGTCCTATTGTCATTCAAAACAAAACTAGTCAGGAAATTTTGCCAATAAATAAATCCACATTCGACAATCACACTTTTAAATAATTGTGCCCCCCCCCCCTTAAGAAAACTGAGGTCATTGCTACATAACATTCACAAAAGTAATCTCTTGTGGGGTTTTTATGTCTTTTTTTTGTTTTTCTTGTTGAAAACACATTTTAAAAGGGTAAAATACCTGCAGAATCAGGGAAAGTTGAGGGCTAGGATTTCTTAACTGCAATAGATTGCAAAATGATGGAAAGCTGGATATAAGTTTGGAGTTCCAAAGTGCAAGAGAAAAAGCTGACAGAATATCTCACAGTACTGAATTAAAAGGAAAATCAGTCGGGTGCCATATTCAATCATGACAAGTACTGAAATTTCAGCAGGGGATATGACTATAAAGATTCAATTCAATTCATTATAAACTTGATTCATCAAAATTTAAATGTTATAGGATAGTAAACACATCTCAAAATGGTTGATAACCTTTTGTATATAATTTACAGAAACAATTTTTTTTTATATAATTTTCAGAATTTTTTTTTTTTTACAGAAACAATTTTTTTGTATACAATTTAAGACATATATTAAGTTCATTGTAAAGATTTAAGCAACTGAAGAAAAAAACCTAAATAGAGCAGAGATCCATTCATTTCACAAAGTTCTTATTGTCTTCTCTTCTCTTTCAGAGATGTGTCATAACTGTTAGTTTAAATTAGTTAGTCTAAAAATAATCTTATACACAATAAAACACCCTAAGTAGACTGGTCAAAATAGACAACTCAACAGTCTGTCTCCCCACAGGAAAATTTGTGTTGGATGACCCCACACAAATTTTTGAAGGCTTATTTTGTGCAAGGCACTAATTTTGATTCATAAACATTTTATAAAAATATTAGTAACCCGAGTAAGACCCAAAAGCATTATTCTTTAACCACTTCATGTCGGTAATATTTTACTTTTCAGACTTTCCAAGGTCAAGAATATTGTTGTAAAAACAAACCCTGACATCTTCATAAAATGCCCCAGATTTTTGCCATTTTTAAAAAAATAGAAATACTGCCATGTCTAACTATGAGTAGCCCAAAACTTTGCTGTAAGCCAAGGCTGATTGGCCATGGTAATCTATGACATGCCTCCCATATCCCGAATACAATGATAAACAAAGGTGGCAGTCTATAGATCTCTCCCAATCCTTGTTTGTACAACAAAAGTTTGGAATCAGGGAGTACACAACATTCCATGGTAAAGGGAGATTTCAAGCATGAATTCCAGTACCCTTTATCCCCCCTTGTGAAGGTGAAATGAAGCTTAGCAGGGTATGTTCATGCCGGTTATGTCTGTACATGCTACACAATAGATTGTCCGAGGGCGTACGCCTGGTCTTCAGATAAGAGTCAGGCAGTCAAATGAATGTAACAAAAAGAGAACATTCAGAAGTTCTTTAAAAAACTTAAATGGGCACATTGTTCAGTTTGAAAAAGCTTGTTTGAGAAAGACATCATCCAGTGTAAAGTGGTAAACAACTTTATGTGCTTAGCATAAACTAATAAGGAGCAATTTCAACCAATATACATTTACATCCATTGGCTGATTGGCCAAGAGATCAGATAGTTCTGCTTAGCATAGATAGATAGATAGATAACAGGTGTATTCACAACAGTCATCACAGCATAAAAACTGAACTGCAAGTATTAGACATCATTAATAGCATAATTGTTCTGTAGAATCTTTGCTTAGCACCTTTAGGTTAATGGACCCTGAAGCCCTCCCAATGCATGGAATGTTATTCAAAAAGTGCTGTATAAATTTTAAAGTTAAAATCGCAGCTTGGCAAAGAAGTAAACAAATAATACGCGCAAACAGTCAAGTTTCAAATGTAATATTAACAAAACAAGTTTGTTTTTTATTTTATGATACAATCAATACAACCCCCTGAAAGTAATTGTCAGTCACCAAAGTGGTTTCAACACCTCTCCTAAAGAATATACCCTGGCAACGACCCTGTATGTCATACATACATTGTTCTTGAAAAAAGAAAAACGGACAAAATTGATGTCTGGCTTTGTTTAAACACAAAATCAATAGTTACAGTATAGGAGCCAAGTTCTGTAGCTACAATGGATGTCCAATTTATTGTTTATTTAGAATTGACCATTGATATGAGCTCCCAAAGTATTGGAAGTTGACAAACTAGTTCCTTCAGCTTTGCCTTAAGAGCTAGTTTGTCAACTTCCGTTACCAAGGCGAGCTCGTATTGACTGTCCACCCTAAAACAATACTATAGTTGTATATTAAACTTGTCAGCTATTGTCTTGATCTTTCTTCCATAGGGGAGTAGCAATGACTTTAGAGGCTCTCTCTACAGTGATGAACTCATCCATGTTGTCCTGGGTGCAGTAAAAGGCACGCAGTTCTTCCAAAGCCTTCTCTTCAATCTATCATATCCAAGCAATATAAAGTACTATTAATATTTATTAAAGCCATTAAAACAAGAACAGAAGTAGTACTTCAGGGTGGGTTGGAGCAACAAAACCAAAATGTGGTCCTTAAGCTGCCCTAAGTTTGACCCTGAAGCAGCAACACAAAGAGCAAGTTCGAGTGTGCACCATGGTTAACTAAAGGCTAACTATTTTAACTAAACTCAGGCTGGTCAACCATTGGTTGACTACTGTGGTTGACCATTTGGAACCAGCCTCATGACCTTGGTTTTTTCTGTGGTCCCGATAGCCTGTTCCATGCTAACATGTGTAAAGATGGAAGGGAGCCAGTGACATTATAGCGAAAAGGTGGAAGGCAATGTAAGTGTTGATAAATGGTACCAATGGTTGACTAGACTTCCAAATGAGTCGTTCAAGCGAGTGCGTCACTGCGCATGTACACTGCTGGTCAGAGAGTTGAAATAAACGGCTCTTTTCAGAACCACCCCAACTCATTAGAGATAATCATTTTGGCGTTACCGCAAACCTTTCCATATCAAAGATTGTTGGAAACTGACTCTTCAGGATGATGCAGCACTTGAGCTTGACCTTCTGAATCGTATCAGTCCCTGATTGTTAGGACCCGAGTACAAATGAAGTTAAGATGATTGGCATCAGTTGCAGTCAGAAAAAGACCAATAGTAGCAAAAGTAGACAAGATCCTACTTCTGCAATGTTTTCCTTAAAGGCAGGAATCAATCGCAGTTGACCTGCCTGTAATTGCGACGTCATACATCCGTTTTAGTTGCCAAAAGCCAAACAAAATGAAAAAAAGTAAGCAACAAAATGGCAGTAATGAGTGTAATGTTTTACCTGAATGAGTGAGAATGGTTTCTTGAGCGTCTTAGTAAGTGATTCTTGCTGCTCATTTTCTTTCTTGATGATCTCAGAGAAGCTGACTTGACTGGCTGGAGGAGAGCTGGCACCCAGATTCCATGGACTGATGAAGAAAAGGTCAACAAAAGTGTTAAATATCCAACAGGTCCAAACTCCATTATCAGTGCCAAAATATTATGGACTGCAAATCTGATGCGTTTTCAAACGGTGAGAGCTTTCAAAATGCAAACTTTTTCCCCCTCACACGTTTATGGGCATGACCACAACCCCCACCCCAAAACCTACTTCTGACCTCAGGGGTCGATTTCACAAAGAGTTAGGCTAGGACTCGTCCCAAGTTAGGACGAGTAACTCGTCTTAACTCGAGATAAGACTAGTCTTAACTCTTTGTGAAATCCACCCAAGGACATTTCATGAAACATTATATCTTACTTTTCAGGCACCTCCACATGAATGGCCTCAAGAGGGCTTGCAATATCTGATGTGATGTGATCAGACTCCGAGGCTTGCCTGGTGTGAGTTACAATTCCAAAACTGCAATGAAAAATTATGACTTTTAACACAAAATTGTCATTATAAGACGTTTGTACACAAAAAATGTTTCCAAAAATTGTATTAATTGGGTTTTGGGTTTTAAACAAACGCACTACAATAACCCAAAGATTTAAAATGTTATTGAAAATATTTGATTTAAAAAAGAAAAGGTTTTATAAGTGATTTGTGCACATAAGTGATTAGTGTAATCTTGAATTTTTTAAACTTATTTATTTGTGTATATTTATTCTTCTTGTTTTTGTTTTTGTTTTTTATTTATTTTCCCCACCTTATGGAGGCATGTTATTTCCTTGGCATTAAACAGCATTTCAGACAAACAATTTCTCTAATTAAAGGCAGTGGACACTATTGGTAATTACTCAAAATAATTATTAGCATACTTATTTGGTAACAAGTAATGGGGAGAGGTTGATAGTATAAAACATTGTGAGAAACGGCTCCCTCTGAAGTGACGTAGTTATCGAGAAAGAAGTAACTTTCCACAAATTTGATTTCAAGACCTCAAGTTTAGAATTTAAGGTCTCAAAATCAAGCATCTGAAAGCACACAACTTCGTGTGACAAGGGTGTTTTTTCTTTCACTATTATCTCGCAACTTCGACGACTGATTGAGCTCAAATTTTCACAGGTTGGTTATTTTATGTATATGTTGAGATACACCAAGTGAGAAGACTGGTCTTTGACAATTACCAATACTGTCCACTGTCTTTAAATACCAGTACTGGTAAATACGTAGTACATGCTAAAATAATTTTCGTCTCCTGAGCGGAAAAATTATTTTTGTGACATTGGTTTACTCATTTCTCCCTTAGCAAGTAATATTTTAAGGGAAGCTTTCTACCTTCATTATCTTCACGACAGACAAACTCTGAATGTAATGCTGAAACGCTTTCATAACTCCAGCCAATTTAACATAGCCAGTCTTTCTAGACTACTGTACAAAGTTCATGACCTGTTTGATTTTAAGTTTAAGGTACACCCATTTCACATCATGGGAATTTCCCTCTTTTACTTTGTATGAGCAATGTAAGTCAAATACTGCCATAACTCATTATTCGTTACTTATGCAGGAGAGTTAGAGCACATTCACATCCCAGACAAGTTTTGGGTTAACGGCGTGGAGTTGCTGCTTTTGCATAAAAAACGTGAGTATTTAAAAGGTTTAGTGTTCCCAAACTGTGTATGCAAAAGCTAATGATATCAATGATTCTGCAAATGGGAGACTTACGACTATATACGCCCTTCCAGCATAAGTAACATTTAATTGATTTGAATTGGAACAAAACAATAATGGTATACATAACAAAGTCTTTATTCTCACACAGTGGTCATCATGGATGTACAACCAGGACACTGTTAGCGCTGTGAGAACCTCTTTCTTGAGTCCTTTGTGAGCTGTGGCAATTGCCCTATAGCGAAGTACTGTGACCGAAAGTGCCTAGTGAGAGACTCATGGCGACACCATAGTTTTGAATGCTTAATGCTTGGAACCAAAACATGCATCACATGTAACAAACGTGGCGTCTCTAACGAGGTAAGTTACTAGTATATTTCTTGAGAAGTAGGCATGATATTCAACAATGAAAACTTACACTCAGAGCCTACTTACTACAATTATGGGCTTTGTTGCAGTCAAAAAAACCTTTGGACACAAAATCACTTCTGTTGAGCTTACTGTTGAGTGGCATGAGTTATTCGAGGCTATGAAATTACCTCATATAATCCTTTATTTCTAATCGAAAAACCAATTTAAAACAGACTGATACAATAATTTTAATAATATATGTCAGGGATTTTATAAACAATAATTTAAAAGGGTGAGTAATCAGAACTGCTGACGAGGCATATACTTTAAAGGCACTGTACACGCTTGGTAATTGTCAAAGACCAGTGTTGTCACTTGGTGTATCCCATTATAAGCATAAAATAACAAACCTGTGAAAATTTGGGCTCAATTGGTCATCGAAGTTGCGAGAAAATGATAAAAGAAAAAACACCCTTGTTGGACGAATTTGTGTGCTTTCAGATAGGAATAAAAGACTTCTAGCTAGAAGTCTTTTATTATTTTAGTGAGAAATTACCCCTCTCTCAAAAACTACGTTACTTCAGAGGTAGTCGTTTCCCACAATGTTTTATACTATCAACAGCTCTCCAATGCTCGTTACCAAGTCCGTTTTTAAGTTAATATTTGTTTTGAGTAATTACCAAACACGTACCTTCTGTTTAAGTAGCATGCACACAAGGTAGGGTACAGCAAAATTTGTAGCACATTAATGCATGCAAACATGAGTCTGGTACTCCCACCATGGTATATCTTGCTTCTAACAAACATGTACATTAGGCGCTGAAATAATGTACAAATTCAGCTAAACAGCAAAATGCCTTTTGGATGTTGCAGGCGATATCAGTTGTTACAACAAAAATTAAGGAAATTGTGTTTGCATGCTGAATATTGTGTGTGGTTTTCAACTATTTTCTCCTGACTCACAACGGATTAAGCCAAAGATGTTCACAGGTTTGTTATTTCATGTAAATGGTTGATCACACAAAATATGAACGCTGTCTACGACTATTTCATTGGTATTACAAATCCTGTATAAAACCTTTAGCTCTGTGTCAAAGGATACTTTTTTGGTTTTACCCAAAATTAAGGCGTGATAAGCGAGCTTTCCCCGAGCTCAAAAGCCCTTTTCACACTACCTCCATTTTGACCCGCGTTGAATCCTACCCGGGTCCTCTCCAGATCAGCCTCGCTTCTTTTCAACACGGATCAGAGATAAGCAACATTCACACTGTCTTTTACGTGAACCGGCTAATGCGTGAACCGTATAACGAAAAATGTAATTTCGATCCGGATTGAGATTTTCAACCCTGGTCCCTGCCAGGGTTGATTTCGATTCGGCTAGAGCATGCTTCTCGGATCGGAGGCAGATTGAAATTGTTACAGTGTGAAACGGGTTGAACAAAATCTCCGGTTTGGAACCGATTCCGACCGTGAGATTTTGGACAGTGTGAAAAGGCCTAAAGTTTCAAAGAATCTTAAATGGCATTCTGTTTCAAATCAATTTTCCTTTTTCTTGTTTTCAGTGTGCACAATGCAATGATGGGTGGTACTGCAACAGGGAGTGTCAGCTCCGCGATTGGCCCAATCACAAATCAGAATGTAACCTTGCCAAAGCTACCATCAAATCAATGGCCAAGAAGTTTGCAGTCATGAACAAAACATTTGATCCATCCAGGCTAGTTATGCCATGGTACTATGCTAAGTCACCATACTACATGAGTATCTTTCCTGCTGTTGATTTCCTTCAGCTTGTTAATAATGAATGGTCTGAGACGGTTAGTAAGAAAGACTTAGTGAGAGACTTCCATGTTCTCTCTGTTGCATCTGGGACTTTAAGTAAACTGTGCTGACGGTAGCTTCCTTACCAGCCAAGTATCGAGGAAGTCTTTACATCACTCTCAATGACTTTGACCCCCTCGTCATGGCAAGGAATGTCTTGTTTCTCTTTATGTTGGTTCGGTTTGCAGTCACTGACGGAATTGAGAGCATTCTGACTACCATCTGGTACTCAGTTCACATTACAAAGAAAGAGCATGACCTGATCAAAACCAGCTTGGATGAGCTCATTCAGATGACCCCTGAAGGTCTCCAAGAGGTCACTCAAGGGTTGGTCAAAGTTCAAGATGAAGATCTTGAGGTCATGAGTCAAGTTTGGGACAAATGGAGATCACTTGAATGTCAACGTGATAAAGACACATCAATTAACCTTAGAGACAATCGAAAAGCAATGTACAAAACACAAATGCATAGTCTGCAATCTTATATTGATCATTTACCCAAAGATCAACAGCAGAAAATGTTGGAGTGGTTTGATCATGGGCTATTTCTCCCATATGAAACAAGAGAAGGAGAGATGCCATTTGACAACCCAACGCTCACTGGATGGAAGACCTATGCCGCTGATGAGCCTTGCTCCCTTGACCTGGCAGATGAACTAAAACACCTAGAGCCAAAAGACCACACTTTCATTTACTGTGTTAGATTTGACTCGGTGCCCTTCGCAGTTTGGGATTGCTTGAGAGTGAGGGAGTCCGAAACCAGACCCTGCTCATCCCCAATGGTGATGTACCACAAATACATCACCAAATTACTACAGCAAGTCAAACATCTCATCAAGCAAGGAAGACTTAAGGTTCAAGTTTCTCTGGCTTCTTGCCTTGACTTTCCCTCAGTACACAAGTCCCTTAAGATGTCAAAATATGACCGAATCTTCACATCTACCCTTTCTGATTTTGTTGGGTTTCCCACTCTCCTGCGCACATTCAAACCACTCCTCAATGGTAAGAACAGATTCTCAGTTATCGTCACAACAACTGCAAACTGGGCAGAGTACACAAAAACAGCTGCTATAAGAAATGAGGCGGCCAACGAGCAAACCACAAGCTACTGTTTATATGGTCTGGATATGAGATCAAAAAAAAACACAAGTCCAGTGTTAGAAGATTACCACTTCAACACACCCATGTTTGTGGGTTATCTTAAAGCAAACCTCATGGGTGGAGCTGTTGGGTTAGAACCCACCAATAAGATGCCGCCATTTAATGATGTGAAGACATGCCATGGAATGGCGATGCGTGATTTCCGCATTGAACTTAACAAACTCGTGCCATTCAAGTACCGTGTGAATGCAAGAGGTTTGACCTTACTTAATGGGCTCAACAGAAGTGTGGAGTGGTGTCTGCCAAACAAAAATACATAGAAGAGAAGGTGTAACATCAAATGATAGATAGCTAAAAGTAACTGCTAAAATATAGAACTCAAACTGCCACTAGTTACCAGGCAATCTCAGTGGTCTAGTTAGTAAGAGACTGTGGTTTTATTGAATAGACATGCAATGACATATTGTAAGCACATAGCATTATGGAATGCAAAAAATGAAAGTATTATACAGGATGGGTTCAGGATAGAAAAACAACCATTGTTAAATACTCGTTTGAAAGCTTACTGATTATAAAGTTCATACAAAAACATTTTTTTGTGTGAAATACTTCCCTCTAAAAGTCATATTTGATAAAAACGGTATCAAAAAACCTAGAAAGAAAAAAAATCTAATATCTGATGTTTACAAGCTGAACATTGTGCATGGTTTTCACTTTTTCTCTGGACTCTCACAAAAATTAAGCCCAAACGTTCACAGATTTATTATTTCATGGTTGATCACACAAAACATGAATACTGTATGAAACTATTGTGTCAGCTTTAACTGGGTCAATGGTAAATACCATCACTTAGGTTCTCAAGGCTGTTTTTCACTTGCTATTCAATCCAAAGTAGCGATCAACATAGACTGGCCCTCAGTCTTTTATCAATGAGGATAAAGACAACATCATGTCTTATTCAATTCACACGCCACAAAGATGTCAGATGTTCAGGCTACGATTGGCAAATCACTGGTTTGCAGACACCTGAGGTCACATGTTGCGAGAAGCTTAATACATTTTGGAGATGGACGAAGCACAAAAACGAACTTTGACAAGTCTAAATTCCATGTGCTTTAGAACTTGGGTGGAACTTACCAGAAAGCCATGTATTTCACATCAGGGGAACCCCCCAATTGGCTCTATATGAGAAATGCCAGCCTAAACATACAACCATTAGTTTACTGCTACTATTAGAACAGATTTCAATCTGGACTACTCAACGACTTACTTTGCTCTTGTGGATATGTGTTGAATTCCAGTACTTGGATAAAGGGTGAGTGTTGAAGATTTTAGTGCCTGTGTTTTTGTTTCAGCATCCTTATAAAAGTTTGTACTACATGAAGAGTAGTATGTTTCCCCTTGCAACTTCAACTGTTTTGTTATTTGATTATGGGAATAAATAAAACTTAAAAAGTTTACAAGAATGCTGCTTTGTGATAACGAGTTATAACAATTCCATAATTTTATGTTTATCCATAAAACCCCAAATTATCATGTGCCTTCATGGGTATCTGGACTGTTACTTAGAGGATTGCTATAGGGCATATATACTACACTTTAAAGCATAATGGCATGGACATCCAGCCATAGCCGTAACTGTAGCTACCAATTCAGGCACACCCTAAGCACCACCATTGAGCTTTAAGACTTCTAGACCCTCATTTTCAACACAACTAAGAAGTACTTGAGAAGTTAGCTGTCTGTTGTCAATGATGTACTGATTATAAAGTTTTGGTTTCCACATAGTGATCATAATGGATTTGCAACTTGGCCATTGCTGGAACTGTGTGAAACGTCTTCCTGATGCCTCTGTACGTTGTGATAAATGCCCATTTGCAGAGTATTGCAACATCGAGTGTAAAAGAAAAGATGGTCTGAGACACCTCAGTTTTGAATGTCAAATGTATGGGATTAAACGATGTGACTGCTGCGGAGCCCTTGGTGTCAAAAAAGAGGTAATTCAGTTGTGATTTAATTTGAAACATTGGAATGCTTGGTGGCAGCAGACTTGGGAAAATTAGTATAGTTTACATACAGTGTAGTTCTGACAGAGCTCAATACTTACTGGACAACACTTACGGTTTAGTATTCCGCCCCTAAAAGGAACTCAGTGCCAAGTAGTGGCTCATCAGATTACAAGACAGAACATCTCAGACCCAAAAGCTTCCTGGGCCCTTGAGTGGGCCATGAACCCCACACTGGAATGGCTTTGAACTCTGCGCACTCCAGTTGTCTTTGAAAAAAACTGCACCCTTTTGCAAAAATTCCATTTTGCCCAGCCTGTCTGTTCAATTTAAGAAATTGTTGTGTACATTTTTAAAGCACTATGTATGTAAGTGTGCCAAATTATCCGAAGCAAACACTGTTTGCAACAGGTAAAGATTTGGAATTTATCAAACGAACAAAAACAGTATACAGATTTTCTGCATGTTTAAATTTAAAAGACTTGCTCTGTTTCAAAGAAGTTTTCCTCTTGTCTTTTTATGTCTTAGTGTGGACAATGCAATGAACTATGGTACTGCAACAAGGAATGCCAACTTCAAGAATGGCCTGATCACAAATCAGAATGCAACATTGTCAAAACTTCCATGAAATTGATGGCAAAGAACTTCGCAGTCATAAACGAAGCATTTGATCCATCTGATGGGGCTATTCCAAGGTGTGCCAATTCAAAATACTATTTGTGTACACATCCTGCTGTTGATTTCCTTCAGCTTGATAATAATGAATGGTCTGAGATAGTTAGAAAGAAAGACTTAGTGAGAGACTACCATGTTCTCTCTGTTGCATCTGGGACTTTGAGTAACACTGTGCTGACGGTAGCTTCCTTACCAGCCAAGTATCGAGGAAGTCTTTACATCACTCTCAATGACTTTGACCCCCTCGTCATGGCAAGGAATGTCTTGTTTCTCTTTATGTTGGTTCGGTTTGCAGACACTGAGGGAATTGAGAGCAGTCTGACTACCATCTGGTACTCAGTTCACATTGCGAAGAAAGAGTATGACCTGATCAAGACCAGCTTGGATGAGCTCATTCAGATGACCCCTCAAAGTCTCACAGAGGTCACTCAAGGGTTGGTCAAAGTTCAAGGTGAAGATCTTGCAGTCATGAGTCAAGTTTGGGACAAATGGAGATCACTTGAATGCCAACGAGGGAAACCAACCTCTGTAAATAACAGAGCAAGACGAAAGGCATGGTGGGAAGAAGAAAAAAGCACCAAAAAAGTCTACCTCAGCCGCTTAACAAAAGTCCACAAGCCATACATTCTAAAGTGGTTCGATGACGGTCTGTTTCTCCCAATTGAGGCAAACGAAGCAGATATGCCACTTGACAACCCAACACTCACTGAGCCTGGTTACTACTATCTGAAAGATGACCTAAGAATGCTAAAAGATCGCTCATTCATGTACTGTCTTCGAATGGACTTAGACCCTTTTTATGCATGGGATTGCCCAAGAGTGAGGGAGTCCGAGACCAGACCCTGCTCATCCCCAATAGTGATGTACCATAACTACATCACAAACCTCATACAGAAAGTCAAACATTTCATCCAGCAAGGAAGACTTCACGTCCAAATTTCTCTGGCAGACAGCTTGGACTTTCCCTCGGTACATAAATCTCTTAAGATGCCAAACTATGACAGGATCTTCACATCTACCCTTGCTGATTTTGTTGGCTTTCCAACAATTCTTCTGAGATTTAAACCACTCCTCAACACTGAGAACAGATTCTCAGTTATCGTCACAGCATCGTCAACCTGGGGAGCTCACTCAGAAGAAGTCTACGTTCAAATGAATGAGGCCACTAATTCCGATATAGCTCATTGCCATGATACACCAATGTTTGTGGCTTATCTTATAGTCAACTTCATGACTGGAGCAGTTGGATCAAAGCCTGATGGTAAGAAGCTGTCATTTAATGATGTGAAGACGTACAACGGAATGAAAATGCGTGATTTCCGCAATAAACTGAACAAACTTGTGCCATTTCAGTATAACCAGTTTGCAAGATCCTTGACACTTATGAGTGCTTTTGAAAGAGCTGTAGAATGGTGCCTACCAAACAATAATGCTTAGGAGCAACTGCTCAAATTCAACATGAAAGAACCAACTCAAAGTATTGCCTTTATCCCCAATGAAAAACTAGCACTATTTAATCATTGCAGTACTTGCTGCTTACTCACTGGGTGTTAAGTGCCTCTAGCCACTAGACTAGCTCAGTGGTCTAGTGGTAAGACATCTGCTCTAGCAGTGTAAAGGTCATGGGTTAGAATCCCACCGGAGTGATTTGCCAACACATAGGATTCAAACTGCCTCTAGCCACTGGGCTAGCTCAGTGGTCTAGTGGTAAGACATCTGCTCTAGCAGTGTAAAGGTCATGGGTTTGAATCCCACCGGAGTGATTTGCCAACACATAGGATTCAAACTGCCTCTAGCCACTGGGCTAGCTCAGTGGTCTAGTGGTGTAAAAGTCATGGGTTTGAATCCCACCGGAGTGATTTGCCTGTGGATTTTTTTAACAGAACTTGTGAAAGTACTCGAGTATACAGTGCTTAATATACAGTGTTTGCTACTCATCATACAGTGCACTGTTTTTGTACAGCTTCCTAATAAAAATAAGACATAGTATGTGAGGCGCTCGAAACAATCAAACAGCAGAATCCTTGGAAGGGGTGTTATAACTATAGTACTATTTGTGGTTTACCCAAGCACCAATACGTACCTTTGCTGCTGTTTTTATAAGAGTAACTTAGCTAGAATGATTAATTGAATTAATTTGGTGTTTATATCACTGTTTTTTATATCAGTTAGAGGTGACTGCATTGTATTATGTTTTTGTGTATTATTTTATCACTATCAAACACTATTTATTATTCGTTTGTATTTACTGGTCTGCTTAGTTGTTGATATTTACTTTAGTTTTATGATTCATTTTCATTTATTTGTTTATTTTAAATGGTTTAAGAATGACAGCCATTTTTTGACAGATTTTCTTTCAAAAAAAAGGCTACTACTGTACTTCCACGATGTATATATTATGTGTGATGTATTGGTTCATAATGTTCTTTATTGCATTAACATATAACTATAATAAAGCTAAGTGTAGTCACTAGTGTACATTCATTTGGAAAAATGGGGGGGGGGGGTGGGGGTGGGGGGGGGGGGGTGGGCTACCAGGGAAAGATAAATTGATTATGAAATAATGTATGCCATATCAACTTTATTCTCTGTCAAGGGTGGATCCAAGATTTCAATTTGTTCTTAAATGAACAAGCCATTAGGCCTATATTTTTTCTACTGCACAATTCTAGAATGGATTAGTTATAATCCTATGGGATTTTGATTTTGATTTTGTTTTTTGAAATCCAAAATACAAAATCCAATTTTTGTATGTCTAAATTGATTATGAAATAATCTATGCCATATCGACATTATTCTGTCAAGGGTGGATCCAGGATTTCAATTTGTTTTGAATGAACTAGCCATATTGGGCACAATTCTAGAATTGATTAATTATCCTATAGGCCAATCAATTTTTAACACCTAAAAGTGTATTAAACCCAAACCCAAACCTCATCACTATTTATGGGTAAAATGTTATGCAACTTACTTGTTGTTTGTATTTACTGCTACATATTATAATTTTATTTTATTTTATTGAGAATTCATAGTAACTTTTTGGAATAAGAAGGTAACGTATCCATATTAAATCATTGTCTTTGTACAAAAAAAAAAATCAAATTCAGTATCATCCATTTTGAGCAAATGAATCTTGGGCTTAATAAGCAGCAGTGATTTCTTGACAGGATTTAGTCTAAATCCTGTCACAAGAAATCACTGCTGCTAGATTGAAATATTTCAGTGGTATTTAAGCCTGTATGAAAACCTAACTTGGCTGAAAATGTGATGTAATTAACAATTATATAACTAGTGAGCCTTTAGATTGAAACTAATCCAGCAATTTTGTTGTAACAGTCCTAAAATTTGTCTGTAATTTGCTTGTGTGTCATGGTTGGGTTAACATTAAATGATAAAATTTGAACACCGTCCCAAATTCTTGAATGACCCCCCCCCCCCCACACACACACACACAAACTAAATACATGTATTTACCTGAACTGTTGGGCGACTTTCCTGGACTTTGAAGGTGGTGATGTTGCCATGGTTACTGATGAGGCACTTCCTATGAGTTTTTGCTCTTCTACCTGTAGTTCTCTAAATGATGTTGAGGATGAGGAACTGACGGGTGTACGCCCCCTGAATATTAAGTAGAAGAGAAAACCATCTCAGAATACAATTTAATTTAGTGGATCTTCTTTGCAAAGTCACAATAGCATGATAAATAGACATGCTCTACACGTGAGCTAGAGATCTCATGCTTACTTTAAGCAAGAATATGTTTATCCTACAAGCGCCAATTTGTCCCTGACTGTAAGCAAATCCATGAAATTGATGACAATCAACTACCTGAAGGATTTGGATTGACAGTGGCTGATAAAGTTTTAAAACATGTATGGTTACTACAAGATGATTTTACTGCATCGTCATAAAGCAACCACTCACCATGGGCACACTGATTTCTTTTCCTCAACGGGAGACGGAATGGTCGGTGATGTCACACTATCTGCTGCCCTCTCTGAATCCTTCTTGCGTTGTTTCTGTGACTTCTTAGCTACATGTGCGTTGACTCTTTGGGAGGAGGGGATCTTCCGGGGAGACGTTGATAAGGATGCCTCTGATTGCATGATGGTGCGGAGGTCTACTCCAGTCACATCTGGCATACTAGGACTGAGAAAATCGTACCGAATACAAAGTTATTTTACATGGAAAAGAAACAAACCAGAAAGGAAACTGACGGGGTAAGTTTAAATTCAAGAGTGCTGGTACAGTAATCCAGTGGTTGCAAGTTCAAATCCCATTCTAGTAAATTTTTCCTTGTTCACTTCAAAAATGGAGTAGTGGATAGCATGCATGTTAATAGTAGAAAAGCTTTGATTCAATTTCTAACTCTTGAAGTAATTTTCTGGGATCATTTCTCATTCTAACAAAATGGTCACTAAAAACAAAGACTGTTGCACTCTAACAATGGTGATATGCTTAATCCCATGTTCAGCATATTATTAAGTTTACTGGTGTAGTCCTTAGTCCAGCAGAATAAAACTAATATGTAGTTGGATTTTGATGGGCGAAAAGGGTTTAAAATCTTTTCACTTGATGGTTCAGGTTGTTTTTAAATGGTGACATTATCATACCATGGCTGATGGATTCAGCATTGGCCAGGCCAAGTAGTATATAGCACAGAGTTTATAGCAAGAGGTATGTTATGCCTCCCTAGTGGAAAGTATTTTTGTATTTTAGTCTTTGAATATCTTGTATTTTGTATTTGTACTTAAATAAATATTTTTATATCCTAATGTTTTTCTGTAATTTTAAAAATAGTATATATATTTTCTTATGCTCTGTTATTTTAAACGCAATTCAGCCTCTGGCTGCCACGTTTGGATGTTTTAAATAAACCAATAATAATAAGATGGCTGAAAATGCTTATTCTTTAAAGCCATTGGACCCTTTCGGTACAGAAAAAAAACAAAAAACTCACAGATTTACAAATAACTTACAGGGTTTACAGAAGGTAGTGGTGAAAGACTTCTCTTGAAATATTATTCCATGAAATGCTTTACTTTTTGAGAAAACAGTAAAACAATATCAATTCTCGTTAACGAGAATTACGGATTTATTTTAAACACATGTCATGACACGGCGAAACGCGCGGATACAAGGGTGGGTTTTCCCGTTATTTTCTCCCGACTCCGATGACCGATTAAGCCCAAATTTTCACAGGTTTGTTATTTGATATAGAAGTTGTGATACACGAAGTGTGGGCCTTGGACAATACTGTTAACCGAAAGGGTCCAATGGCTTTAACATTGCCTCAGCGGCCCACAGTCATAGCCAAGGCTAAAGTCACTTGACCCACACACTGTATGTGTTTTATTCATTAATACTTGTAACTCATCACCATGAAAGCTTTAAGTAATGTTTTATTTCTGCAGCTGGAGACCTTTTTATTGTATTGACTCCCATTGGTAAATTTATGATCACTGCAATAACTAGAATGGGACTAAACTTTTTTACTGTCAAATCTCATTTTGGTACTGGGTATCCTGGATTCATCGGGTCTGTTTACATAACAAATAGTATTTTTAAGCTTGTATTTTTCTTTGTTTTCAAAATCGTCCGTATAGAAAGTACCCATTTGTGTTCTAGCTCATAACTGTTCTGTTTATTTTTATTTATTTTATTTTATTTTCTAGTGTACTGATTATATGTTTCTCAGCTTGTCACTTTTCTGAAAAGGTTTTGAAATATGTCAAGTATTTTTTTTTCTGAAGTAAATTTTAGTGTTTTACATTTTTAATCTTTTTAATAACTGACCTGTTTTTGTCTATAGTGTATCTTTGTAAACATTGTCAACGTCATGTAATTCAGCCATTTTTGGCTGCAATTTTATGTTTTTATCAATAAACCAATTAATAATAATAAAACACAGCCTTTTAAATTGAAAAATGAATCAAGGGATCTGTGATACAGCATGCACTATCCTACAAATGCTGTTTTATTATTACTATTATTATTGAATATTTAGAACTGAAAATGTATCTCATACCTCTGCCATCCCTTCTGCTGGTTCTCATCAAAGTCCATTGAAAAGCTTGTTGTTCGCTTGACAGTTATGACCTCTGACCTTTCCTTCCTCACCCACTGCCCCTCCGGGCTCTGTGTAACTCCTGTCTGTAGTTCAGGAGTGCTCGGTTGTATTGTATCCATGCTGGATTTCTGAGTTTCTTTCTGTTCTGTTTTGGAGACACCGTCTTGGAATGAGTCTGATGAAGGTATTGAGTTGGGTTTCAAGAGGCTGGCGCCATCTTCACTAAGGTCCATCTCTTTCAGGAAGTCGTCTGTTTCCATGGCAACAGTTCTGGGAATAACATCAGGTAGTGCCGCAACATCCAAGTTATCTTTGGAATCGCTGAAGGATAAACTCTTCCTCTTGCCAGTGCTCGTTCTTCGTCCGATTTTCCTCCTCGCTTTCGCCTTGCTGATGATCTCGTCAAAGTTCCCTTGGTCGAAAGTGATCATATCACTTACCTCTTGACCTTTGACATTAGTGGAGCTGTTGTTGTTTATGGATGGTTCCTCTTGTATGTAAGTGATGTCTGGTGCGTCTTGGTATGGAGTGATAATACGATAAGGCATGGATGGAATCTGGAATACAATCAGATCGATAGTTTCTTAAAATCAATTGATATTATAAGAGTCGACCAACAATGTCTCGGCAACTCGGAGTTGTCAAGAGAACATGGAACCTACATGCCAAAACAATAAAAATGTATTAAGCAATTTTAGTTAACCTAAAATTCAAACAACTATTCTAATTAGATGATTTGGGAATTACAGAACAACTGATGCTTGTCTTAACTTTGGGGGAAAACAACTTGAGAATTAACCTACTTTCTATTTTTTCCTTCAGTAAAAAAATGAGAAATAGTTTGTGGCTTAATGCATATTGAATAAGAAGAAAAATTAAGATGAAAATAAATTGAGATGTTGCAAACTGGTTGATGACTAAAAAAGGACCTGTGATACAAATGCCCAAAATGTTTAGATGTATGCACGCTTGAAGAGTCTTTCTAGCAGAGTCTTTCTTAAAAGCTATTGAGACATTGGAGACGGACACTAAAGACACTGCTGTAGGCACTGCTGGGTTCAAAACATTAGGACAACTTTGTTATAATGATGGAGAACTCCTTCACTCACTGCTAAAATGGAAATATACATATTCTTGGTTGCCACTCACCATTTCTTTATAACTCTTTGTAAGTTCCAGCAGTACATCATTGCTCAGTACCTCCAGCGCCCTCGCTTCCAGTAAACATGGTAAGTTCAGACCAATATACTGATGACAAGTCTTTTTGAGTTGCTCAGCTCGATGGAGAGATGCAAACTCAAGAAGCTCAGCCACATTCCTCAGGGAAACTGTTCAATAGTTAAAAATATACTCTGACTTTAGGAATAGTTGTGAAACCTATCGTCTGATTTGGACACTTTAGAGTTACAACAGTGAAGAAACACACAGCTACGCACAGCATGATTTTCCAATGAGCTACTTTCTTTTGACCATGGCTCCATTTCATGGCTCTCCTTACTGCCGAATTCTGCACTTATGATCACGATTCCCCACTTACGTGCAAGTGCCGAATTCAGCGTAGAATGCCTAGTAACGTTGAGTACGCACGTGCAGAAGCCAAAATTTGCCGCTATCCCGTAAAATATGCTTGCCGTAAGCACAGAATTCCCTGCTTCCGTAAGCGCCGATTCTGTGCTTACGGTAAGCAGAGCCACGAAATTGGGTCCAGCAATCGAGGGTTCCCTACTCAAATGATGTCATGTGCATGAGGTCTATAAACAATGTTGTACTAGCCTCAACATTTAATGTCACACTTAAAGTCTTGTGATTAACGGCAGATACCCATCTAGAGTGCTTGCCAGGATTCTGCCGAATGTACCTTTGACCTCACATCCATTTCACATGGAGAATCGCAGTCAATTCACACGCACATGTATACATATAAAACAATATTACCTGCCTGTAAATGTACAAATAGAAAAAACATTATGCACTTTGTATGCAGACTACCGAAAATGCAGACAACATCACCACCTACCTCGGAACAATCAAAACACAAATATGGAAAGTTTACGGTGCTGCATGTTTATCCATTGATATCATTTGGTCTGTAAGACAAGTGGCTGTCTTAGACAAGGGACCAGTCTAATATTGTACTTACTTAGATCAACAAGAGCCACCTCGCATATCTCCTTGAGTCGACCAATGAGCAGCTGATCGGACAATGTCAATGTGTTACACAGTAACTCTATATCAGTGCATGATCTAACCATCGGTGCATCATTAGTGTAGATATACTCCAGTATAATAGACAGGATGGCTGAAGGTATGGGCATCTTTAATGGGTCACTTGATGAGGCCTATAGACAAAATATTGTAACTTTATTTTCATATATTTATAGTTTTGCCTAAATACACCCACAGAGCCCTAGATGGACACTACCTGTGCCTGGTAACTCGTCTTTCTTAGGTAAGCAATTAAGTTGTTAAGCAAGTTTACCTGTTTAACAGCTTTATGAAATTTTGCCTGAAGCCATTATCACACTATCTTATACACTCTCTGATACATGCAATAATTTCTGCACTGTGGCTAGAGGCAGTTCAAATCCTATGTGTTAGCAGCATGTATCTTTCCCGAGTTCTGTGAGAGAACAAACTGTGCTTAGCAAAAAAGTTGTTCCTCATTATGAAATTGGACCCACAGCATTATCTGTCAATTCACAGAGTCCCAGACTAAGGCCGAAAGGGCAGTTTCAGCTAAAGCTACGGCTAGATCATGCGCGCCTGCCTATTCTTCAACACTGGCAGAACGCGCTGATCTAGCCCTAGCTGTAGCCGAGGTTGCCGTTTCGGACACGTCCTTAATCTCTCACCTCAATCCAGCCTGATCCTAACATGCCCTGGAAATACTCAAGTCTGGCAACCAGTATACACTTATGACATGGGAATAGGATTCCTTCTTCAGAAGAGAGCACCACATCAACCAACTGGGAGAGTTGCCGTCGGTTGAAACCAAGCCTCTTTGAGCTTGGTCGGAAATTCTGCAGGCGACCATCTCTGTATTTGACTTGATCCAACCTTCATAGAATGTTACATGCAAATGTTCAAATAAAATATTTTGAAACTTGAATCTAAATTGTTCATGAATTTGTAGGTTTTAAAACCAGTTCAATTTTGTCTATTCTTCAGTCTTGAGTTCATGTTTGTGTCACGGCAATGAAGTGACACTATGTGTGTATGTATGGTACTCACTACTTCTGAGAGGATATACTTGTTCCCTAACAGGCCTAAGTTCATGGTTCTGCTTACCGCCAAATTATGAGCTTACGATCATCACCATTCTGCGCTTTTGTGCAAGCGCCAAATTTCTGTGCTAGCCTTGTAAGTGTAGAATGCCTATTAACGTGTAGTACGCACGCGCAGAAGCGGAAATTCCCCGCTAACCTGTGAAATACGCATGGCGTAAGCACAGAATTCCCTGCTTCTGTTAATGCCAATTCTGTGCTTACTGTAAGCAGAGCCATGAAATTGGGCCCTGGTGAATTTGTTTTACACAGAACAATCCAGTCATGTTAACAAGCTAACTGCCTCACACAAAAGGACACTTTAATACATCTTTATCAGGCATCAGTGTATGTGTCCTTGAACATTTTACATGTTTTAAACGTTGGCATTAAGTTGTCAAAAAGTGCTTTCCAAGTTCCACAGGGGAAAATCCACTACGACTTCATAAGTAATGATACCTAATGAAGAAATTATTTCTACTACCTTTTCACAAGCGATCCAACTCCAAACTTCTTAGCTACTTCAATCAAATTCCTCACTGGAACCATGGCATCAATCTCATCAGACTTCTTCCCTCCTTTCTTTGTTTTCTTCCCCCCATCCTTCCGTCCATCCTTCCTGCCGCCTTTCTCCCTTTCTTCTCTGTAAACTCCAAATGCAGATCTGTTCCTGTTGTGGTCATTCAGAGTCAAGTTCCCAAAGTCATCACTGACATTGAAACCTGAGGAAGTTAGTGACACCCCTGGTGTGTTATGTGGATATCCTGGGCTGAAAACATCGCATGTATCTGTGTAGATGTATTGGAGAAGATGAGTCAGCGTCTGGAAGTCAGTTTTGTCTGAGACGTTGTGTACTTCATCAGGGAGGACTGCCATGGTGTTGCTTGGTGTGGTGTTAGAGGGCGGAGTTTGAAGGAAGAGGCGGCGAAAGTAATCACTGCGTAGTGCTAGGATATATTTGTGAGCTGCTATCGTCTTGTGACCAACCTGTGATACCACGGACATAAGAAATACCTGTTGAAGACTATGATTAATTCGAAATAAACTAATTAAGTTCTATTAGCTTGTTTTTTTCCTTTAAACACCTTTTCCTGTTATGCAAGTTGCCCATCTACAAAGCTAAAAGCCAGTCTTAGTCAGGGGCAGGAAGAACTTCTATTTTTCTTAATACAAATACTTTTAACATTTTACAAAATAGGAAAAATAAGTGTAAATAAAGGTTCCTACCTGATCAAACATCCACCCATTTTACCTACAGTTTCACCGCGTTTATGATATTAACAAAATTAAAACCTGTTCAGTCTCCATCAGGGTTTTTCTACTAACCTTAATGATGACATCATGTATAGGGTCAGTTGGATCTCCCTCTGCCAATAGCTGGGACATATGCTTGACTATCATGGATGGCCCTACCGTGGGTACCTCAGTTAAACTATAACACAATCAATACAGTCAATACAATCAATACAATCAATACAATCAATACAGTCAATACAATCAATACAATCAATACAATCAATACAATCCACTGTGTTTTTGAGTGAAATTAAATTCAATTTGATAACATTTTGATTACATTTGTTTCTGTTTCATTTAAGTACAAGTATATGGACAGTGAACAGTAATAAAAAAAAAAAGAAAAACACAGATTAATGAAAGAACTGTATATCACTATATGCCAGCCTGCCATATGATGGTGAATATACCTACACAGTGCAAAAATGTACACTTTTATTTTAATGCACAGCTGCGCCATACTTGGTTAGAGCATGCTTGAGATTGTTGCTCAACTCACTGGATGTTATCAAGAGTTTGGTGCGATGTGTACCCTTAATGCCAAGGGACTTCTTCAACGTTGTTTTGGTTTCCGAATACCAACAAATTCTTCAAATTAGTTGATGAATTATAAATCTGTACATCCTTGTAAGAGTAAACAAAAGAAAAAAATGCTAAAAGGGGATAAATGAGTAACGGCAAGAATACCATCCAATACGGCAAGAATACCATCCAATCATCTCGCAATATCTAACAGTGGCTTTGACTTAAAAGAAAACGTGGTTGAAACTTCAAGATGGTCTCCAAACTCTCCAGAATATTCTTGAAAACCTTACCTGGCTTTAGGGTCCGCTTGGATGACAGCAAAGTTCAAGCCATTAGGTTCACATGCTACCCGAGTAGCTCTGTGTACTACAGGGAGTCTATTTAGACTAACACGCTCCGTCTCTTCAGGATTTCCAGACCAATCTTTAAAAGGTGATATTGTCTCCCCCATGGGTGGGGGAGAGGCAGGGTGCTGGGGGGTGATGGCATGCTGAGTTGTATCTGTAACATAATTTGTGTACAAAACAAATAATTAATGGATCGATTGGACCGTTTAATATATACACTTCCCCTAGGAGAATTTCTGTATTCAACAGAATGGTTGATAATTGTTAGCCCTGTGATCTAGTTAACCAAACAGAGTATCTGTAAATGTTGACTATATTGCCTTCATAATTTTCAAGTCGTATTAAGCGCTATTTAAATGCATGTTATTACTATTAATACTATTATTAATATCAGGTTGGCTCAGTGGTTTCTTTCCTAGCCTTTCACCACTGTGGACCCAGGTTCCAATCCCACTTCAGACCAAAGCCTTGCAAGTAGAATCAGTCCCTACCTGATTGCATGCACTTTTTCCCTATTGGGGTTTTCCTCCAACATCTTAAAGTTAACAAACCTGTTAATGGCAATAAATCCACTCAATTCACAACAAAAGGTGAAACATCACAAGTTTTCGCTAAAGCAAAATTTACCTTTGGTATTGCTTGGAGATGTTAGTTTCTTTTTTAAGAGGAACCTCCCAGAGAAAGCTTCCCCATCCTCTGTGCAGAAGAGGACTCCTTGACTACTCAGTGCGATGTCAGACATGTAGACTTGACGTTTACGGTTCCACATACAACGCTTGAGGGTACGGCTACTGGATCGCCAACTGTGCACCTACCATGGGAGGATCAAATGTGAATGAAGAGCTATTATATTGTGTGGACTTAATAAAATGGGCTTGCAGTTTAGTGATTACCAGTTGTCTCCAAAATATATTTTGGAAGAACAAAAATTCAGTTTCAAAGAAAAATATGTACTTCTGGATTTTGATTTTTTTTCTTTCAAACTGTACATTTTTCACTAATTGACCTTTTGATTATTAGGTCTACAGATTTGAAATTGAAATTAACAACCTTATAGCACTGAGCCGACGATTAGCAACATTTTAGACTTCACCAAGTCAAGGTCTTCAGCCCGGAAAAGATTGAGTTTCAAGATTATAACATTGCATTTGCATTCAATGTACCTTGCTTAGAAAAGTAAGAGAGATTTACCATAAACCATAGAATTATAGAATTGTTTTTGAACCTAATTGTATACTCAGTACTTTCCAGGAGTTCTGCCAAAAAAATCCACCAAAACAGGCAAATCACTCAGAGGCTTTCCAGTCTCTGGATTCAATGGTCAAGTCAGAATAAGTGGCTGTGGCTGTTGCTTGTTTTTTTAAGCCATAATTTTGATGACTTCAATCATTCTTCAGAAACTTAATGTTTAATAATGTTTTTATAATGTTTTTATAATGTATAATATTAATATTTTTATCAATCCTGTCATTGGCGCTTGCGCTGTTGGATGTTGTATAAAATAAAATAAAATAAAATAAAAATAATGTTCTTACCAATCCACTTTGATTGAGGACTAATAAGATCAGCTCAGTCCCTCCATGTTTCTCTATTGACCCTTCACCAAGATCAGAATCCAATGATCCTCCACAGGCAACAACCTTCAGCAAATTCAGCTGTCTGCAAATCAAAAATACAAATGCAATCCTTAAAATTGACTACTAAAACAAAAACAAAAACCACACACAAAACACTTAAATGGTTCTTACAATTAAATCACAAGCTCAAACAGTGCCCTGACGAAGGTCAAAGGAAGACCTATCTCTCAATGGTTGAGAGTTGTGCATCAGTGCCCTGACGAAGGTCAAAGGAAGACCTATCTCTCAATGGTTGAGAGTTGTGCATGGCCCAGACACATGCAAGTGTGTAATGGCCTCCAGTCCTGAACCCTCTTTTGTTCAACTCTTTGTCTTGACAAACATGGAACCTATCAGGCATTGAACTTTGCTCTTGAGGGGCACAGCAAGTTCCCTCTGACAAGGGGCACTTCTATAAGGAAAGTGTAAATTTGTAATCGAACCTTCAACACAGGGCAACACAGCAAAAGCACAGGGCACCAAGGCAATTGCTGTGGGTGCTGTGTAGGATATTTCGAGGCCTTATACCATGGGTGGTACAATACAAGTTACCAGTATCAATGGGTTATACTCATCAAGATGGAATAGGAAATATCTTACTTGGATGCAACTTTACGACATTGGTACTCATTCAGTACATAGATGTCTCCTGCTAATGTTGCACACACTGTTGCAGCATCACTTGTTGTAACATGAATCAGATGCACTTTGTCATGATGCAGGGTGGTTACATGACGTGGGGAGACAATGTACTTCTCACCTTTGACATGTCCTGTATGTGGAATGAAAGAGAGTCAGGGACTAAGACGCAAGTATTTGTTGATCAAAGGATTATTACGCAGGCAGTCTATGTCCTTATGGGCTATGCAGTTTAGTGCACATTTTAGGCCCTGCAGCAAAATGGCGAGACAGCAGACAGCAGCTGCTTGGGTGCAACAGGTCAATAGAACACCAGATAGCAATGTTATGGCTCTGCTTACTGCAGATTTGGCACTTTTCTCTGCTTATGCAAGGTTAGCACTGATTTGTAAGCTAGTTCTTTAAGCCAAGAATGCTTAGGACTTGAAGAATGAAATATAAACATACAGTCCTGTGTAACCTTTGAAACACACTTATGCTAAGCATACCAACCATTTAAGCATAGATTTTTCACTTACAGAAGCAAAGCCATAACATAGGGTCCAGGTTTGATTGGTGAGGATAGATTGGTTTGATGGCCATGTATACAAAGTAAAACTATATAACATAATTGCAGTTAGCTTAATAAAATTTACATGAAACCAAAACATGAAATTTACATGAAACCAAAACACTGAAAGTAAATTTTTTTTCTCACCAAGTTGTCCAGCATTCAATCCAAAGGTGAACAGAGCATCCTTTGTGTACATGACTGAATGGAAACGCCCTGCAGCCACACCTACAATGCTCTTATTCTTGAGCTGTTTACTAGAGATGAGTTTCGGTGTGAGAGCCTTAACACCCAGTGAGGAATGGCCAAGCTGATGGTGGCTATTCTGACCACAGGAGTAAACTGTACCACTAGGAAAGAGAATATTCAAAATAATAAAGACCACATCAAGAATGTAACAATTTTGAAGACTATTGCTGGTTCCAATTGATAGTAATATTTTAAAAAAATTGATGTGGGCCAACCTCCATTTTAAAGCATATTTGACAGGAAATTTTGTAAAGGAAATGTTAACCTTCCATTGATGGATATAATAGTTTAAGGATCACAAGGAAATAAAAGACAGTGTCGTGGCCAAATGGACCAAACTAAAGCTCTGGTGTTTCTGTTCAGCAGAGTGTGGGTTTGAGTCCTAGTCGTGACATTTGTGTCCCTAAGAAAGACACTTAACTATAATTGCTTCTCTCCGCCCAGGGGTAAATGGGTACCTGTGAGGGCCGAAATGGTTCTTGTGATTAATTTAGCTTAGTAGCGCATATTTGTTGAGCAGGCTCTTTATCCCCAAGGGAGCTGAGATGGTTTAAGAAATGAATGAACTTGCCCAGTGACCAGGGGTCATAATGAGACGCCCTTCGAAGTGAAAAGCGCTATATAAAAACTGGTTATTATAATTTTTTTATTATTATTATTGTTGCTGCTTACTCATCCAACAGGAACATAGTGTGGTCTCTTGCTGCAGCTACAGTTTCACACACCTTCTTCTCCATAGCATTCACAGGGTGTGGTTTCAGACAAACCTCCTCATTGTTATGACCAAGACGTCCTCCTTGTCCAAGTCCACAGGTATAGACCCTACCACACTGGCTCAGAAACACTGTGTGGAATTTACACATCACTGCCTACAAGACAAACAGTGGAAGTGTGTAATGTTTGGTGGAATTCAATTGAAATGTAAATTTGTGAGAATTTTTTCCTCTTCCTGTTCGACCATGATACTAGGGAAAGGAGGGCAAAATTTCATAAAGATACTTATGCAAAAATATTTGCTAAGCACGACAAAATTATGCTTACCAGAGTAAGGTTACCAGCCAAAATACCGTTTCAAATGTACCATTTTTGACTGGTATCCTGCTCAGGTTTGCTTAGCAGAAAATTGTTAAGCACCTTTTTTGTGTTTAAGCAGCTCTCTGAAACTGGGCCCAGTATTTAGGCCCAGTTCACTTACTAGCTCTACATGACACATAACAAATATGAGTTAGATTATTTGTACTTTGCTATGCGAGTCTTCATATGGTAGAAAACAGGTGGATTTGATGGGAGAACAAAACCCTCACCTGTTTGATGCTCTGCTCATCTTTCTTTAGCTGGTCCACAATATCTGGCTGGCTTCTACTCTGTCCTCTACCATGACCCAAGGTGAAGTTAGCATTGCTTCCCCATGTATACACCTGGCTAGGGCCATGCAGATCATACTGTGCATACTTAGGGTGATCCTTCATGGCAAGTTCTAGAGCTGTCAGGTTCTCATTGTCGTGTTTCTCCAAGCTGGCTCCATGCTACAAAAAACGAACAATGACACATTCTCTTACCAAGATGAAAACAACACAGGGAAAACCTTGCGCTTTAGCTTTTGATACTTAAATCACATTATGTTGTTCCATAGTTCCAGATATGTGGGTATAGTATGCCAGTATGAACAGGATTAGCGGAATCTACCCTTTTTGTTTGGTACTTACATGAATGAGGTAAACTGCAGCTATGACCTGCCCATGGAAGATACTGCGATGCAGTGCCGTCCAACCTGACTCCAGATCCTCGGCACTAAGACTTGCATGCTTCTCCAACAACAACCAATCCACAATCTCAAACTTGCCGCAAGATGCTGCCATGTGCAAGGCGTTGCGGCCAAACCTGTCAGACACATGCGAGGCATTCTGGCAGGTGTTGAAGTAACACTTGATCTGATGAGTTGTCCCTCGTGTTATTACAGAGATCAAGTTAGCAGCGCACTTTGTAGAGCGACAGCGTGGCGTGCAGTCGCTGTCCAACTTAGTATTCGTCATGACTTTTGATTTTTTTTTTTTAAATCCTTTTAAACCTTCAATAACTACATAAACTGTAAGATGAAAATCAATTTACAGGTTTTTGATGCGCTGTTATTAAATTGTTGGATTTAACAACAGGAAAAATGTGTAGCTGGATTCTTGAGATGAAGGAACCTGTTGATGTATTTGCATCTTGGGTTCCTAGAGAAGCAGTGTCAGCAAACTTTAAGCAACCAGTGATGAAGAGAGTTGATCTGAGCCTGGTTGTTAACTTCCACTTGAATCCCACTTGAATCCCAAGCCAACCAAGCCAAGTGTAGCCTAACAATGCTACCAAAGGCTACTGGGCCTCCATAGTTGCAAAAGGATGTAACCTGCAATTTTTAAAAAGGAAAATATATTATTTTAATATTACAACCCTATTTTTATATATAAAAACTTTTAAAACAATTGAGAAAAAGACATTGAAGCAAAACAAATTCCTATGAACAATGTGCTATTTAATTAATTAATTATGATGGGGAAACTCTTTTCAGTCATCAAGTCAAAAAGCATAGAAACTAAATTTTAGTTAAAGCATAACTAACAAAATTTGAACTTTTTGGCATTCACCCAAAGTTTTATACTTGTGCAATCATGTCTGTAATTAATTTAAGTTTTTACTTTGGGTTTAACTAAAATATTGTTGAGGGTGCCCTTTGGTTGCAAAGGCCAAAGATACTGAATGTTTTAGCACCTTTAAATTTTATATTTAGAATCTTGTCCTTAAAGTTAAACCCTGACGCCAGACATTGAAGAAATAATTATGTACTTTCGATGTCAAATCTGTTTTTAAAACATGAAACATGGTATTTGCAAAAGTTCAGATATTTTGTTTGTTACCAGATCACTTTCTTTGCTATCGATATGCATGCAAGTCGTCTCAGGTCTAGTTAAACCATGGAGGTATGTTCTATCTCCAGTCCATGGTTTAAGTTAAACCATGGAAACGGGTCGCTGCATGAAACAAGATAGCCCACCTTGTTGAGCTGTAATGGCTCCGCTTTTAACATCGGTCTCATCACTGTCACCATTACAGCCCACCTTCGATACATGTCTTAAACGCTAAGTTTTCAAAGCCGCAAAATGCGAGGTAGTTTGATTGCAAATTTCTCCCATTTAAAAAAGTCCTATACTACTCCAACATACCTCATTTTATTCCTTACATCTGTGGAATTACTATAACACATAACAGGGGTTACTAAGTCACTTCAATCGATTCAGGGCGAAATGGTCAAACACGTACAATTTTGACAGCTAGTCAGCAGATTCGCTCCATTTTTACCACTTTTGAAAATCATGACAGAAATTCTAGAAGCACGAACTTGATCCTCAATGTCTAATGAATCCTACAATATCACTCAAAACACCATTGGAGAAATAATTTGAAGAAAAGGCACAAAAACTTACCAGATTCCCGAGCGAAAGACCCAGGTTGAAAATTCGAACCTGAGGGGGGCGGAGCTTCGGCTGTTTGTGCACGTCACGGACTCGCAGCGTGTGTGGGGTGCATTCTGTATCCCTGAAAATGTGCAGCCGTAGTCTTGTACACGCGGTGAGATGCGGAAATCAGAGAAACAGAGCGCCTGCTAACGTTCGATTATAACAAGCGTGTACAGTTTTCGCCGTGCATAAATCGGAACGTTGGTTGTGTGTGACCGCGCAACATCAATGGTCTTGGATCAAGACTACGGCTACACAGTTACCGGGATACACACTGCACCACACGCAGTGCTGAGTCGTTGACCCCCGGTGACGTGCACACACGGTCGAAGCTCCGCCCCCCTCAGGTTCGAATTTTCAACCTGGGTCTTTCGCTCGGAAATCTGGTAATTTTTTTTTGCCTTTTCTTCAAATTAATTCCTCAATGGTGTTTTGAGTGATATTGTAGGATTCATTAGACATTGAGGATCAAGTTCGTGTTTCTAGAATTTGCGTCATGATTTTCAAAAGTGGTAAAAATGGAGCAAATCTGCTGACTAGTTGTCGAAATTGTACGTGTTTGACCATTTCGCCCTGATGAATTGATTGAAGTGACTCGTAACCCTCCGGCTTCCTGTCGGCAGGAGGGTTACGTTATCGCAACTAGCTGTAATGATGACAGTGATGAGACCGATGTTAAAAGCGGAGCCATTACAGCTCAACAAGGTGGGCTAGGAACAAGAGGACCCCCGCCCCCACCCCAAAATAATGTACGTAATAATGTCATCATCAAAAATGATCAGCAGGAGAGGACTTTTTTGTCACACCATATTCAATTAAATACTCTTTTTCAAAATACTTGTCTCACCCTGTGTTATTCCATGTTGGCTGTACTGTTCATATTCAAACTAGAAACAAAACAATGGCATGAAGAGAAACCAGCATCAACAATGTTGCAATTTTGACACATCTCGAGAAACTCCAAGGTCCAAGCTACAACAGTGCCACAAGTTGTTTAGACTGGTCCCTGTCTATCCGCAGAGGGCAAGAAGCATAGAAGAGGACAGGCACTGTTTCTTTTGCAGACGATCCCCCACACGCAATCAATAGAGGGCGGTATCAAAATAAGCTGTTCACTATTGTTCGGCGCGTGCTCAGTTTGTCACTTTTTCACATTATCGTCTGCTCATCCATTCAATTATTTGTCACCTTCTAAGACTATCGTCTGCTCATGGAGAAAAAATTGCACCTCAAAGGTCTGCTCAGTTGGGTCAGAGCTGCTAGCTAGAGAGAATGCTTGTGAAGACTGCCGGGAAGACATTTTCTGGTGTCATGTGTTTTCAGTAGGATAACAGGAAAATTGTTCACAATCAAAAACTAAATATTTTTTCAAATCATCTATCCATTTTTTTTATTAATAACCATTTCACTTCATGGTGTGTTGAAATTTTTTAAAGTTTTGGTTTTACCATGAAGAGACAGTCCGCCATTAAAAGTGCTAATGCATGCAGACGTTGGAGCAACGTCCTATGTTTTCACACCTTTCATTGGTTGGTGTTTTATTGAATATTCAGAAGCTAGTATGGCGTGCAAAATAAATCCAAAATATTATTCAATTACTACTTAACAAATTTAATTACATTTTTGTCTTAAGACATTATGGCTACTATATTAGAATCCAGAGATATCATAAGGCATGAAAGTAAAACACCCCACCCCCTTGATGCACTCACACTTCATAACAATCTTTTTTCCCCCATTTCAGACCAGTAATGTTTGGTTTCAGGAGATAAGAAACCAATCTGTGACATTTTCTCTTTAATGTAGACTTATTATTTATTACGCTTATCGGAATTTGTTACAGTAATGCAGTAAATCAACAACAAAAGATTGTTGTCATTTTCACTTAAAATATTTTAAAATTTTCCCCACATTTGCACACCATAGAATCCCAAATAGTAACCACCTCACGTGATCCATCTAGTGACTAAAGCAGAATGAAACTCAATCTAGCAGATAGTATTTTTGTTTTGAACTTTCGAGGTTGGATGATGTTTCTTTGACTCATTTGAATGTTGGTATAATAATGCACTAGTGATTAGTACCAAAAAATCAATCATTTTAAAAATGTTTGAGCATAACCAACGCCAGGAAACTTTATTCTCAGCATGATTAAGCCTGATGAAAATACAGACCGTTAGTCAACTGATATCAAACATAATTCACAATCCTATTGGAAGTGGCATTCCCTTGGATACAGAAAAAAAGTTTTGCTTAAAATAAATAATTTGTAGGAGAAAGGTAGTGCATCAGTTAATTCAAAAGCATTTAACAAATTGCTTGTGGCAATATCTTTTTTTTTAAACAAGTTATTTGAAATCAAGCTAGTGTCGTAACTAGACTGTCCATGTTCACCCTATCTAGGAAACAAACAAACTGTTTTGTTTTAAAATAAATCTCTCAAATGTGCCCAGAGGCTGTAAACAACTGGTTAACAACCACTCGAATCTTCTTAGAATATTTGAATGAAATTGCAGATTTAAACCTTGAGTGATAAACATGTAGCTACAAAATAGAACTTTTCATGTTTATGGACAACATAGGTCAAATGTATGTCGAGGTTTATTGTCGAAACTATGTGTATTATTTAACTTGTATATTTGAAAATAAAATTTTGAAGGCAAATATTTTAAAACTGTTGTTTTTACTTTGTTTTGTTTTTCCTGCTGGTTCAGAAATCGTGTTTAATGTTTTAATCCCAAGGAAGATTAGAAATGAATCCGAAAAGATTGCTAGCATCTAGGTTTAAATCATTCAACGGGTGAAAGTTAAATCTGTAAAGATTTGGACAAATAAACCCACTGGGATTGATTTAATTAATCCTCCACAGACTTAAGTGTTTTAATCTTTTGAAAGATTAATTTTAAATCCACGCTGATTGGTCCCTAACGACAATCCTTCAAAGATTTAAAATTTAATCCTGTGGATTTAAATTTAAATCCTTGTAATTTAGAATGTAGCCGCCCTAGATAGAACGTTAAATACTGACTTATACAAGTTGCATGCAGAACATGATGAAGGGACCCGACTTTATGGACGGACGTCTTTCTGTTTTTACCAATAAGCCTCTTACAATTATTTTGCAATTAATAACTGCACTCACGTACCATGTCAAGTATTTAGTGCTAGTGGTGTGTCATGCAATACAATATAAGAATTTCAAAGAAAAATACCATATTGTAAATAGCGCAAAGTTTTCAACTGTTTTACCAACAGCGCGCGTCGGTGACACGACAGCTAGTGAGAGTACCGAGTTTTTATGATTCTGTTGTTTCATCTCACTCAGTTGTTCTGGAATACATTGGCCAGGATTACTCATGTTAGCCTAAAATGTAAAACAAGCTGAAGGATTGCAGAGACAGTAGCTGTTAACTACTTAGAGTGTAATTCATACATTCTAATTTATTTTTTTTCAGCAGTTTATTCCTGCTCCCTGGTACCCGTGGGTAAAATTAAACTCCATAATGAGATAAGATAAGATAAGAACTTTATTATCCCACACTGGGGAACTTAAAACTGGCCATGATTCAAACAGTACAGACAAAAACGCTTAAAATCATTAACAACAAACAGATAGATAACAATATTAATTAAGAATATCAGGCCTTGGTTGAAATTACATCATTTCAAAAACCACCTAAGAGATTTTGAGATTTGAGATTTTTTATGTAAAATTAAAAATCAATTATTATTAAAAATAAATTATTATTTAAAATTGGAACCTTGTTTCAGACTGTTTGTTTTTTATCTGAAATGACTCTCACCCGTGACCCCTGTGTCTGAATTGTATCAGCAATTAATTGGGCATCTGATTGACTACTTTTTGTTGGCCGTGTCCGAAACGGCGACTTCGGCTACAGCTACGGCTAGATCGCGCGCGTCTGCCTATTCTTCAACACTGGAAGACGCGCTGATCTAGACGTAGCTGTAGCCGAAGTCGTCGTTTCGAACACGGCCATAGACCTTTTCGCAAATACTGGGGCGCGCGCGTAAATATGGCGTGTCAAACGTTGCATTATTCGATAATGTACAATATATGTGCGATGTTTCTCATATATATGCGATAATTGTCACATATGTGCGATATTCATTTGATGTATGCAATAAATGTAATATATATGCAATAAATGTAATATATATGCAATAAATGTAATATATATGCAATAAATTGTAATATATGTGCGATAAATTGTAATATATGTGCGATAAATTGTATGTGCGATAAATTGTAATATATGTGCGATAAATTGTAATATATGTGCGATAAATTGCAATATATATGCGATAATTTTTAATATAATATGTTTGATAATTTTGTAGTATATTATATGCGATCATTTGTATGCGATGTTTTGTGACGGTATACATATGCGATAATTTAATATACATGTGCGATGTTCGTTCTTATATATGTGCGAAAACGGAATTGTGGGATATAGTATGGCTTCCTGTCCACTTGATCCCCGTATCCGTAATGTTTTAGATCGGGCCAGACTATACTCTGGACGGTATAGTATGGTTCCTATGGTTCAATGAGATTGGCGTAGGGTTTATAGTGATGGTCAGGGTACGAGACTCGAGCAGCGTATTTCCGAAATAGCCAGCCAGCCGCGTATTCGGATAATAGAACACATACAGTACAGGGAGGTGACAAAATGTTGCACTTTGCTCAAATCTGAAGGTGAAGATCTGTTTTACTCGAACGAATTCTGCAATATTAGCATAATTTAGAATTTTTAATTGATAATATGTCAATTTCATAGCTTCACATGATTAAAAAATAATTTATAAAAAGTGAAAAACATTAACAAAACGTCAAAAAATGACCCGCAAACAAAAAGGCAAAAAATTTTATTTTGTATTTTTTGCATTTTTTAAGGAAGATAGACTGGACGTATCAAATTTTGAGCTGGCTAAATTGGTCAACTATTATTGATTCTGCAATAAAAAGAAAATGTTTAAAGAAAATGTTTGTCTTATCGAAGGGTGTCACCACCTTTTGCTCGCGGCTGACATAACTATAAATGTGGTGACTAAGATTCCAAAAATTTGAAAATGATTTTGCAAACAAGACACAGTTGAATTTTTATAGCACAAGAACTTTTAAATTTTATTGACAACAATTAAAAATAATCAATCATGAGTGTTTCAGATATAGCTCGGTAATTTACTAACTTTAACTGTTCTACAATTTAAAGTCACCTGGAAATAGAAGTGTTTTTCTTTCAAACATAAGAGTATATGCTTACGAACAATAAAACAATTTATTTAGTAATTGATAAGACAAACATTTTCTTTTTATTGCAGAATCAATAATAGTTGACCAATTTAGCCAGCTCAAAATTTGATACGTCCAGTCTATCTTCCTTCAAGATTCTGGAACAAGAAAGCAACTTTTTGTGTTAACGAAGGGTTCAAATTCTTTTCAAATTGTGTTTAAGTCCACCGTCTATGTAATTGGGCGGAATGTACATTGACAATGGCGTCAGAATAACTGTGGTTAATCAACCACTAGATAGTGAACCAAATTTACCCAGCTCCAAAATTTGATACGCCCACTATATTAGTCTTGAAAGTTCTGGATTACAAATTAAATGTTTTGTTTTAACGAAGGGTATAAATTCTTTTCAAGTTATGGTTTTGTATTTCACAGTGATGATTTTTTGACATATTAAAAAATGCAAAAAATACAAAATAACATTTTTTGCCTTTTTGTTTGCGGGTCATTTTTTGACGTTTTGTTAATGTTTTTCACTTTTTATAAATTATTTTTTTAACCATGTGAAGCTATGAAATTGACATATTATCAATTAACATATCTAAATTATGCTAATATTGCAGAATTCGTTCGAGTAAAACAGATCTTCACCTTCAGATTTGAGCAAAATGCAACATTTTGTCACCTCCCTGTACTGTATGTGTTCTATTATCCGAATACGCGGCTGGCTTGCTATTTCGGAAATATGCTGCTCGAGTCTCGTACCCTGACCATCACTATAAACCCTACGCCAATCTCATTGAACCATAGGAACCATACTATACCGTCCAGAGTATAGTCTGGCCCGATCTAAAACATTACGGATACGGGGATCAAGTGGACAGGAAGCCATACTATATCCCACAATTCCGCTTTCGCACATATATAAGAACGACCATCGCACATGTATATTAAATTATCGCATATGTATACCGTCACAAAACATCGCATACAAATGATCGCATATAATATACTACAAAATTATCAAACATATATTAAAAATTATCGCATATATATTGCAAATTATCGCACATATATTGCAAATTATTGCACATATATAACAATTTATCGCACATAATATATTACAATTTATCGCACATATATTACAATTTATCGCACATATATTACAATTTATCGCACATATATTACAATTTATCGCACATATATCCTCTGCTTACCAGTTATCACGCTATTATGCCTTTTTCTTTGAATTGGGAAAAAAATAATGATGCAATATATCAACCGATGCCCTAATTATCTTCATTTGTTAATACGAAGTATGCAAACATATATTAAAACTTGATGGACATTGAAATGTTCACACCACACACCAATCTTGGATGACTTCAACTGGCCCCATTTGTTTTGAGTTTTTCCTATTTTCACGGCAAACAAGAAAGTATGGTTTCCCGGTGAAGCCATACATGGAAGAAACATCTGCAGTGACTACAAGTGTTCTTTGAGACTCTGTGTATGACTGTATAGCCAGCAGTTGCCTTCATTTTATTCAAAATATTTTTGTATTAAATTTTTAAAATTACCATGGTAACTTGCAAAAAATTTAAAAAAATAAAACAAAAATAAAAAGTGTGAATAATTACTGGCTTCAAAATCTGATTTCTATTTATTTTTTTTCTACTTTTTTTCTTAATATTTATAATAAAGCGTATGAATAAACAGTGATAATTGAATCAATAAGCTGATGTTTAAATTTTAATATAAATAATAGTATTGATATGAGGGTTACAAAATAAAAATCTCAAAAAATATTAGAAAATGATATAAGGCACATGGCTTCTTTAAGCCTCTGTATTTTTCTTTAAGAATGCTCAGCAAAACATTCAGTCACATGATTTTGATCATCATGAATTGTGAATTGAAATAGCGTTTGATGAAACTTTTTCGGTGGGCAAATATTTTTTTATGGCCTCAACATTATGACATATTTTTGTACCTTGTAGAAATGCCTAAAATACCAACTTTTTTGCATTTACAAGTGCAAATGACCAGTGGAGCATTACGTGTTTCTAAGTTTTGGTCAAAGAAGAGGAGACTCTTTGCTTGGCCAATAAAACCACACAATTTTTATCTAGGGATTGTTTACATCGCGCACAGAGAGGTAAAAGATTTGCCACGATATTAGGGACACCTCGAAAACAGGACCTCCTACGATATTACATCTTATTGCATATATATTACATTTATTGCATATATATTACATTTATTGCATACATCAAATGAATATCGCACATATGTGACAATTATCGCATGTATATGAGAAACATCGCACATATATTGTACATTATCGAATAATGCAACGTTTGACACGCCATACGTAAAGCTTGAAATTAGACGCATTGTGGTCTAGCTGGTAGCAAAATTTGATTCATATCTATCCCACAATGCACCTCATTCAACAGTCTGCGCTTGCGCATTATTATTTGCGATAAGGTCAGTGGAGAACTGCGGAAATGTCGCCCTCCTGTGGTTCAGCTGTAACTATTAGGTTTTTTTCCCCCATAGTATTTTAAAATAATTCTCAGTTTAATTACGAGCCAGAGCAGAAAGGTGGGGAGGGCGAAAAAGGTCTAACTGAATTGGTTTCTCCCTTTTTACTATTTTGGAGGAGATTTTGTTTTATTCAAATAAGTCTTAAAGTTTGTTGATAATCTGCCTTCAAAATAGTTTTTTATTTCAATAAAAAAGACCATCGCTACCAAGACAATAATCATTATGACCTACACAATAAATAAGCTGATCTTAAATTTGAACAATTCATCTGCTAGTAAATTGTGAATGTTTAGTAGGCTTACCAGGTGTGCGGCAAGATATTCTGTCCCCATACGGCAAAATGTGTGCAAACTACTTCTGATAGCACCCTCTTTTGAATTATTCTCCTACGGCCCACGTTAATTTCCTATTTATTATGGTGAAACACAAAATGAGTAGATCCGTCCCAAAAGTTTGAGTGAAGTCGATTCAGCGATCGGTGTCGGCGCGCGCGTTTGCAATAATCAAAACGCGTCAGTGGATTCGGCTCAGGTGCCGTCACTAAAGTCCCCGTTTGTCACACTTGCAATGAGATTGCAAACTACAAATCCGTCGCTCTTGCTGACGTCACTGACTTTGCGTTTCACTTAATTAAGTCATCGTAGTTGCCATGATATATAAAGGAGCATTAAGTTAGAGGATCAAAGATAGTGAACTTAATCGTCCGTCGTTGCATGGTCACGGTCGTTGTTATACGTCAATATTCTGCATGCCACGGTTCGATTACCAAAGTTAACTGTTTCCCCATGTTAACCTAGTTGAAAGTATATCCGACGAAATCAATTACGTAAACAGTTCGTACATGAGTACGGTGCTGGTAGGCTTAGTAAAGTAATAAGAGTAGCTTTTTAACGATTATTTTATGACGATGTTAACTTTTTATTGTCATTTCAAACGACTTGTAATTTTGATCTTGTCATCAGACGTAAGGCAATGATTTTGAACACATACAACGAAGTATAAACAAAACCCACAAGATTCAATAAAATTGGACCCCATTTCAAAAATCACTGAAAGAATTTACCCTCAAATCTGTCGTATAATGTCTACATGTCTTTAAATATGAATATTAACTTGTTCATGGTGATAATTATCCATTAATTGAAATTAAAAGTATAAACTAAAAGTTCTGGGACTGGAGTCTAAAGCTGCATGAGGACTGCTCACTCAAATTGCAGACGGAGACTAGTTCCGGCCATTCTTTGCTTGAACATCTCATCAAATGCCTCACTTTGAGCGGTTGTAAACATGTTTTTCCAGTCGCCAACAGTTCCTAAAGAATGACAAGACACAATGCTGAACTATCGTATGGAAAAGTAACGAGCAGATCTTATAACAATGCAAGGACATCGACTCCCTTGATATACCGCATTTGATTGTTTTTCGTTTGGATTAATAAATTTGCACAATTTAATTTTTTTACTGGAATTGTGTTAAATTGTTATGCGCTCTCGAACAGGCTGGTCCTGGAGAGAGCGCATTAATAAGTTCAATTAATATACCTTTCCTTATTATGTGGGGGATACCGATTTTTCCATGCGTTGTTTTTTCCCCAAAGGTTCCCTCGCCGTTAACGAAAAAAGTTGTCTTCATTGTTGTGACACTGGCGTTTGATACAATCCTATCCAGGGCTTCGTCACTGAGAGAAATTTTAAGAAATCCCGCAATCTTCAAGACAGCACCACGTGTATCCTGATAGAGGTGAGTAAAATAATTAATTTGAGGAATTAAATACCTGTAAACGTTTCGATTTGAACTTGTTGAGACTCATGAACAAACAGCATTGCGGTTGTTGAAACATTGGGCTTTTAAATTTAAACAGCGTTGACCAGTTCCTTCGTAAAATGTTCATTTGTATGAGTATATCTGATTTGTTTCTTCCACAAAATAATAAAGGCCCTTTGATTAGCAACACAAGCGTGAGATTGGTCGCAGCCAATGTCGAGTGTAATGTACACTAATAATATCGTGTCTTTATAAATCTGTATACACTCCCGGGTCAGAAGTGACCTGGATTCGGGCTCATTGGGACCTGACCCTTGTCTGGGTCAATATGACCAGTATATAGGTCAAAGTGAATCAGAATTCGACTTAAAGCCACTTTCCAGGTCACCTGCCGCGAAACGGGTCAATCCCTTATAAGGATTTAAAATCCTATTGTTATCTGACCCGGAATTGTTTACAGTGTATATAGGCTACTCTTTATAAAACATTTATTTATTTATTTATTTTTTACCCTGGGGAAACCTCTCAGTAAAACACTGTTTTTCCAGAGGTGTCCAGCAACTACATACACACTAAAAAAAATGTATTAATATAAAAATATATTTATAATAACATTAATTAATATTAAAATACATACGGACTTCATATCCTCGTACTTCAGCAACAGAAGATTCTTATAATCTGACATTGTGTTAGCGAAACTGATGGTATGATCGAACCAGGAACCCCATCTCACTGTGTGCAAAACAAAAACAAGAGTTATCGTAGCAACAATATTTTCTTATCTTCAGAGATGTCACGTCATGCATAACAAAAATACAGAGCATTCATCAATTTTTGCTTGGCTGCATATTATTCTCAAATAAAAATAAATGATTATTGTGATAAATTCATAATGTTTGATGGGACTTTAAAGATGCTATGTATTTTTTTGAGTGAATGGTATTTCAAAGAGTATCACCCGCTCTAACGAAAAAAGTTTAACTTTTACTTTTAATGGTCAGGAACCATGGCAAAAATTTTAAAAGTTCTTATAAAACACATAAAAATTGGTCACGTGGTATATTGTCGGGATCCCGACAAAAACTAGTTTTGAGCACTTTATTTCACTGCTACTAATAATTGGCGGACCTTTTCGAGCAATGGCTCAAAATGAAAGCTTGTAACTTTCTCGACCCCCATCAAAATACCTATTGAATTTTAAATCAAAATTTTGGGGTCAAATCGGCCAAAAATCTGACATAGCAACTATGTGTATACCCTCTCGATTATGGGAAGGAAAACGTATTGAAAATACAATTATTAAGATCTTTCAAAAACACTTCGGTTTATCATAAACGAATTTAGGCTAAAACATAATTATCGAAATAATTTGTCAAGTCTGTATTCTGAAACAAGTTTTAAACACTCAGTTTCGTTACCTTAACTGGTCACCTTACCGAAATCAAATCCGACCTAACTTACTGTTTTCAGTGCCATACAGCTTGACGAACTCATCCCAAGTACAGAAATTAGGATACTTCCTTGGCTTTAGGAAGTGATAAAAGGAGACTGCGCTATCCTTGGGGTTTCTGATTAGAAATATGATCTAGTCACAGAAAGAGGAAAACAAGATTTTAAGTACCAGAGCTGCATGACTAAATAATATCACTCACAATTGTTAAAATTTCAACTTTTTTTTCTTCTTTTTTTCTTCGAATCTGAAAAAATGTTTGTAACAATGATTTAATGTAACTGAACATCAGATCGAAATAGCTCTCCACCTGTTTGGTTAAACCAGACATTATGTTGATTGATTGGTAATTCCTTAAAAATAAGCACAGCAGACATACTTTTCCTTTGCCTTGACGAAGCTGTGTTGGTAGCAAGGGTTCATACAGATGCGAATAAAACACTCTAGGTGACTCCCATCGCATCGCCTCTTCATACTGGGGCTCTCTGTCGAGGTATCTGTCATAAGTTATTGGAGTGGTCAATCTACTGCGATCTATTTTGTCCTTGTAACCATCAGCATGTATTAGTTTAACAATTTCACACAGCCAGTTGTTTCCTGATAAGAAAGCACATTAAAAAGCGTGCCATTGTAAATCAGTTTGTACTCCTGGCTGGAGTGGAGCAATTAATGGAAACTGCATCCCGGCATCTCAAGTTAAAATTGGTTAACTTTAAAGATAAATAAGCACTTGACTATAGTAATCCATTATAGACTAATGACAAATCGTGTCAACTGTCCTGTGACAAATGCATGTTAAGATTTTATTGTCCCAGTCATACACCATTTTTTTTTACCTCTGCTTTGTTTCAGGTTTGCAAGCAGTATTATGCTGTGCACTGTGCTTTTTTAAAACCCCAAAACGTTGTACGACAAAAAAGGGCAATTCCCAAGCAACACGCCGAATAAACCCGAAAGCAAAATTTACATACCTGCCTTTGGATATGCACAAATCCATACGTCATCGTGACGTACGTCATAGTTTTTAACAGCATTCAGTGATCGCTCTGTCACAAATTCAGCATACAAGATGCCTCCTATTCGTTTGCACCCCAATGCTTCCTGCAAGTCTATGTTATTATTAACATCAACATCATCCTTGGTGTTTGCCATGTCGTAACCCACCAACGTTTACCTGGAATCTGAGACTGTAAGTGAGGAATACTAATCATTAATACTAATCATAAATAATATCGGAGACAATGGTGTATAAAAAACACCCCAACACTCCAAAAAGCAAAACACAAACAAATAGTTGTGCTAGAGAAATTCGCAGAATTTCATTTAGGCATTAAACAATTTTGGTTCAATTTCAAAAAGCCTGTAAGCATAACAACTTGCTAAGCACCAAAACATGTTGCCAGAAACCGGTCACCAGTGACCAGCCGGAATTCTTAAAGTTTACATTGTTGCAAATGGTGTCCCACTTTTTTCTTCTTTGCAAATTCGCTAAACAGTATTTTCTGGCCCCCAGCCAGGTCGAAGACCCAGCAATCAGATACAGAACGAGCGTATTTGAAAACGTTTTCACGTCGCCGAAAATTGAAGACACGGGAGAAAACTAAAAACAAATCATGAAGTAAAAGTTGCGCATACGGAAAGAACTTTTTTTGCAACCAGGGTTATAGATTGAAACGTGCCTGCGTTAAAAGTAGATGTGATATTGATAATGAAAAAAAAAAAATTATTTTAGCGAAAGATTGCGGTTATTGTAAAAGTAATGAAACGTAATCGAAAACGCTGATCTCTTCCCAGAATCTTACCTCAAGCTGTTCAAAGGAGAAACACACCGTCTCGTTGCAGGTTCCCATGCACTGGGTTTGAGTCCTAGGCTTAGTCGATCACCCCGATCCCCGCCAATGCATGCCACATTATTCATGTTATAATATGATAAGCTGATGATATCAACATAAATATGGCCCAACTCAATAAAGCAACATCTGAAAGAACAATATTGCCTGATGGCCTTGGGAAGCTGCTCGGTCACGAGTTAATTTCATTCAGCGATTTTGCGCATAGCGATCTGAAGAGGGAATTCCGAATTGCATCACAGCAGACAATAGCCATGTGCAGTTATATTGTATTACATAATACAAGCAAACAACAAAAATCAACAAAATTATACTGCATTAATGTCGACGGTTCCGGGAAATGTCGCACTTTGCCTTATTGAACTAAACAATTAAAACAAAATTGTGACAAACGTCGAATAATTAAAATAGTTTGTCATTACCCTTGTTGGTGAGTGGCGTTCATATCGTCTTCTTTTAAAATGTCACACAAGACAAGTTAGTTTAATTCTGAAGTCTACTTAATATTAGAAGTTGTTGATAATTCTGAAGTCTACTTAATATCAGAAGTTGTTTATACCCATCCCGGAACTTCAGCTACGAAGAACCCTCGCAGGCAAGAGTGCATGCAGTTGCGGCACATCCTCCTTCTGCCCAAGTAAATTTCCCATGGGAGAGAGAATCTCCGGCGGACAGATTCCCTGAAACGGACACCTGCGGCCTTGGTTGATCGGTTTTCTTCTTTTTCCTTTCTATACTGTCACTCGAAGAAAGTCGCATTGCCAGGGCACCGGGGGCGAACCCCTTCTCTTTACGATAAATGCGTACTAGGGTATGTTACACGCGTTGATAGTTCGTTGTAACAACACACGGGACCTACAGCTTTACGTCCCATCCTAAGGACGAAGCAGTGGTTGAGTGTACGTAGTGTGTTTTCATGGCGAGGGGGGAGTTCGCCTGGCAGCGGACGGTGCATTGCCGGCCACAGTGGCGCTTCCTTCCATCACGGACGTGTACAGTGAAATTGAAATAGCGCCACCACTTTGTGCTTGAACGAAAGAAATCAACATAACAATAGCGATATCAGCTAAAACGGTACCTCAGTGTACAATCGAATCTGACATGTTTGAATGAATTTCTTATCTGTGAGTCATTACGGTGATCGTCGCCATTTGTTTTAAGTGGAGGATACCTCAAGTTTTGTGGAGCATTTGTGTGTTTTTCAAATGATTAGAAGTTAAACTTCAGTCCGAAAAATGGTCCGGGAAACGATTTTACGCTGCGTGTTTGTGTTGGTGGTTGTGACAGCAGGCAAGTACATTACAAGTACTCAGTGAAGAATAGTAATGGGGGAAATTCGTATTGGGAATTTAATGGTGGCACAGCCTTGCACAGAATTTACGTGCTATACTGTGCTTAACCAGTTGTAATATATGTGCATTGTGTAAGGAAAACAACAGTTTCGCTGCTACCCTAAAAAAGCCATAGGGAAAAATGTCCATATCCTGTCACCATTTTTGTGTTCGTTATGAAATATTGAAGTATTTAATTTACTAAAATCAAATGAGATACTCCTTTTGTTGGTAAAAAAAGAGGACAGAAATTGTAGTATGAATCTTGTCCTCCCTCCTGGGCCCTCCTGGGGAGTCCTGTATGTACCATGTATGTGTACTGACAATGACATGAGTCATGAGTGACTGAGTATGAGTTCTTTACGGAAGTATTTTCCTGTATTTTTATAAACATGTATGTTTTTTGTTGGACGGGTCTGGGAGGGCACATCGCTTTGATGACAGTTTTCAAAACTTTTGCCTTACCCTGGACGGCCCCTGCCAATAAAGAATTATGTCCGAAGATTTAAAATAAATAAAATAAATAACAAGAAGTCGAGTCTCTAAATAAGCACAAAATTCTCTATTATATTGTTGTTGTTTTTTGTATGTTATTGTTTTGATGCCCAAATATTTTTAATATGTGTTTTGACAAAAAGTCTGCCGTCACAAGGGTAATGGTTGGTTTGCTGGAAAATACGTCTGCACCACAGACAGTCACGTCTGCACCACAGACAGTCACAGTCGCAGTGGGTGCTAGCTTGACCACAGGACATTTAAAATTCAACTTAGAGAATGCCGTCCATATATGTTAATCCGGAGGTCGTTGGTTCGAATCCCACTCTAGTCAATTCTTTGTTTAACCCCCAAAATCATATATTTTATATGGACGGCATTCTCTATACTTACAATATAGTCGATACACATACTCAGTGGCTGGGCCCTTATTTTTCCATCACCACCGGCTAACCTCTGTCGATCAAATTAAATTCCAAATTGCACATAAATATTTTATCATTCATGTTAACTTCTTGGTATTAATTTAAATGCCCGACGGCTTTGCTGCTTATACATACATTTTTCACGAGAGAAAAAACTGGAAGTGTTTATAGCCCATTTATGTCTCTGCATATTTCATTGACTGTTAATCTCTGTATATTTCTCTGATTTTGACAGTAGTTGTGCAGGAATCTATAAGTGCTTCCGTTGCGAAGAGGGTGCTTAGCAGAAAGAGACGCACTACAGCTGATGTTAGGGACTGTCGCCTGCCAGTGGTAAGTACAAGTGTTATATACAGTGACAGTAGTTTATCAATAGCTGTAAATCTCATATAAATTATGACTTTTTCAGTAAACCAATATTTGAAAGAGAGTGTTTCAGGAGGATCATTTATTTCACAAAGTCTTAAAAAAACACAATGATTTATGCACACATCACTTGTAATCCTGGCCTTTGGGGATCTGGGACTAGCAGGGAAATGGTCAGGGCAGAAAATTGGTCCAGCGCATTGGGCTTGGTTTTTGTACATCACTGGCTATACCCTAGTATCGAACCGATATGTTGCAATAATACTTTTTTTTTCAAGAAAAAAACTATTATTTGAAAATAAATTTCTTCTCTTGTTGTGAACTTGTTTTCCTTTAAGAATATTAATTAGTTCAAGAAAATACTTATTATAAGGATTAAAATATTAAAAAGATATATTGAAAATGCTTTTCTTTATTCAGAAATTGCCTGAAACTGCAACAGACACAACTGAACGCCTGAGAGATTTAAGGAAGCGAATGAGACATCGCAAATATGACTTGGATGCTTACATTGTCCCCTACTCAGATAGACATCAGGTAAAGTAACTCAAAGTGAGAGATAGATTCAGAACATACAGCACAGCTGCTGAAAATGTATTCCAGGCATATGCAACACGACTCTGGAATGAGCTTCCACAGTGCATCGCTGCTGCTCTTCCTTGGACACTTTTAAGAAGGCTATAAAAACTCACCTATTTGAACAATGACTTCATGTTTATTAAACTATTATTCTCGGTTTTTTCTAGACTCTGTTAAGCCCTTTGTAACCATTTTTTGATGAGTAAGAGTGCTCTAAAAATGTATGTATTGTATTTTACAATTGTATTGTTTCTATTTAGACTGTTTTTAGGGGAAAAAAGAGTTGATGAGCTGGTGTTTACTGCGTTATAATGACCGGTTTTGTGGCTTGCTAAGATTCATTAATAATAGCCAGCCACCAACTAACGTCATTACCACGTAGTTCAACCAGCTCATCACACTGTTATTTCCATCACAAAAACCTGTCAAAATCATCAGAATTTGTAATTTTTCTTTCATTGGAATTTGTCTTGAAAATGTTCTGCTCATGTCCAATGGCCATTCCTTTTTTGGGCTGTTAAATTTTTGCATTCTAACCCTTTTTCAGAGCTGTTATTTTTACTCTTTGTTTCAGAGTGACTTTGTTGCTGATCATGACAAACGATTGGAATTTCTCACAGGATTCAAAGGGAGTGGTAAGTATTCACCACTTTATCAGAGCGTAAAGCGACCTGATAAAGAGACCAGCCGCCGATTTCACCAAACTCTTCCTAACTTAAGATTAATCTTAGGACTTAGGACGAGTCCCAACCCTGCACTGTAGCATGCAGACTTTAAGATTAATCCTAAGTTAGGACGAGTTACTCGTCCTAACTCGAGATAAGACGAGTCCTAACTCTTTGTGAAATCGACGGCTGGACATCAGTTTATTATTAACAAACTAATCCATTGGTTTTTGTGAAATAGTAATTCATTTCTAAATACATGTGTCTCATCCCAGTTACCCAGATGTGTGGAGTATTTTTATTTGTCCAAAAATGTCATCATGTGGCGATTGTGTAATTTCTCAATCCATGAACGGATTTTCTCTGATGGCCTGGTCGACGCCATTGACGGAATCAAATAAAAATGTTCCCTGTACATTTGATTTTTTTTTCTAATGGCTTTTCATGCCTGATAAGGATTAACATTTAATGTGTCTTCCTAATAATGCAGATGCTTTAGCCGTTGTTACAACGGACCAAGTAGGGGAAAGTGGGAAAGCTCTCCTCTGGACAGATGGACGTTACTGGATCCAGGCAGAGAGAGAGGTCGATTGCAACTGGGATTTGATGCGCTTTGGTATGTTGTTTTTTAATACTCCAGTAGGTCTTAGAATGGGTTGAATGTAGATGTCATGACCAGCTTCTCTAATGCTTTAGGCTCAAAATGAGCTCTAAATTCTAGAAAGTCTTTCCTGGGTCAATTTCATCTTTGTTTCCTATCAGGGTGTTTCCTATTCACTAAATTCACCTGATGCTATCACGGAATATCTTGATTGACCATTTTGGGAATCCGACTCTTGATGCGTTATACTGTACTGTGTTGTGAGCATTTTAGGTCATGCTTATGTAATTTTCTTAAGCATTCTTGATCTGTTTATCTTAAACTGTTCTGTATTTTTCAGAACTTGCTTAAATGTTTAACCCATGTAAAGCGCCTCGGGACTCTTTTGGGGTTATGGGGGCTATTTAAAATCTGTTTTATTATTAGTATTATTATTTATCCGCAAGGGGTTGGAAAATCAAACGACAAAGACAAAGAGGGAGACAAAGTAAATAATTATTGAATGAGACAGATTATTTTTAATTTCTGTTTTTTTATTGACAGGTGATACTCGAGATGAGACTCCAGCAGAGTGGATCAGGGAATATGTTGATCCAAATAATCAATTGAGTCAAGTGGCTAGAGTAGGTTACGACCCAGAACTCTTGTCAATTCGTGAGTATTTACCACAAAATTGCACAAATAATATCATTTTGCCATGACAATTTTGTCTTGTATAGATTAATCAGGCATGTAGCCTTCCGGAAAGACTTTTCTAGGGTTGAAACGCCAGACAATTAATTTATTTTGCATTTATACCCTCGGTCCTTTTGGTTGGTAAGTTGTTTGCAATAGCTAATTCTATTTTCTATTGTTTTGTGACTGACAAAAAAAACAAACAAAAACTTTTGACTCTAGAAGTTCAAATATTAAAGTGGTTTTTTTTCATTTATGATTTGTTCATGTTACCATCAGATGATTTCTACATCTTCAATCGTACTTTTGAGGATTATGAGCTTAAGCGGATTAAATTGATCCCCTTGGATGACATCCGGATTATCAACCTCAATCCCCAACTTCCTGACCCTGATCTCATCAACGACGATAACGAAGAAGATGACAGGAATGATTTTATGATTGACTACATCTGGGCTGACAGTCAACAGGTGGATTATGGAATCCAACCACTAACAGCGTATGATACCCAACTGTATGCCGGTGAGTGGTTAATAATTGAAAAAGGTTTAACTTTGTGAAAGTTTAACTTATTTCATCTACCCTCCTGTAAGTAACTCATTGATGAGCAATTTGAAAAGTCAGTATCAATTTGATGTACCTACTTTATCTACCTCAGTCTTTCATTTTGAGAAAGACTTCATTTCCAATGCATGCACAAAAAATGGGGTTGCATAAAAGAATATTGACTGGAGCTGGTCTTGAACCTGCAACCGTCTAAAAATATTGCCAGCCGGTCCTCTACCAACTGCTATCCTATGTTGGCGGTCTGCCTATCAATATCTTTGTTCATTTCATTGTGGACTATATTTAGGTGAGGCTTGGGAGGACAAGATTTACCGCAAAGATGGCAAGATGAACATCAGGGACATGATGGAAGACCAGAAAATAGATGCTGTGGTGGTGACTAAACTGGATGAAATCGCATGTAAGAATAAATCTTTTGTAAAGTAAATACTTCTAGAATTCCCGTCATGACTGTTCCCTATTTTTCACTGGATAATGAATCTTGGTAGTCTGGTTACGACACTGATTGAGTAGATGCCACCAGGCTCAATGTCATAGAGCTGCTTAACGGTAAGCAGATTTTTTGCGCTAACTGTACCAGAAAAATTTGCTAGGGTGTCAACGTATTTCACAGGTTAGCAAGAAAATTAGGCGGCCATTTTGCGCGTTCACAATGGATTTGTATTGTTACGTCAGTAATTTTAATGCAGAAAGCACTGGAAGGTTAGCATGCCTTTTTGTGTGCTTACCGTAAGCAGCGTTACGAAATAGAAGTTGCGCAGTTAGCACAAAATCAGCCATTCAGCAGCTCTATGAAATTGGACCCTGATTACATAGCTCGTTATTGATTTAGGTTATTTTAAAGGTCAAAAGTTGAGCAGCTGCTGTGACTTGTTGAGGAAAAGCTTTATGAGATTTTAACTTAAATGCTTTTGTATTTATTTTATCTTCAGGGCTGTTTAATTTGCGTGGTCGTGATATCCAGTTCAACCCTCTGTTCATGTCATTTGCCATTATTACTGAAGAACTAATCAAGTAAGTCATTGTAGGCATTGCTTGATGTTATACAATTATGAGTTCCTGCCAATGTTAAAGATTATACAAATCTTGAAAGCATAATTATGAGTGCGTTGTTGTAGATTATAATCAAACAGTGAAATCTGGCCTATTCCTTTTTATGGACCAAACGCAAAGTGAAAGGGGAAAAAACAGATTTCGCCAAGTGATTATAATTTGCAACAATGCACAAACCAAATGCATCCTATATATATTTATGTAACTCACATCCTTGTCATTTAAACTTTGTTTACAATAAACACAAAATAAACACAGAAACTCTCTGTTATGTTTGCGGAGTAGAACAGCTGCCATTATTCCTGTAAGTAGCAGCAAAAGATTTAAGAATTTAGAAATTAAGCTGTTAATTTATTGTTATTTTTTATGCAAGAGCTAATATATCGTCTAATATTGTTTCTGTAGATAATGCATTTCTCACTGAACCTACAATTTAAATGCTATCTTCTGGTTTCTACACAGTTTCTTTGGTTCCTTACGCACCCCAAAAGGGTTGTCATGTTTTGCGAAACCCTGCTAATTAATATCTCTATGGAACAAAACTCTTTTCGAGTGTTCGTAATTGTGTGAACAGAAATTGTAACCATCTCTTAAAACTATTTTATATTCAGCTTGTATTTGTATGAACCAACTCGTCGTATGACCAGCACCATCAGGGAGCATTTGAAGATTGGGGCTAGCTATGGATGCCCAGAAACAGGTACAGCCATCTTGCTTTCACTCCCTTTAAATCATTGCAGTCAAAGTGAGGTTGAGTGGAAATATTGATTCTTCATACTAGTGGGGCTGGGTAGAAATATTGGTTCACCATACTCACTTTGATAACAGTATTCAGTAACTGTTGAGTAAAACTTAAAAATCAAGTGTTTATGGCGAGAAAAAAAATGCATTGGGGACCATGGTTTTCACTCTGATCTGACCTTTTGTGTACCTTATTCATTGGAATCATTCATGCGGAAACTTGAAATGTGTAAACTACATACAGACTGTTGTTATTTTGGAAGCTCATGCTAGTTTTTGTCATTAGTCTTCAAATGTCAACACCATATTGTACAACTTTGTAGAATTATGACATCATAAGACAAATCCTTATTTTATTTTGTATTTGTGTGGCATTTACCCCAGGGACTCTACTGCCTTTATGCATAAGAGTATATGACTATACAAACTTCAAGGAAGGACTTCGTAATACCAACAACAAAGGCTCTATCCGTAAAATCTGGATTGGAAATGACACAAGTATTGGATACCTGGAAGCTATTGATGAGGTAGGTTCAATAAGTGCTGACTGAATAAAAGATGACAATTTAATGGTCAATTCAATTAAATTCTTTATTCATCATGCCCAGCATGAAAATCACTTTCTCGATTTGCACATTAAAATACAGTAATTAAAAATAACACAAAAACATACATAAATACAAACATGCAACAATATAATAAAAGTATCACATGGCACACCATACTTTGTAGGATTCTGTCCTCAATCTGATCTCCGTGTATGCAGAAACTTTCATAATTATGTTTATATTTTGCCACAGAAAAAACGTGTGGTGTCGCCGTCACTCGTCCAACAGCTGAAGGCGGTCAAAAACGACAAAGAGATTGAAGGAATGGTTGACGCTAATGTAAGTACTTACAATATTTGAATTACAAGCTAAAACCTTTTCAAAAATCTTAAGATTCACTAGAGTCACTTATACTTCACTGAGTTAACAGAGTACTTGTCTCCTTATCCCTGGTCTAAGCTCCAATGCTCTTTGAGTTTACAAACCTTATACTTCACTGAGTTAACAGAGTTCTTGTCTCCTTATCCCTGGTCTAAGCTCCAATGCTCTTTGAGTTTACAAACCTTATACTTCACTGAGTTAACAGAGTTCTTGTCTCCTTATCCCTGGTCTAAGCTCCAATGTTCTTTGAATTTACAAACCTTATACTTCACTGAGTTAACAGAGTTCTTGTCTCCTTATCCCTGGTCTAAGCTCCAATGCTCTTTGAGTTTACAAACCTTATACTTCACTGAGTTAACAGAGTCTCCTTAGTCTCCTTATCCCTGGTCTAAGCCCCAATGCTCTTTGAGTTTACAAACCTTATACTTCACTGAGTTAACAGAGTACTTGTCTCCTTATCCCTGGTCTAAGCTCCAATGCTCTTTGAGTTTACAAACCTTATACTTCACTGAGTTAACAGAGTACTTGTCTCCTTATCCCTGGTCTAAGCTCCAATGCTCTTTGAGTTTACAAACCTTATACTTCACTGAGTTAACAGAGTTCTTGTCTCCTTATCCCTGGTCTAAGCTCCAATGCTCTTTGAGTTTACAAACCTTATACTTCACTGAGTTAACAGAGTACTTGTCTCCTTATCCCTGGTCTAAGCCCCAATGCTCTTTGAATTTACAAACCTTATACTTCACTGAGTTAACAGAGTACTTGTCTCCTTATCCCTGGTCTAAGCTCCAATGCTCTTTGAGTTTACAAACCTTATACTTCACTGAGTTAACAGAGTACTTGTCTCCTTATCCCTGGTCTAAGCCCCAATGCTCTTTGAATTTACAAACCTTATACTTCACTGAGTTAACAGAGTACTTGTCTCCTTATCCCTGGTCTAAGCTCCAATGCTCTTTGAGTTTACAAACCTTATACTTCACTGAGTTAACAGAGTACTTGTCTCCTTATCCCTGGTCTAAGCTCCAATGCTCTTTGAGATTACAAACCTTATACTTCACTGAGTTAACAGAGTACTTGTCTCCTTATCCCTGGTCTAAGCCCCAATGCTCTTTGAATTTACAAACCTTATACTTCACTGAGTTAACAGAGTACTTGTCTCCTTATCCCTGGTCTAAGCTCCAATGCTCTTTGAGTTTACAAACCTTATACTTCACTGAGTTAACAGAGTACTTGTCTCCTTATCCCTGGTCTAAGCCCCAATGCTCTTTGAATTTACAAACCTTATACTTCACTGAGTTAACAGAGTACTTGTCTCCTTATCCCTGGTCTAAGCTCCAATGCTCTTTGAGTTTACAAACCTTATACTTCACTGAGTTAACAGAGTACTTGTCTCCTTATCCCTGGTCTAAGCTCCAATGCTCTTTGAGTTTACAAACCTTATACTTCACTGAGTTAACAGAGTTCTTGTCTCCTTATCCCTGGTCTAAGCCCCAATGCTCTTTGAGTTTACAAACCTTATACTTCACTGAGTTAACAGAGTTCTTGTCTCCTTATCCCTGGTCTAAGCTCCAATGCTCTTTGAGTTTACAAACCTTATACTTCACTGAGTTAACAGAGTACTTGTCTCCTTATCCCTGGTCTAAGCCCCAATGCTCTTTGAATTTACAAACCTTATACTTCACTGAGTTAACAGAGTACTTGTCTCCTTATCCCTGGTCTAAGCTCCAATGCTCTTTGAGTTTACAAACCTTATACTTCACTGAGTTAACAGAGTACTTGTCTCCTTATCCCTGGTCTAAGCCCCAATGCTCTTTGAATTTACAAACCTTATACTTCACTGAGTTAACAGAGTACTTGTCTCCTTATCCCTGGTCTAAGCTCCAATGCTCTTTGAGTTTACAAACCTTATACTTCACTGAGTTAACAGAGTTCTTGTCTCCTTATCCCTGGTCTAAGCCCCAATGCTCTTTGAGTTTACAAACCTTATACTTCACTGAGTTAACAGAGTTCTTGTCTCCTTATCCCTGGTCTAAGCTCCAATGCTCTTTGAGTTTACAAACCTTATACTTCACTGAGTTAACAGAGTACTTGTCTCCTTATCCCTGGTCTAAGCCCCAATGCTCTTTGAGTTTACAAACCTTATACTTCACTGAGTTAACAGAGTTCTTGTCTCCTTATCCCTGGTCTAAGCCCCAATGCTCTTTGAGTTTACAAACCTTATACTTCACTGAGTTAACAGAGTTCTTGTCTCCTTATCCCTGGTCTAAGCTCCAATGTTCTTTGAATTTACAAACCTTATACTTCACTGAGTTAACAGAGTTCTTGTCTCCTTATCCCTGGTCTAAGCTCCAATGCTCTTTGAGTTTACAAACCTTTTACGTCACTGAGTTATTAGGCAATTACCTCCATACTCCTGGCCTTTAAGTTTCAATACCGTGCTTCTATACCCCGGGTATAAGCCTCGATGTCTATGGAATTTACAAATGCGTTATTCTTTTCTAATGACTGTTTTGTGTTTCCTTGATGCACAGATGCGAGATTCAGCAGCTGTCTGTGAACTGGCTGCATGGGTTGCAGAGAGACTCCGCTCTGAAACGGTAAGTCATACTGGGGTGGATATCACTCAGAGTTAAGACGAGTCTTATCTTGAGTTACTCGTTCTTACCTAGGACTAGCCTTAAGTTTTTAATATTTTCTGACTCTTTGTGAAATCGACCCCCAGTCCCATGTTTTGGGTAAGTTGGATTTGAAAAAGAATTTCTCTGTGTGAAATGAACAACATAATAATTTTGCTGATTTCTTTGTTTTCCAAACGCTTGAGATTCACGTTGCTTGCTGTTTTTCTTGTATTGTACTGATACCAAATGATTTAACACTGGATGTGTCTTTGTTGTTGTCTTGTTGTAATTAGAATCCGAGCACCGGTCGAATAGAAAGATTGAGCGAGAAGATAGTAGCTGAACAAGCAATAGAACTCAGAAAGTAAGTATTGCTGGTATCACAGGTTTTGTTTACTGACTAGTCCACTTTGCTATTCATTCATTCCTTTTCTTATTGTTTGCATTAGTTAAACAATATGAAACTCTTTGTCCTGGACTGTGCAAAAATGTAAAGTCGATAGTTTGTGACTAGCCTACAGGAATCAGGTTTGATTAGCTTCCTGGGCTATCTAAGAAGGAAGCTTAATGAGCCTGCAGTACTTTTGACTAATGTTTGTCTACCAGGGGCTGATTTCATATTGCTGCTTAACAGTATAGGCAAATTGTATATGCTAACTAAAACAGACACATTTGCTCAAGCAGATACAAATTCAAAGGTTTCAAGATAATTAGGCAGCAAGCTTGCATGTTCACCATAGATTTGCATCGTTACATCATTCATTTTTGAACGTAAATTGAGCATCGCAAGGTTAGCATGCCCTTTGATGTGTTAACTCTCGCAGTAAGTACAAAATCAGCCATTAAGCAGCTCTATGATATTGGCGCTGACTTAAGTCCTGTATCAAATGCAATCTAAAGGTTAATCCTTCGTCACTATACAAATATCTCTTTTGCTGACTCTTCAAATCCCTGCAGATTATCAGAACTACTTGCTCAGACATTCTTTGGTAGTCTTTATAGCTATGGTCTCATTTTCCGCCAATTTGTAAAGAGGATTTTTTTAAAGGATTTTTAAGAAGAGCATTGTTTGAGATTTTACTTTTCTTTATTTGCAGGCAAGTTACTGGTTATGTCATGCCAAGTTATTACCCAATTGTTGGATTTAGTTACAACGGTGCTGTCCCACGATACAAGTAAGTAGTTTCTTGAGTCCTCAGTCATAGTCATTCATTGGTTTATGCACAGGATAAGGTATTGACAATTGTTTATGAATTGATTGTTTTTATTGAACAGTGTTTCTGATGAGTCGGATCAAGCTATTAACAACCAGTATCCGTTAGTCATTGACTCAGGAGCTCAATTTATGTAAGTTTCAATCTCTGTTTTTCTTCTCCAACCTTTGTGGGTATAGCTAGCAAAATAATTAACTGAAAGTATATAGGATTTGAGGCATTGCATGGTGAGGTATCAATATATATTTGGTTTGCAGTAACACCATGTGCGTATCTAGGTAGAGTTTGTTATTAGAGAACTGTCTTGCTTTATTCTACTACCGCGGAGTAGATTGTTCGGGTGTTCGGGAGACTTCTCAGTTCTGAAAAGAACTGTCCTGCTTATTAACTATTACCTGGGCGGATGGTAGAAATAGAAATAGGCTGGGACTACTAGCTACTTTAGCTTATAGGATCAAAATTAACTGTACTACTGCGGAGTCAGTTCTGAATTGGTCTCAACATTTCGACTAGCTTGCTCTAGTCATCGTCAGGAGACTTGAAAGTATGTAATTACTGTGTACAACTTTTTAGTTGCATGCACATCTTTTCTTTTCTGCTCTAGAATGGTAATGATCGTGGGTTCAAATTCTACCCGAGTAATATGCCTGTGGATTTTTTTTCCACAGGACTTGAAAAACACTGAGTATATTGTGCTTTACACACATCAATATATGTTTAAAACCAAATAATATTGTATATAAAGGTTTGTGGTAACACCATGTAATGACTATCTCTGAATAGTTTACTGATTGAAACGACGAGTTGAAACCAACGGTTCTTTTCAGAACCACCCCAACTTATTTAGAGATAATCATTGCATGGTGTTACCGCAAACCTTTCTATATCATATTTCCCCCATGCAAAGTTTCAAATCCTACAAATAATATTTCATATAGTTCAGCTTACTTACTTTGTACTGATTTTCTTAATATTTCTGTGTTGTGTTTTTAGTCTATACTGAGTCTTGAACTCTGTAAAGGCAATTTATGTATGACATAAATTCTCTTTTTTGTTCAGGGATGGTACTACCCAAATAGCGAGAACCTTTCATTTTGGAACACCAACTCAATATATGAAGGTGAGTCCACTGTAAAAAAGAATCAACATTGGCCTTTTTGAAATATGGTGCACTGTTTGGTTTGGATGTACACAGAAAACCTACATGTAACAGTGTCATAGCAGGGATTTGTTCACCATATCTCATAATGGCTTATTGGCCTATTAAAAGTCTGAGTTACTGCTGTCAATGCCCTAACTTGTTGAAGCATTCCAGATTTTAAAACGTCAAGGGTGCCTTCAAACACACAAAAATAACCACACATAATTAGTCATAAGAAGCCTTCACTGGTTACCAGTTGAACAGCAACTTGTAAACAACGTCCTTCTCATCACCTTCCGTGAATTGAATTCTCCTAAATTAAAAACATTGCTTCTCTCATCGACATCAATAAGCAATCACGCTCAGATCTCAGGAGTCGATTTCATAAAGTGTCCCAACTTAGCACTAGTCCTAGGAGATATTGAAAAACTTAAGGCTTGTCCGATGTTAGACCCCAACTCGCGATGAGACTAGTCTTGAACTCTTTGTGAAACCAACCTCTGGTCTTTCTTTGACCTTTCATGGGGTGATGGAGTATTTGCTCTCGCCACTATTCGGTGGGAACAATCTTAACCCAGTGAAGACTATTGAAAATCTAAAGCCCAAACTGAAATAAACACCTAATGCACGCCATTTTTAGTTACTTTTCTGTGTTTTGAATGTCTTGAGCACCCAGTGGTTGAATAATGTTTGTACATTTTAAATATCTTTATTACTATAAAGTTTACTTTGTCAATGGAGCTAAACATACCTGAGGTGAATTGTAAACACAGTTGCTTGCTGCCCATGACCCACAAGTTTTATAATCAATGACAGAGTATTATTATTTATTTTCCTCTCAGGATGCATATACAAGAATCCTCATGGGTCATATCGATCTTGCTTCAACCATTTTCCGCTCTGATGTCTATGGTAAGTTTCTTTCATCAATTAAGGCACTGTTCAATTATAAACCTGCAGCAAACTGTAGAACTTTTCCTAAGTAAACTGCAAGATGAAAACTAGCAGAAGAGTATCAGATGCTCATGTGTACTGCAAATATAATGCACACCTTAAGGGTTCTTGTTTGTATTTCTATGAGAGGATGGTTTTTCTTGCTTTTCCCGGACAATACTTATCCACAAATTTTGACAAGGTCCCTAAGTATTATCTTCTCTTTACCTTTTACAGGCAGAGATCTGGATGCAATCGCCCGTACTCGTCTCTGGGAGTTAGGCTTGGACTTTGAGCATGATACTGGCAATGGTGTAGGACACTATCTCAGTGTACATGAGGGCCCAGTTAGTTTCCGTCATGGCTACAACTCACAAGATCAAGCATTTCTACCAGGAATGTTTATTTCTAATGGTAGGTTGATTCTTATTCTTATTATACTCTAGGACCGAGCAAGTGTCATTCAAACCATGTGTCGTTTTGAAAGTTCAATGTGGCAGATCTCAGTTTGTGTGAAGTGGTGGCCCTTGATAGAGTGGACTTACGTCACACTTACAAACAGGTGTTTGCATCATATATAGGGCTTATATTTGGATGGAAGTCCACAAGACTTCAGAACTTGTTGTTCAAAGTTTCTTACTGTACCAGATTTTATTTGTCCAAACACAGAATCGCATGAGAACAAAAAGTATAGACCTTTATCACGGTGCAGCCATCTTGAAGTTCTCCCATTGATATCAATGTTACCAAACCGAGGCTGAAAGAACAAACTAGTCCGGTTCCTAATTGCAAGATGATTATTAGCATGCATTATTGTTATTCGATACGAGGCACATGACCGAGATGGAGGCAGCAGGATAAAGGTCTATACACAGTTTTCTTTAACAAACTAACTGTTTTTATGCAAGCAAATACTAGAGAACATTTATCTCTAATGAGTAAGTGTACTTCAATCTTCAACAGATGTAAAATAAATTGATCAGGTTAAGTTTCAAAGTCAATAATTGAACATCATTTTTGCTTACGAAGATATTTGTTCAGCTGAATAACACACAAGACTGTCGGACTTGTCTGGTATGAGTTTAGTGACCCGGTGCTAATATCGGGGCCTGTTGCCTAGTGTAAATTTTGAGACCTGCATCATCGTTATATATTGTTTCCCTACATACATCAAACCAATATTCATATTTTATTGGTTTTGTTCTCACCAACATGCAAGACCACAATGCCTCAGAACTTTAGTTTGCACTAAATGCTTTTTATCCAGTTTTAAAGCCATTATACACTTTCGGTAAACAGTATTGTTCAAGCACCACACTTCGTGTAACACAACTTATATATAAAATATTAAACCTGTGAAAATTTAGGCTCAATCAGTCATCGGAGTCGGGAGAAAATAACGGGAAAACCCACTCTTGTTTCCGCGCGTTTCGCCGTGTCATGACATGTGTTTTAAAAAATTCGTAATTTTTTCTACCGAGAATTGATATTGTTTTAATGTTTTCTCAAAAAGTAAAGCATTTCATGGAACACTATTTCAAGAGAAGTCTTTCACCATTACCTTCTGTAAACCCTGTAAATTATTTGTAAATCTGTGAACTTTTTTTTGTTTTTCTGTACCGAAAGTGTTTAATGGCTTTAACGGCCCTGTGTTTTAATGTTTCATATTTACATTGCAGGGCCTGGGTATTACCACGAGGATGATGAGGATCTGAGAGATCAATTTGGACTTCGCATTACGAGCGTCATGGAGGTCAAAGAAATTAAACTAGAGGTAAAGCAACATCTAAAATATGCTTCACACAGTGTTTCTACTTCCAAAGTTATTTTATCAGCCGTCGATTTCACCAAACTCTTCCTGACTGAGGATTAAACTTTGGACTTAGAAACGAGTAGAGCTCCGTAATCAAAGGCGTAGGACGCACTGAACCAGTCCTAAGTTAGGACGGGTTACTCGTCCTAACTCGAGATATGATTAATCCTAGCGTTTCGTGAAATCGGCTGCAGGTGTTTTATTAATTGTTTAATAACACATCCCACTCACCATTATCTTGTGGGAGACGGCCATACTTGACAGCCTGTCACTTCTTATAAACTTGACTGCCAATAGATTAATATTAACTTGACTGCCAATAGATTCATATTAACTTGACTGCCAATAGATTCATATTAACTTGACTGCCAATAGATTCATATTAACTTGACTGCCAATAGATTCATATTAACTTGACTGCCAATAGATTAATATTAACTTGACTGCCAATAGATTCATATTAACTTGACTGCCAATAGATTAATATTAACTTGACTGCCAATAGATTAATATTAACTTGACTGCCAATAGATTAATATTAACTTGACTGCCAATAGATTCATATTAACTTGACTGCCAATAGATTCATATTAACTTGACTGCTAGTACATGTAGCTTCTTAAGCGCGACTGCCTCAGCCTCCTGACAATGACTAGAGCAAGCTAATCCAAACGTTCAGACCAATTAAGAACTTACTTGTGGTAGTAAAGTTAATATATTCTATAAGCTAAAGTAATAGTTCCAGTTGATTTTCTATCTTCCGCCCAGGTAGTACTTAAAAAGCAGGACAGTTCTTTTCAGAATTGAGAAGTCTCATGAAAATCCGAAAATCTACTCCGCGGTAGTAGAATATACAGCAAGACAGTTCTCTAAAGAACAAAATCTACCTGGCAAGTAGATACACACATGGTGTTACCGCAAACCAAACATATATTGCCAATAAACTTACTATGAACGTAGCTTTCAGTAGCTTCCTATGGATCCAACACTAGCATATTTTGTTTTCTTACACAGAACCGTTTTGAGGACTACACCTTCATGAACTTTGTACCAGCAACCCTTGTTCCATTTGAGCCACGGTTAATCTACTACTCAAAGCTTAGCCCGCGCCAGGTAAGAAGCTCTCATTATCATGAAAACCTTAACGAATCTCTACAGAATAAGAATTGTAGCCCTATCTATTTCAGCCCTTTTAAATTGGTGTTTGCAGGATTGAAAAAGTGAGTGGTGTTTATTTAGAAATAAACAATGATTTGAAGCTTACATGGAAATTTTGGTACCTTATGTTTTCTCTCTTTCATTTGTATTGAATCTTCCTACAAAAAATCTGCTGTGTTGTGCTTAATAGAAGTAATAAAGATCCATATTTGTTTTATTTATTAGATTATGTAATGTTATGTTTGACCTATTATTCTGACCCTTCTGATGACCCTTGCAAACTGTACAATAGAAGATGCCTGACCTCAAAAAAACTAATTGAATGAGGTTGTGTCTGAAACGGCGACTTCGGCTACAGTTGTGGCTAGATCAGCGCGTCTGCCAGTGTTGAAGAATAGACAGACGTGCAAGGCTGTAGCTAAAGTGACCGTTTTGAACACGACCTGAGAAACAAGTGTTATACTTTGGTCAATAACTATGGGTCACGATAACAACAAAACAGTTTAATGTAGTTGTTTACCAAGGTGCTACATTATAAATGATTTGGTTCTGTTTTTCAGATTGACTGGCTGAACAGCTACAATCTCCGTGTTCGCTCAGTGATCGAGCCCCTCCTCAGGACCACATCGGCTAGAAAGTGGCTGGAGAGTAAGACTAGGAAGATTGAGTATGACTTTAAGATAACTGGTGGCAGAGGATGCATGACCGCAGTGGTAAGCACAACCCTGGTTATGTTCTCAGCACTTACGAGCTATGTGTTGCAGCACTAGAAAGTTTTTTCAGCTATGTGCATTGGCGACGGACATCTTCATAGAAGCCAATGTAGTTTTGTATTTGTTCGTAAGCAGTGAAGGAATCCTCTTTAAGACTGATGTGAATGGTTTTGTATGATAGAGTTTCTACGTAAGACTGCATTGCGTCATAGTGTGATGAATAAATGTACATCTAAACAGTACTATTAGTTTTTCCATCGACCTAAATGTGAGTCGTGTTGTTTTGAAGGGTTAGACTACATGTATCGTGTAAACACCTCTACGAGTAGGAGTATTGTAGAGGAGTACTCAATTAAAAAATTGAGCAGTAGATGGATCAAAATGACATAAAGAACTAATAATATTTTCTTTGTCCAGTGTTTTAGATTTTTTTTGTTACTACTGTCGTCATTTTTGTGTTAAGTTTTAAATGCCTTGTCTGTAAATATCTTGTCTGAGTTTGCACAAAATGCTAAACTATAAAAACAATCTGTGTGTCAAAATTATGTATTCATATTTGTAATTGAAAGAAATATTTGTAATTCCATAAAGATAATTCAGGGTTGTCAAAACTGATATTCATGTGTACATTTAAAGTTGAATATTATGATGAGTGGTGTGTTTTTATCAAGATTGCTATGCTTTTTCCCCATGTTTAAATATACATTTAAACAAAATTGTTTTATAATAATTTTTGTGATTGGGAAAAAGTTTGAGCTAAAAAGCAGTTTGACATTGATTTGGTGCTTAACAGTGTTTTACATGATACATTGAGAAAATACCAGAAACAAAGGCTTGGAAAGTACATGCAATACAATCCCTCTCAATACCATAGATACATTCCTTCGCAGCATTCATTTGTTCTTTCCTCTGTCCCTGCACTTAACATTTTCCCGTTCACTTGTTGTACACAAATTTCTTTGTTGAATGTTGCAGCACACAAAATGTTCAATTACTTCAGCAAGTTTGGCAGCAAGCTAATATGAACTTGTTGGTTGAAAAACAAGGTACAGAAAAACTAGAATTTTTTTGAATGTCTATCGGGTAGTACTATAAAATCATCAAACACTTTTAACAAAAGTACTTGATTCAAACTAATAACAAATAGTACTTTTTGTGATTTCCAAAATTTAATTGGACTTAGTGAAATACCATAAACCACAGTAACAATTGAACCATGTGATCTTTATTCATACTTATAATTGTAAGAACTGCAAAATATAATAATAGTAATAATAATAATAATAAATTATTACATAGATTGCTGTATTTTTCTGCAATCATGTACAGGTATTCACTTATAATTGGCATTAATTCCAGATGGTGTTTGATGAAAAACTATACTTGCATTTAAATTTGTGTTGAATCTTGTGAATTTGATTGATATTGCTTATGATTGAATAGTAAGTTATTGAATGAAGAATCAACCTTGTATCATGGATACCAAAGATGATGTTTAAAGTTAAGTACTGTATGTCCGCGCTTTTTTAGTTGTAGCTGGTGTCAGTTTGCATAAGTTTTGTTGAATGTGTATGATTTTGTTAGCGTTATTCACAGTTTCACCATAGTTCTGTGACATTGTCCCATATTACAACCTCAAGCTAATGGTAGCTCAGTGCCCAAGTGTTTAGCAAAAGGTGTGGGCCTGAAAGTGGGCCTGAAAGTACCGATTCAAACAAAACCATGAGTGATGGCCATCTAGATTTGTTTGGATTTACATAGTTGCCCATAAATCCTATTGAATAAATTGTCTTATTAATGGACCGGGTGAATTAGACAGTTACCTCGTGCTGTGAGGTTGTAGTTGATAGTGGTAGGTTACTAAAAACATCTACCTTATAAAGGAACATTACAGAATTGGTAAGAAAAAAAAACGTGTCTAAGAACACAGATTGACATAAAACTTACACGGTCTAATTATGATGATAGTAGAAAACACGGCTTGAAATGTCATTTTGGATGACAAAGAATTAAAAATAATTTCCTGTTTGGAGTTTATCGCTCTGTGAGCATTTTTTTATTTTAATTTTTTAATCAATGTCTTGCAATATGTGTAATCGTTTTCTCACTATTTTCTCGTGACCCAGTTTTCTCACTATTTTCTCGTGACCCAGATGGCAGATCGATCTCAAACAGGTTTGTCAGTTTATGAATATACTTGATTACATGAAGTGTTTTTACTGCCAGCAGCTGTTTTGTTAGCAAAAATCTATTTTGTAATGTTCCTTTAAGTTAAAGAGTCAATACAAAGTGGGTATATGTACATGTAATTGTGTTTCTGTTTTGCAAATTGCTGTACAATTGCAAAGTGTATCAAGCTTAATTTATGGTGATGGTTTTTCAAACTTTTTGGATGATTTATTTTTACAATTGGAATAAGTAAATTTATAACTAAGATTTTGCTACATGAGTACTTTTTTAATGTAATTTTTAGTCAAATCTTGTATTTTAATTGAATTTTTCAAGTAGGTATTAATATCTGTATATATCGTGATGTCAATGTTTTTTACAATTTTTGACTTTGATTATTCATACAAACATTTTATGAAATAAATTGCTGTGTATTGAAACTACGTTGTATAACTAACAGAAGGGTCCATCAAACTTGCAATATGCTTTGATCAATTGAAGATGTTTTGGATATCTGCCACAAGTGAATTATTTCTGGAAAAAAAATGGAACTTCAATTAAATATAAAGTGACATTTTACAGTATGATAAATACTCCCAACTAGTAACTCCAACTAGTTTTCAGTGAGCATACTGACAGATACACCATTTTTACTCAACAGTTATTCACACCATTTAATTATAACTCTGGAGAACATGTCAAAGGTTCTGCAATAAAAACAAACACACACAACTACGATGCTTCCGTAAGCGCCGATTCTGTGCTACCGGTAAGCAGAGCCATGAAGTTGGGCCCTGATGGCTCAGTGATAAGGGCGTGGATCCGAATCCAGGTCTCCACATGTTTGTTCCTTGGCAAGACATTTTACAACAATAACTTTTCATCACTCATGAGTTAGGGGGTTCATGCAAGCATGGTGGCTAACTCGACCTCCATGATGCCCGGGTAGAAATTGCTGATGTGGTTGTGAATAATAAGCAACCTCTGCATTTCTGCCGGTTGTGCATACTCCCAAGGAGTTGAGACTTGAGATGGTTCAGAATAGATTCAACCACAAGGTAGAAATAGTGTAAGATGCTTTGATACAATGTTTAAAAGATGCCTATTGTTCTAATTATCATAATTACTTACGGGAGAATTTGAACAGAATTAAAAGACAAACAAACAATCCAATACTTTAATATGATTTTGTGCAATTTATTTCTTAATATTTTTAAAAACTAAAATGAAAGAACTTCTGTACAACAATCTGTTCTTGTGAGTAGAGTGCGATTGATATCTTGTAGTACTGATGTGGTATAGATTTGTCTTTGTACCTCTTGTATTATACTCTAAATATTACTTATGACTTTATCAATCAAATTAATTTCACTTCTACAGGGAATATATAACATTGTTTATTGAAGCATAATTTAAATCTTATCCTTTAGTTTTTTACACAAATATGACACTTTACACATACAAGTTTAATCACACTGTGCATTTTTTTTCAAACAGCCAAAATGTAATATTTTCTATGAGCACAAATGCAACGGTTTCAATGTAACTTTGTAATTTTGAACTTTCATTTCCAAGTTTTAATCTCCCTTTAATCTAACTCTAACATTCAAACTCAATCCTACTGAAATATGAAAATGTTTAACCACAAAATCAGTATACAGTAAAAACAAAATTTAATTGGAATGTTTTAAAACAAATGAAAAGTACATCTGTAAGCTATAAAAAGGTCAACAAGTATCATAATCTTTTCAATTGTAATTCAGTTTACAGATGATTGCCATTCAAGTGGAAAGTATTTGAAATCCTTGTTTATGTCTCTGCCCAAAAAGTCAAATGACAGCGGCTTCATACGACAACAATCTTTTCATCAGTGTGTTCACATAATATGTACATGATTTTGTGTTTGCATTATAGCCAATTTGTCCAAGTTTGAAATCAAGTTCTTAGATATTGGATAATGTTATCAGTGATTGGGTTTTAGTGAAGGTATGATAGTGATTGGTAATGAATATCTTTCCCCACTCTCTAAGCTCTGACTTGTGATGCCACTAGCCACTTTGAAGTCTTTGCCTAAAGCGTTGTTTGACTAAAGCCCAATTTTGTGGAGCTACGCACAAAAAGTTGCTAAGCAGAACAAAATTATGCTTATCAGAATTAGATAGCCTTTCTAAGTGCTATGTAACACCTGTGACAGAATTTCTGTTTAGTCTTGCTAGGCAGAAAATTGTTTGGGCATGCTTGGGCAGCTCTCTGCAAATTGGGCCAAACTTGTGCTTAGTTTACAAGTTTGCAATTCATAGTGCTGCAAATTTTAACACATGAAAAGACATGCTAACCTTCCACATCCAATGCTTACTGTATGAAAATGAATGATGTAACAATTCAAATCCATTGTGAACGCGCAAGCTGGTTGCCTTTCTTTCTTGCTAACCTGTGAAATACTGGGCTAACACTTAAGCAATTTTTTCTGCTATAGTAAGCACACAACTTTGCTTACCATTAAGCAGTGCAATGAAATTATCCCCTTGTCTAAGGCGAAGCCATATTCTTGAAGAGAAAACATTTTTTACCATTCTTCAGTTCTATCTAACAACATTTTAAATACTGTATCTAATATGTGATCATTTTGATGTTTTGATGAAATTTTAAACAACCACCCCAGATAATACTTTCTCTAGACATACCAACTTATTTCTCTGAAAATTCAACCCTCTTTAACAAAAACTATTTGTGTTGATTATTAGTATGCTTTGATACCAGAGAGACTTATTGCTACACATAAAGGTATTGTGTTTGAAGGTCATGACATCCATGCACTGTTTTTACACCTTGGTTTATGCCTTTAAAGTATCGCTGAAAACAGTCTAATGGTTATGTCACTCTAGACAATTTACAGGCAACTAGTTCCAGGCAATCGCAAAGAAGGGAATTCATTGACTTGTTCACATTATTCTTGGTGATTGTATAAGACATTGTTTGAAAAATACTCGTGTGGTACTTAAGTGTTCCTGTAGCATGCACTGTAGTTGGTTGCCTCCAAGTTGCCTCATGTAACAAATACATGTAACAAAAGAAACGTGGTAAGAAGTTTGTGTATCAAAAAGCCTTCAATAACTGATCTAAATCATAAAATAATGTACCTCCCTTGAAGTATTACAGATTTTTAAGACAGTTTGTTCACTTTACAAGATGGAGTACAGTGTACTGAGGAGCATAGCTAAGATGGTAACCACACACGGTGCTGCTTTCATCACCCCATTGCCTACCGGATCAGGAAGTTCAACTTCAAAGGTGAACTTAATAGGGTTGGTGTTCTTCATCATCCATTCCTTACCCTCTGCAGAGAGTCCCTCTCTGGGTCCTATCTCATCACGGACCCTTTGATTATACTCGTTGTACCATTGCAACTGGTGAAATAGAGAATATTTGATAAGGTTTTGTTTTATTATAAGTAAATCAAAATAACCCAGATGTGGAGAAACATTCAAAAACTTCTTATGAAACATGGTGCTTATAACTGTTTTCTTTTCATTTTTAACTTTGAAATCAACTGTGCATACTATTTTCTACATAAGTGTTGTGATATTTTTCTCTTACCTGTTTGTTGTTGAACAAGGTGAAGTCAATGAGTTTTTCTTCAAATGGCACAAGGGAGATCATCTTGAAAGTCATGTAGTTGTAGTTATTGAAGTCATGCTGAGATAGAATTCAATCAAAATCATAATAATTGTTAGGTTTCTTTCTTCATAGGTTGAAAGACAGATTGCTTACACAATGCCCTCAGCATTTACGCTCAAAGCGCTCAGGGACAACTTGAAGTAAGTACCTTACAATTTCTTCAACACCTATATTTTACTGGCATTCAACTTTTCGACTTTTAGTACTTGAAACTGTTAAGGGAACGCTCAGGGTCAAATGAAAAGGGGTAGTAATGTGCTTTGATACAATGTTTGAAAGTGCCTTATCAATTTTTTTTTTTTTATCCGAAAAGAAAATGCTCAAAAGCTGGCTCTGTGAGATAATGATTTATTGAGTTGTCTCTTACCTCAACCGTTGCTGGAATACTTCTCATAACATTCTCAATGCGTATTCCAAAAGAGCCATCCTCGTAATATCCAGGCTCTGCCAAATAATACAAACAATGATTATATTGATTTAACATTTAGAAAGAGTTTAAAAAGTTGTTCAAGTTTAGATGTACCATAAGCACGAACCACATGCATGGTTGAATCATTTGGGAATAGTAACTGAGGATTGTGTTCTTGTCACAACGTTTTGTCAAAGTTTGTTGAATTTGTTGAATCTAAATTCAAAGAAAGTTAGATTGCTCCCTTGCATTCAACCAATGCTATACTTTACCCAAAATCCAAATTGACAAAAGATTTGTAATATGTAAAACAAAGAAAGCTGCTATTTAGCATATTATAATTAATTTTTTTGTTGGGGTTGGGGGTATTTCAACCATAAATTTTGATTTTTTTTTTCCTTAGTATAATTGCAAATTCTAGTGTTTCTAAATTATTTTTCAAATTGAATAAGTTCGTTTTCAGATCGATGTTTTAATAAATTTGTTGAGAAAACTATTTATTTGTGGGGAGTTTAAACCTTAGTGCCAAGTAGTTTCACAAGAAGAAATTCTGAATATTGTAGTTTTATAATTTATAATTTTAAAAATTTTGACCTGTCACTCTGAACCCACACAAAGTCACAACCCTATCTTTATTTTAAGTTTGACTTGATGGTACAGTGTCTTATCCCCACATGAGATTATTGGGAGGGGTTACCCACATAAATTATTATCACATAAAAGCTATTCAACTGGCAATCTTGAAAATGTCAAAAGTTTAACATTTTAAACTTTGTCTGGGTTTCATGGTGACAGGTCAGAATTGACAAACAAAATGCAAAACCATCAATCGTCGATTATTTGAGCATGTTTAAGATGTTTAAGCATGTGGTAGCGAGCAAAGCAATATTTCAAACAATGCATGGTGTTAGGTTAATGAATGAAGTGCAAGAATGACTGCAATGTATGACGTGTAAGAAATGATCATAGAAAATTCTATGATTAAAAAATTCTAGTTTGCGAAATTACAGAAATTACCAAGTAAAGTACAGTTAGTCATGCTATCAATAGAGTGTTAGTTGTGCTCTAAACAAACCTGAATCATGCTGTCTCACATTATTTTAAGAAAAAAACAGAATTCTTATTTATGTTTTCCAGATTTTGTGGAGTTCAAAAACATATACAAAGATTTTTGTTAATGATAATGTCGTTTTTAAACATAATACATGTCTTTCAGAATGATTGGTACCCTTTTCTATATATCATTTTTGAATTTATTTTGATTTTTTTTTCTTTCTTAGATTTAACTCAATTTCCTACCATTGGGGATTCAAGAGTTCATAACTGGTGTTCATGAAGGTAAGAAACACATCCCACAACTTGCCTTCTACTTAAGCAAACAAATCATTGCTTTTGGCATTTGGGATGAGTTTATTTATCATGCCCGATAGGTTGCAGAGGGTGTCCCCCAAATATTGAGAAAGTACCCCCTAAAATCTTCTAACACGACGAAGACACAGTAGGGGTACACCATGCCACATATCAAACACCAAATGGGAGACTAGCTTAACCTACCTGTTGAGTGTGCTGCCGGCCATCTACTTTATATGACATTGATGTTAGAGATCTTGTTTATCTCACACACTTCTGTGTCCTACCTTGGAGGAAGGATTTTTCTGTTCCTCCCTCAAGCCATAAGACTCATCCCATGATCTTTCATTGGCTAACAAATATCATAAAGTAAACATTCAAACAAAGAAAAGAACAGCACAAAACTTTATTGTTCTATTTTAATTTTATTAATGCGTGTAATCCTCGTTCTGTGTTTTTATTATGTCTGATGGTTTGTACAACTGAAGCATGTTAAAATAACTTGAAAAAAACCTCAAGCTTTAGAATGTTGTATTCTTGAAAGGTTGAAATTCATCAGTTTCAGTGAATCTCGTCGTGTGTGGTAAATATTGGCAGTTTAGTTCTTGGTTCTACAAACTTCAAGAGAGGGCCATAGATTGGTTGTTGTGCTAATTCATTGGCAAATATCAAGAAAATAACAATTATAAAAATCACGTGTGAAAGTCTCAGCTGAATAAAGTGTCTATACTTGTTGAGTATACAGCAACAAAAACTGTTTTAGAGAGGTGACAGTGACCAACTGATCTCCGGCCTCGGTATTCGTGAACAGAAACCAACCCTCAGAAACCTGAGATGTCATCATGAAGGGATAACTTCTTAGATTCAAATGTTTAAATTGATTTCTAAGAACGGAGGCAAATCAGACAAACTAATTTCACTGGTTGCTTTATACTGTGTTTATAAGTAAGCTTTTAGATAGAAACTGTTTTCCCCCGGGGTCATTACTATTATGTATGACCCTACCTTTAAATGAGTGAATTTGAAGCAGGATTTTGGTGTGGGATATGTATATGTATTTCATAGCTGTTGATCAATCAAAAACAAGGGTTCTTGCTGACTGGATAACAATCATGATTGTTGAACTTGTAAAATTGTGATTTTTGCAAACATAAATGCCCGATACTTTCCACAGTAAAATGACATCATGTTTTGTCAAGTTGATTTCCAATGTATTGATAATGGTATTGATCCATATTGACAATGTATTGATGATCATTGACATTGATGTTGGTGATAATTGATTGATTTAGGACTGAATTGAAATGACTGTATTATTATGACACATGTACCCTCAGAAATATTGATGATAGTCAAGTATAAGTACAATAACCAAGGTCTTGAACTCCACTCTTGAAGGGGCAGAGGCAATTGTCCTGTGGTAAGGAACTGAGGAAAAGTGGATTTGTATTCCAAAGGGCACCACAGCAAAAGCTCTGAGCACCATAGCCCTATATAGGGCGCTTTCTCTGCACACAGATACATTGTAGTATAATACGAAAGTGTAAGGCCGCCAGGGCTAGGAGCACCACTGCAATAGACCCTTCCCATGAAATATGTAAATTGCACATAGCGCGTGCGCACTAAAGTTTTGGTTGGCAAAATGAGGGAACATCGCGCTGTTTTGTACACGGCTAGTGGGTGCGTGATGCAGACGCGATTGCGCGTCTGCTTAGTGCACAACTCAATGGTGTTTGCCAACCAACAGGGTCTGTACGCATGCGTGAATGTAATTAGCATATTTCATGGGAAGGGTCCATTGCTGTGGGTGCTGTGCATTAGTTTACTGTAATCATATCCTCTGATTGAGATCAACAAGTAACATTGTATGTAACAAAGGCAAAGTTGTCAGTATTTTTTATTGTGAATTGTATATTTTACACTGTAAAGTTCTGAAGTACTAAAAATTGTTCTCTCGTTGCTCTAAATGCCTTGTTATTTGATTTTCTCAACAAATTTGTTCACACTTTTGCCTATCAGACTGTGACCCTTTCATATCTTTGAGTAGACAAGTGATAGTGATGTCGTGAGTAATACAGACCACACTCAGAGTTTCATTATTGATCTTGTCAAATGTTTCCAAGGGTATTTTTGGAGAAAGCAGTATTTGAACATTTATAAATGGGTCATTACATTGAACACCCTAATGTTCAAACTTAATGAACACGTGTGTTGTAATGTTAAGGCCATCACTATCCCCCTACTACTCTTAAAAATATATTTTTTTACATAATTTGAGACATTCTTAGCTCTAGTTTGTTTGTTTGTATCCATTCTTAATAATAATAATAATAATTCTTATAGATTGAACGCCCTGGTAACATCAACAGCTTGATCGAGGAACGCTTTATGGGAGTATCTAACAAAGGTAAACTCTTTGGGGATATAAATGTTGTTTAAATTTGTTGTGTTGGCTTACCGTTGGATTGGATGAAGTTTGAACGGAAAGATGACAGTGCTACAAATATTCATTGCAAAAAAGCAGAGGGAAAAAAAAACACACAAAGAGATAAATTGAAAGTGCGATATATTATTTGTATTGAACAACCCGGCTTGATGATAACTGTTGACTGTTCGTGACCTGCTAATAGATAGAAGAAGTTAACAGAACTTACCTTTAAGTTTGGGTCAAAGACAAATTTACTTGGGCATTTCTAGTTATGATCTGTGTTTCTAGTCTAGAAATGCGGAGCTTTACCTACTTCTATTGCTGTATCAAGCAAAAACTGCAATAGATACTGAATCAAGGCCTCAAAGAAATTTGTGATTTTTTCAAATTCATTATAAATTTTGCAAGCATGCTAAATCACAAGTGCTCTAAAAACTAAGCATTTGCAGTAGCATTCGCAGTGTGAGATGATTCAAGAATGGAGAGCACTTGTTAAATGTTTAAGAGCATGAGTTGCAGATGCGTTTCAGTCTCGAGCCATACATACCATCTGATATAAAGACGTCTAAACGTATACTCTGTAATCTGTCATGAATATTTATAGGATCTGATGTGGATATTAGGTGATAAGAAAATAATAGGACCAAGATTGTCAATTTATGAATCCTTTCAATGCAATTTGAAAAGATCAAAAATAGAACCCTGGTGGTGTTAACTGATTCATAAAGCTCCTTGAACTTGAACCTTGTTACCTTTGACCTGTTAAGTTTGTATGATAGGATGGAAAAGATGAAGTGTACAATGAGGGATGCATGATGGATTACAGTCATGAGCCAAGATGCTAAGGTTAACCAGAAAGTGAATTCAATAATTGTAGCTTGCAAGCCCGAGGAAACCTGTAGGGTGCTAAATGCTATGTAAGCCAGAAACACTGAGGGTAACCCCTACTCTTCCCTAATACTTACAGACTACCCATAGCAGTGAATGCATTGCAACATTAGGTGTAAAAGGATTGCAAGAGAAACTGTACATGCTTTAGGATAGCCACAGCACTGCATTACACTACACTCTCAAGCCATACATACCATTTGATTCACAAACATTTAAACGTAAACTTTGTTCTCCCGGGTAGTTGGCAACATTTATGGGATCTGATGTGAAAATCAGTTGATAATTAAAATAAAAGAAACAAAAATCTACACTTGATTGTGAAGCTTTTCAGATGACACACCTTAGAGTTGAACCTTGAACTGTGAACTTTGTCCTGTCAAGTTATAGTGGAAGTTTGTAATACGTATAGTAGATGTGTATTGCTACGAAGAGGCTCTTTTTCGAAGAACGTCTCCATCGTGGGTGTTGGCCGACTCTGTAGGTACCATGTTTCTCATTGGTTGGCTTTTTACTGGCAGGTAGCTTCCTCTAAGGTCAAAGGTGAATATGTTTCAACAAGGAATATCCACTTTTTGGGGTGATTCAATCATTTTATGTAAATCAGATTGTAAAGTAGTGGGTTGTTTGCCCTCTAATGCTCATGGATGATTTACCACACAATATTAGCATCTTGACTCAAGACTTATTTATTAGTAACATTTTTGCTCAACTAAAATAAGTGGACTGCGTCACTTATCCACCAAGCTGTGAAATAAAAAGTATGAAAATCCCAGTATGAAGAAATGTGAATGATGGATGTTACGGTTAAAAGCATCATGCATTTTGGAGGTTAGTGGTTGCTCCCAGACAGGCATAGGGAGGGGGCAGAAGGTGGGATGGGGTTCAACATACCATCAGATTGAAACATATTTGTCTGTAATGGTTTCTCTCCTTGCCTAACTCCAATCCTGATCCTGGCTGGACCTACATTAATAAACTTTATTAGTAGCGGGGAACACCTGGAGTTTCAGCACTTGATGCTATGATGAATATTAGAGGGGATATATAG